>NC_090265.1:778185382-778548715 GCF_040414725.1 Anabrus simplex
TTGACTGGTTGTAGGGAAGTTTCCTGCCATTATAATAAAAACTCTTCAATTTGTAATATGTCTGGAGGTAGGAAAGGGGGCCTGCAATTGTAACGGAAACTCCCCAAATAGATTGTGACCGCGCAGTAGGCAATGGGGCCTGCAATTATAATGTAAACTTCCCAACTCGATTGTGAATCGCAGTAGGGAAGTGAGCCTGTCGTTATCATCACAAATCCGTAACAAGCACTTTACACTGGAAACAACGTATGGGGACCTCTGCATATTGTTTCTCGGATAACGCTAAGAGACATGCTATTTTAAAACAATCTTATTTACTGCATGTACAGTATTTAATTCAATATTCGTATACAATGCAGAATACCGTAGCGAAGCACGGGTACATTTGCTAGTATAGCTTATATGCAGTCCCATAACAAGGTGGAAAGGGGATAAAGAATGAACGAGTTTTAAAAGGAAACCTTTCCAAGTATTTTGTCCTTCTTATACTCAGCTTGTAAGCAATTTGATTTTGTAACGCTAGGAAAATAAAATTATCTTAGAGGCAAAAAATCGATAGTCTATTTATTTTGTAATCACACAGCACTAAATGAAGAAATTAACATCATATATTATCATTATATACCGTTATGCCTTTCAGCGTTCTGTCTGCAACCCTCTGTGAATTTACTAAAAATCGCCACAATCCTCTATTTGCAACTAGTGCTGTGGCCTCATTTAGTTCCAAACCTCTTATCTTTAAATCGTTAGAAACTGAGTCTAACCATCGTCGTCTTGATCTCCCTCTAATCCTCTTACCCTCCATAATAGAGCTCATTATTCTCGTAGGTAACCTATCCTCCCTCATTCGTCTCACATTACCCCACCACCGAAGCCTGTTCACTTGTACAGCTTCATACATGGAGTTCATTCCTGCCTTATCCTTTACCTCCTCGTTCCGAGTACCCTACTGCCATTGTTACCGCCTGTTTTTATCAGTAATCATTCTCGATACTTTCATGTCTGTTACTTCTAACTTATGAATAAGATATCCAGAGTCCACCCAGTTTTCGCTCTCGTAAAGAAGAAGTTGGTCTGTAAAAAGACCGATGCAAAGATAGTTTTGTCAGCGGGATGACTTCCTTCTTACGGAATACTGTTGATCGCAACTGCTAGTTAACTGCATTAGCTTTACTACATCTTGTTTCAATCTCACTTACTATATTATCATCCTGAGAGAACACGCAACCTAACAACTTATAATTTTCTACCTGTTCCAACTTTGTATCACCAGTCTGACATTCGATTCTGTTAAATTTTTTACCTACTTACATCAATTTAGTCTTCGAAAGGCTAATTTTCATACCATATTCATTGCACCTATTTTCAAGTTCCAAGATATTCGACTGCAGACTCTCGGCACACTTTGCCATTAAGACCAAGTCATCAGCATAGGCAAGACTGCTTACGACTTTTCCACCCAACTGAATCCCTCCCGGCCATTTTATACCTTTCATCAGATGATCCATGTAAAGATTACAGCCTTGTCTAACCCCAGTAAGTACCCTGAACCAAGAACTCATTCTACCATCAATTCTCACTGCAGCCCAATTGTCAACACAAAGGCCTTTCATTGATTTTAATAATCTACCCTTAATTCCGTAGTCCCCCAGCATGGCGAACGTCTTTTCCCTCGGTACCCTGTTATATGCTTTCTCTAGATCTACGAAACATACAGAAATGCATTTCCTCATTTCTTCTTGACATCTTCTTCACGGAAAAGCGGAATCTGTCTCTTTACTTGTTCAGTATACAGTACAATGGTAATGTCTGTTACTGTACCTCAATTTACGCTCATCAACTTCAAATCTTTCTTATCCCCTTGGAAAATTTAAGCTTGTTTTAGACTTCTGAGCACAGACGTCGTATGAATGTTTAGCTAATTTATGGCTAATTTTGATCTTCCACCTTCTTATTATTGTCCAGGCTGGTCTAAAACAACATGGACTGAATACATGAACGTTAGAGCGTTGGTCATACTGATAGAAACAATAGAAACTGAAAGAAACAATTCGATATCTCGCAGCGTAGCCATTTTATCAGCTGCTGAATTTAGCCAATCAGATCAATTCGCGGGTGAATTCAAATGGGCTTTGCGGGTTGTGCTGCCAAATCTATAGTGTATTAAGACCGGCAGCAGAACACCAATCGAAGAATGAAACTCCACCAGGGGAGTTGATCGAGTAAGAACCTCCGAGCTTTAAGGATCGCGCCATATCAAGTACGCTAGGGCAGGGCCTCTCAAACGCCCAAACTCTCACGCGTGCAAATCGAAGTGCAAGAGCTCCGTGCACTGTGCATCGGTGCCGCTCGGCTTGGTTCGGACCAACGCTTCGCCTCTGTCTACTCGGCTAAGCTCGGCTCAGCTCGGCTCAGCTCGGCTCTACTCGGCGCAACTCAGCTCGGATTTGGAGCGCTACGAAGCCAGTGCGGAAGAGGGAGACAGGGGGAGCGAGCGAGACAGGCGTGAGAAAAGAGAGAGTAAGCGCTATTACTCCAAATAGAGGAGTGGGGGGTCTGCACTCTGGTCAACCAAGCGAAGTCGTCTTTTGCACCGTGCACAGTGCATGCACCAAGCGCATGCACCCTGAGAGGCCCTGCGCTAGGGTGACACTAGCAGAAACCAATAGTGTGTTATTGTTTGATGTTGATTTCCCGACATAGTTCTCAAGCCAGTCTTAATTTACGTAGAGATTTAGCAGCAGTGTCCTGAAAAGCGAATCTGAATTCGCCCACGAAGTGATCTACGAGGGCAAGTATCTGCAATGCATTTTTATAATTCATTACGAAACGTGTACACACTGTTTATTGATGTCATTTTTCAACACATTCACCCTGCTTTTCAATGCACATGGTCCATCGTTTCAAGAGCCTTCTGATACCCTCTGAAAAGCAGGTTCTTGTTTGCGCAGCAAGCCACGTACCGCTTCCTTCACCTGTTGATTGGAGCTGAATCGACTTCCTCTTAGAGCATTATTAAGTGCACCAAACAGGTGGTAATCGGACGGGGCGAGTTCGGGACTGTACGCAGGATGCAACAAAAGAACTCCTTCGGACAATCGACCTCTGTGTTTGTTGCGAATTGCATGTTTTAGCTGGTTTACCAGCATATCACTGTTTACTATTTCCCCTTTGCCTTGAGATTCCCAAAATAACTGTGAACGTCACTCCACTCCTGGCACACCCTCAGACGACTAAAAAAAAAAAAAACGATTACGGAACGCTGTTCTTACTAGGTGCAAACAGAAAGTTGTGCGGTCATCTTTACGTCGCAACAGCGCAAACTGTACTGATCTGATAACGCTGAAACCTACCACAGACGTAGTCAATGGTGCCATCTAGCGGCTGGTGAGCACACAACGACATGGAGCCAACCTAAAGACAATTAGAGCAAAATTTCAGATACTTATTGACTTGCCTACGTAATTGTCTAACTTCAGCAGCTGATAAAATAGCGAACTGTTTGTTTCAAATTATTTATCAGTATCACCAACCCTCTAACGCTCATATACCAGGTTCAAGAGTTTTCCGACCACATCGTTTGTATTTTCTTCATTTTGTTTCTCGTCTAACATCTATGTTCTTCTGCCAACAGTTTATATAACGACTTAACAACTGATGAGAAGAAAGTGTTACTTCTATTTTCTTCTGCGCCTAAATGAATATGTGTGCGTGTGTGTGGTGGCACTTCTAGAATTAGGGCTATCAAATTATTACGCTACCCTATATTTTTCCATTGCATTGCAGCCTATTTCACCCTTGAGACTCAAAATAAAGGGCTAGATCACTTTAGAATCTCAAGTTTTCAAGAATTCTCTATATATCTATCAGCTTTAAGTGGGTCTCTGCGGAATAATATTTATCTTCCCTCTCTCCGAGGCACCACATACATCACTGCTCTGACGGTTCGAATATCAGCCTTTGCAAATGAGGTGAAGAGTCTTCAAAATACTCACTCTTCTGAGGAATGTTTAGGTAGTTGTTCATTGTAGTTACTTGTGATTCATTTATATGGGAGAAGTTATGGGGATCGCACCTATGTATTTAACACTGCTTAATGACATTTTTAATGTTACGTACAGACAACGTTGCGTTTTAGTTTACTGCGGCAATAAGTAGGGGTGTACACGATACAAAAGGAGAACATGATATAAGTCTGGTGTGTGAAGGAGAACAGAGGTGGAGCTGATCATTGCTGTTTTAATATGAAGTACAGCCGGACAAACGTCTTCTGTTAAGTATTCAGTGAAATTGTCATTAATGAGACAAATTTCAAAAACCGTAGTTGTATCCATGCATGAACATTGCTCGAAAGAAAAAGAGCTACTGTGGAATTGCCGCCGGGCATTTGTAATAGAAGGCTTATTCTTCTTCTTCTTAATCTGTTTATCTTCCAGGGTTGGTTTTCCCTCGGACTCAGCGAGGGATCTCACCTCTACCGCCTCAAGGCAGTGTCTGGAGCGTGAGATATTGGGTCGGGGATACAACCGGGGAGAATGACCAGTACCTCGCCCAGGCTTCCCCATCTGCTATGCTGAACCGGGGCCTTGCGGGGCGGACAGAAGGCTTATTACTGCACAATAAGTGCCGATAGGTAAAATGATGACTGTAATTGACCCGTTCAATTAGAACTTCCGTAATAATAATATTACTACTACTACTACTACTACTACTACTACTACTACTACTACTACTAATAATAATAATAATAATAATAATAGTAATGCCTTTACGTTCCACCAACTAATTTTCAAGGTTTTCGGAGACGGTCAGGTGCCAGAATTTTTACCACATTATTTCTTTAATGCAAATAAATCTACAGACACGAGGCTGGCGTATTTTAGCACCCTCAAATACCACCGAACTGAGCCGCCATCGAAACTGCCAAGGTGGGATCAGAAGAGAAGCGCTCTATCGTCCGAGCCACTCAGACCGGCATTAGAACTTAGGGTAAGTTGGTCGTGCGGTAAGGGGAGCGCAGCTGTGAGCTTGCATTCTGGAGACATTGGGTTGGAACTCCCTTGTCGGCAGCCGGAAAGATCGTGTTCCGTGGTTTCCCATTTTCACTCCAGGGACATCCTGGGACTGTACCCTTAATAAGGCCTAGAACGCTTCCTTCTCACTTACATCCCTTTTCCCTCCCCTCGTCACCGTAAGACCTATTTGTGTCGGTGCGACGTAAAACAATTATCGGTAATTTCGGAGACATGTCCGCAATTATAAGATTAATAATAATTAGGAACTGTTGACAGTTCACTACTTTCTTTGGTGTTTTCTGACAGATTAGGAGCTACGAAGCATGAGTGGGGCGATGTTTTATTTTAGTAATAGTTAGTAATCATTACGTCCCAATGAAGACGCGCTGTGTCGGAATTTTGCCCACAGGTATTCTTTAACGTGTCTGTAAATCTACCGATCAGAAGCGGACGTATTTGAGCACCTTCAAATACCACGGGACTGAGCCAGGATCGAGCCTGCTATGTTCATGAAACCAGTGCTTGAACCGTCTGAGCCACTCAGCCTGTCAACGTTTATTTTGATACGTTTAATAGGCACTGCTGTCATGTTTACACTAAGAGTGTTTGGCTGTTGTTGTGGTGATCTTTGGAAAAAAATATGGCTGACGGACTGTAATGTGTGAAATTGTATTTTCATAATATAGTGTTTCTTTTATAGCAGTTGTGAGTGTTTATTATGTGATCAACTGGTTGTACCTATACCGGGTAGGCATAGGTCCCTATCAAAATTGTGGCGACCCTGCCAGGATACCTATTAATTTATACAGCTTGTAGATTGTGTTGAAATAGATAAGTTAACAAAAGCTCGGAGGCCGGTTAGAGCGACTTTTACGAAAACGTGCAATTTGCTCTTACAAAATTTAAGTCAAGAAATACAAGACAGCATTCATGAAGACAGGTTGCAATCCTTGATAAATAAATTGGAAAGGTTAGGAAAGGAACTGGCACCTTTGGACGAAAAAGTGTTAGATTTGTTGCTGGAAAGAGAAGGAGACGACGAGTATGTCCGTGAGTACGAATCTATAGACAGTTTTAGAGACAAATTAGATGATGCAAGAAAAAACTATGCTCTGTGGTTACAAGCTAATAATGCCAATGTGTTGGAAGTAGTGTCAGGTAGATCAACTGTATCAGCTAAGAATAAAAACAAAAGGCAATTGAAATGACCAAAAATAGAACTCGTGAAATTCGATGGGGAGGTTAGGAAATGGTTGGAATTTTGGGGACAATTTCGGCGAATCCACGAGGACTCTGAAATTGAGGATGAAGATAAATTTCAATACCTAATCCAGTCCACGAAGGTTGATAGCCGAGCTAGAGATTTAGTACCAGTCCCCCCCCCCCCCATCTCCCACTGCTGAAAATTACTCTAAGGCTGTAGAATCCCTTAAGGGTAGGTTTGGAAGAGAAGATTTATTGACAGAATTCTATGTCAGGGGGCTCATAAGTCTTGTAGTAAAAAATGTTTCTCAGACAAGGGAGAAGCCTATGCTTGCTAGCTTATTCGACAAGCTAGAAGCACAGCTGAGAGCTTTAGAATCAATAGGCGTTACTCGAGATAGGTACGGCTCGATGCTCTTTCCGTTAGTAGAATCTTGCTTGCCTGAGGAAGTATTCCGTGTCTGGATGAAGAGTTCATCAACGACTAAAACGGATCAGGATAATGGACATGCTGACAAAACTGACCGCGTTACATGGTTTTCTGAAGGGTGAAGTAGAGAGTGAAGAGAAAATTACATTCACTCAAGCTGGTTTTGGACTCTCTAATAAATCGAGGAGTGCTAAGATTAAAGAACGGGGGCGGAAGGAGCAAGGCTTAGCTACTGCTAGTGTACTTTTCGCTGGAAAAGGAAACAGTTTGGAGTGTGTCTTCTGTAATATACCGCATGACAACAAAGGGTGTCATCTGGCTCAAGAATTGAACTTAAGGGATAAACATAAAAGGTTGTCAAAGAATAAGGCTTGTTTTTCATGTCTGAAGGTGGGACATAGGGCTGCTAATTTCATTACAAAACTAAAATGTCTCGTATGCAGTGATACACATGAGGCTATTATGTATCCCAAATTAGATGTAAATAAACGGGGTTATAAGGGTGATGAGAAGAACCAAGAATGGAGTTCAAAGTTGTCAGGTGGCCCAACTGTAACCCTTAACACCCAAACCAGTGATGTTTTGGAAGTACTGTCACAAACTCTTGTAATTAGGTTAAATCATCAAGGGAAAGGAAGAACTGTACGGGCATTGAAGGATACAGGCTCGCAGAGATCCTATCTATCGGAGAAAACAGCCGTGAAAATAGGGTATATTCCATCAAAGACTAAAATAATTGAACACAACCTTTCCGGGGGTGCTTAAATCGGTGCAAACGATCATAACCTGTATAAGATAGCTATTGTCAACCTACGTCGTTCAATTTCTCAAAACATTAAGGTGCGTAGACAAAAGGTAATTTGTGGTACAATCCCACGTTTAAAAGGGGGTCCTTGGATGGATGAGATCAGAGAAAAGTAAATTTTGCTCTCTGATTATGGTCCAGAGCCATCGGAGATTGAGTTACTCATTGGTGCAGACAACGTAGGAAGTTTATTGACCGGGTAAACAATCAAGTTGAGGTCTGGTTTGGTTGCTGTTAGGACCACATTTGGTTAGACAGTGATGGGACAGCTCTGGAAGACAACTGAAAATTCTAACAGAGTGTCTATGGTGAACTCTCTGTTTGTGAGAACGGCTTCTTTGGGTGAACTATGGAACTTGGAAAGCATAGGAATTTGTGACCCGACCGAAACGTTGTCGAAGAAGGAAATTGTAATGGCAACATTGACACATTTCCAAGAACATGTTAAGACAGATGAGGAAGAACGACATGAAGTCGCGCTTCCATGGAAAGAAGATCAGCAGCTATTGTCAGACAACAAGGATGTTGCATTAAAAAGACTGGTTTCTGCAACACACCGCTTAATCAAGGAAGAAAATTTTGAGAAGTACCAGCAGGTGCTCCATGACTGCAAGATGAAGGGATAATTGAAGAAGTTGGCCAAGAAAGCTCTCAGGATGCTGGGTACTTTTTACCGCACCGAGGAGTTTTTAAGGAAGGATCGACTACGGCAGTGAGGCCGGTGTTTGATGCTTCATGTAAATCGAAAGGAGGACTTTAACTCAACGACTGTCTGGAGAAGGGACCTAATCTATTAGAATTAATTCCATCTATTTTGAACAGGTTCCGTTTAAACAGGATTGGCGTGATCTCAGACATAAAGGAGGCCTTTCTTCAAATCGGAGTCGCTGAAAGGGATCGAAACTTTTTGAAATTCCTGTGGTGGGAGAATTTTGCTGAGGGAACTATTAAAATATACCGCCACAAACGGGTTGTTTTTGGAGTTAACTGCAGTCCGTTTCTACTTGGAACGGTATTGGATCTTCATTTAAAAATCAATTCATGCTTCCGTGAAACCGCAGATAAACTGAGAACATCTCTGTATGTGGACAACTGCGTCACTTCCGTGAATACAAAAGAAGAACTTAAACAATATCTGGATGAGTTGAAGGACCTACTCTTGTAAGGAAAATTTGACCTAAGAGGGTGAGAGTACACCAGGTTGACTCTGGAGGATGAAGTACCTAGTGACACCTGTTTTGGATTTGTTGTGGGACCCCGTAGCTGATGTTTTGTCATGTAAAATGGTGAAGTTGAATGACTCTGATGTTCTCACAAGGAGGACAGTTTTCTCAACGACTCAAAGTATTTTTGACCCAATTGGTTTTACTTGTCCGGTTGTCATTGTACCTAAGGTTTTACTACAGCAAAGTTGGAGAGAGAAAGTAAGTTGATATAGTCCGTTTAGTGAAGACACCCAAATCAAATTCAATAAGTGATTGAATGAGTTGTCCTCTGTTGCTGAAATTAAAGTGCCTAGAAGATTTCCTAGTTGTGAGGACAAATCGTCATGGAGTATGCACGTATTTTGTGATGCCAGTCAAGTGGCTTATAACGCCGTTATTTTCATAAGATCTTTCAATGGAAAAGAGTTTGAAGTGCGACTGGTCGCAGCAAAATCAACGGTACCCCCTTAAATAAAATAACGATACCGAGACCTGAGTTATTAGCCTGCACTATAGGCTCACGTCTCGCTTTTTCTGTGAAAGAAAGTTTGAATCTGGCGGACATCCCGGAGTACTATTGGAGTGACTCGTCTTCTGTGCTATGTCGGATAAGAAGAGAAGAGTGTTCGTCACTAACAGAGTGAAAGAAATTATATTATTATCTAATCCTAAGCGTTGGTTTCATCTACCAGTCATAGACAACCCAGCAGACCTACCTTCGAGAGGTTGCTCTACTTCGCTGCTGATTTATTCTCGTTGGTGGGAAGGACCCGCTTGGTTGAAGTTGGAAGAGAATAGTTGGCCATCGCGCGTTGTAGAAATTAATGAAGAGGAGGCCAATGAAGAAAGAAACGTGGCCTTGGTACGACTACTATGCTTGTCTCCCAGGAAAAGCAGTGGTATTTAATATTCTTTTCTCAGTATTCAAGAATCGTCAGAATGGTGGCCTGGATGCTGCGGTTCATCAACAATGCGAGAAAGGACGTAGAGCAGAATGTTGCTTCTGAATTGGATTGTTTTGAAATTTCAATGGCGGAGAGACGACTGTTGAAAATTGTTCAAGAAGATAACTTTACTGAAAGGGACAACCAACAAACATTGTGCCTTTTCAAAGACCAGCTGGGCCCCGTTAGGGATAAGACAAATGTCACCAACAGAAAGGATGAATACGATTTCCGTACACCTGTTTTATTGCCTTCAAATCGCCCTCTGCCTGAGGTGATAGTCAGTGAATATCATTTGAGGGCTTCCCATGCTGGTGTTCGGATTCTATTCTCCATACTGCGAGAGTACTACTGGATACCAAAGGGAAGAAGAACGATTTGCAAAGTCATCAGGAAATGTATATAATGTAGAAGGTTCGAAATGAAAAAATCTGTTCCGTAGACGCCAGCCTTTCCAGAAGGTTGTGTGAGAGATACAGGTGTATTTGAAGTGGTAGGAGTCGATCTTGCTGGACCACTATTTCTAAAATCCAATGACAAGGCTCGGATTGTGATTTTTACATGTAAAGTTGTTAGAGTAGTCCATTTGGAACCAATAATGACTTTGTCGACTACAGGGTTTTTACTAGCCCTTAGGTGCTTCATAGCCCGACGAGGCAGGCCTCGTGTGGTTTATAGTGACAATGAGACAAACTTTGCTGGGGCTAACAAATTGTTCGGCAACATTGATTGGGAAAAGGTAGGTGCGGAAACATCGGTCACTAGAATCGAGTGGAAGTTTAGTCCTCCTTCAGCTCCTTGGTGGGGTGGATTCTGGGAGCACATTGTGCAAATGGTCAAGAAACTATTAAGGCGTGTTTTAGGCAAGGCTATCTTGACATATGGGGAACTGTTGACTGTTATTGCTGATTGTGAATCCGTAATTAACTCCAGACCTCTCACCTACATTGCAGAAAGTCGTGATGAATTGGTACCTCTAACTCCGTCAATGTTTCTTCAGGACATTCCCGTGGTTGGTACTCCAGATTTAGACAAACTAGATCAGGTCAGTGTCTCAAGAAGGTTTCAGTACTTTCAACAGCTGAGGAATGAACTGAGGAGAAGATTCCGACTGGAATTATCTGGGTAGCCCTCTGTGCTGTCCATCGGGCAAGGAGCCTGTTCGGCATTGGAAGGTAGGAGATGTGGTAATCATTGGTAGTGATGGCAAGAGAAGAATCGACCGGCCCCTGGGGAGAGTGACAGTTATATTTCCAGGTGAAGACAAAGTGATCAGGGTAGTTCGGGTGAAGAAATCCTCAGGAGAACTCATCCGTCCCACGAGGCACCTTTACCCATTGGAGTTTTAAGGTGGGAGTGAGGAGATGGCCTTACCCAGTGATAGGGTTCCTGAGACAGTAAGTCTCGGCAGCCGTAACATCACCAGGAGTGGAAGAAGAGTTAAAATACCTTCTAGCCTCTGTCTGTAAACATTGTTTTTTGATTGGTATCAAAAGGTGGGAGTATGTCATGTTTACACTATGAGTGTTTGGGTGTTGTTATGGTGATCTTTGAAAAAAACAAGTATGGCTGACGGACTGTAATGTGTGAAATTGTATTTTCGTAATATAGTGTTTATTTTATAGCATTTGTGAGTGTTTATTATGTGATCAACTGGTTATACCTATACTGGGTAGGCATAGGACCCTAACAAATGCAAAAGCAGAAGTAAGCTAAAATGCTTTAATTTACCATTAAGCATGTTCTTTTCGTTTGGAAGCACGAAGGGAAGATACGTTTAATTTATTTACCTTTTATAACATGTCCCTTATTGGAATGAAGCAAAATGTTCGATGTACTTTGACAATTCATTTCTGATACTACTCACTTGGAAATCCTATCCCATGCATTCTTTCGTTGACGTAAGAAACTTTATTTACGTATACGTCAACACGCTTTTGCCTAGCAGACTAACCGGACATCTTATAGGTTTTGTGTTTGAGCTATGTTGTGCATTATAACTATTACAAAATGAAGAAATGAAGTCCGGGGTGTTTCTGCATATGGCGAGTTGGTCCCACAAAAATCCATGATAATGAAATCACACTGTGGGAGAATATTCACCGTAAGCAGTTCGACAAAAGCACTAGACATGTCGAGTGCCGGTTCGGTTGTCTGCTGTTCCTAGCGATTGGGATGTGGTTGGACGGGTTACGCCCCCTTCATGAAACCGGACTAGAGTTATGAGCTGCCTGCCTGACCTTCACCTGAATAACAGCTGTCAGGGAGGCAAATTATCGTCCGTATTAGTACGCGAGTTACTTCGTAGTTGTTGTTGTAGTAGTATTTGCAAAATGTCAGTGTATGAAAACCACGAATATCATGATATGCTGCTAGTGTATAGTGCGGCAGAACAGAATACGGGTCGCGCTCCGTGAACCTATCGGGAAAGGCTTCCCAACAGACAGGTGCCAAATCAAGCATCGTGTTCGCGGTACAGGCTGTGTTACATCACGCTATGAAAAGTCTGGGCCTGACCAGCCACGTATAATCCTAGACGCGGAAGAAGACATCCTGGCAAATGGTATACGATGATCCCGGGCGCCGTACGCGTAGTATAACACGTGCCGTTGGTATACCAACTTGGACCATACATAGGACACTGAATGAAAAGCGAATGCACCCTGACCACATCCAACGGGTGCAGTGTCTTTCACCAGCTGATTATCAATTTTTTTTACGTCGCCACGACACAGATAGGTCTTACGGCGACAGATATATCTAAGGGCTAGAATCGGGAAGGGAGAAACCGTGGTTTTAATTAAGGTACAGCCCTGGCATTTTCCTGGTGTGAACATGACAAACCATGGAAAACCATGTTTAGGGCTGTCGACAAAGTGGTTCGAAGCCACTATATCTCGAATACTGGATAATGGCTGAACTTTACCGACTGCTGCTATCAAGCTCTGTGATGATTTAAGAGTGGATTTCTGCCGCTGGTTAATTGATCAAGCAGCAATCCAGAATTTCTCTCAAGAGTATTAGTGACACATGAGACAATACACAAGGAGTGTTTAATATTTACATAACTCACTCATGGGCTGTAGAACAACCCCTCTCAGCATACCAAGGCAACTTCTAGCACCGGCTCTCAATTAACATCTGGATGGATGCAGTAGGAAGCCGGTTACTTTGACCAATCGTCTTTAAATTGGCATCATTTTGCTTTACGTCCCACTAACTATTTTTACCGTTTTCTGAGACGCTGAGGTGCCGAAATTTAATACCGGAGAAGTTCATTTACGTGCCAGTATTTCTACCACACAAGGCTGACGTATTTGTGCCCCATCAAATACCATCAGACTGAGCAAAGATGGAACCTGCCAAGTTGGAGGTCGGAAGGTCAGAGCTTCAACCGTCTCAGATACTCAGACCGATACCAATCACCTTGCTTGCATAAATTTGATCGGTGTAGCTTTCCTTACGGCGACGATGGGACAGGAAAGGGCTAGTATAGGGAAGGATGCGACCATGGCCTTCATCAGGTTACAGCCCCAGCATTTGCCTGGTGTGAACATGGCAAACCACGGAAAACCATATTTAGGGCTGCCGACAGAGAGTTTCGAACCCGCCATGTCCCACTCATGAGCTGTGGAACACCCCATTCAGTAGGACAAGGCAATTTCCAGCACCGGTTCTGAAATAATATCTGGATGGGTGTAGTTGGAGGTCGGTTACATGGACTGATCATCTTTTTATTAATGTTATTTTGCTCCTGCGGATACAGTACGTTACTGGAGCTTTCAGAGGACGTGCCGCTTCGACTAAGCCGAACCACGTGGATTTTACATGATGGTGCAGACATTTCCTCAACGGTGGACAGGACGATGTGGAACTATCAATTAGCCAGCCAGATCTCAGGACCTTATTCAAATGGATTTTTATGTCTGGGGGGGGACATGAAAAAGTATACCTAACTCAGGTAACCACTTCGGATGACCTCCATGAACGTATTTTTTAAGCAGCAGAGGATATTCTGAACAACACTGGTGTCTTGGATCGAATGCGTCGCAACTGGATTTGGAGAAGTGAAGCCTGCAGAGAAGCCCAGGGTGGTCACTGTGAACAATTGCTACAAGTTTCACTTCGGTATGTCAGATATTACGCCATTTCTGTAGCGCATTTACTTGGGAGTACAGTACAGAAACGATATAGTATTTTGAGACTCGATAGTTCGATATTCTCATAAATCCGAGGAGGGGAATTGATGTATCGGTAACAAAAATTATAAATCGAGAGTTTCAGTGCGCGAGTGCCTTGTACGTGGCGAAAGATGAACACAACAGACGGAAGACGTGCTTGTTAAAATGCTAGACAATGACTTTGAACGCAGTTCCTCATTCCTACCCCTCACGTGGTTTGGATTCATTACGTGTGTTCGAACAGTTTATAATTTGTTTTTTATTCACTATGAGTTAAAACAGAAGACACTTTGCGTTTTTAAGGGCCGATGATGTAAAAACAGCAATCATCATTATCATCACCATCATCATCATCATCATTATCACATTTTAAAAATTCAATAAAATGCTTTTTTGCTAGTTCCTTTTACGCCGCACCGACACAGATAGGTCTTATGGCGACGATGGGACAGGAAATGGGTAGGAGTGGGAAGGAAGCGGCCGTGGCCTTAATTAAGGTACAGCCCCAGCATTTGCCTGGTGTGAAAATGGGAAACCACGGAAAACCATTTTCAGGGCTGCCGATTGTGGGGTTCGAACGTACTATCTCTCGAATACTGGATACTGGCCGCACTTAAGCGACTACAGCTATCGAGCTCGGTAAATGCTTGTTTTATATTCATCGCTATTGAAATAGGAACTATAAGTTAACATTTAACTGAAGAAGGTTTCCTAAAGCGGTTTTATTATTTACAAAAGACAATATAAAGTTTCTCTTAGTGTAAGGTAATCTGTATGTTTTTGTTTTCTAAAATGCTGTGTTGTAATGTTTAACATAGGTAAATTTTTCGTGTACACAGGGGTTTTCGTTTACGTTCCTAAGTCCGTTCTTTTCTATTCGAGATAGTCTTGTTACCGTCCACCTGGAATTACGGAGCCCCTACTGTATGAGTATGTTAGTTGATTCTTTTCTACAACAGAGTGTTTCTATTACGACTGTAGTTCCTAAGACCACGCCACTAATGTATGTGTCACTAATGTGAGCCTTGTTCGACTATGTCCTGCTTGACTATGTGGCTCTCGTTACCTTCTTCTTCTGCTTCTACTGAAGCCTTGTGTCTTAAGAGAAGTATTCCACCGGCATCATCTTAACGCGCAGTAGCGTGATCTGCTGCGATCTTTTATTAGCACCGTCATAGTAAAATGTAGGATGTAGTTGTGGCGGAATCCTCTTAGCTACGTTCGACATCTGTAAATTGTGTATAATTTGAAAACTCATATTTTACTCATGCATTCGACCGTCGGCCTGGCGTTCAGGTTAATAGTTACATGTTTCTCACGTGTAACCTTGTTTAAGTTTATCAGATTTTTTGATGTGTATGCTTGATGTTTGTACACAAAACCTGTTTTGTCACACTTTGTCCTCTCGTGCTAACCACAATACCAGGCTACAGCTGACTCATCCCCAAGGGCTGTACCTGGTTCTCGTCTTACGCATAGTAATCTGTAGTTAACTACTGCGATCGAAATTGCCTCACGTGACGTACATTTAATCTTGTTTTTCCTAAACCACGCATATATTGCTATTTTCTTCCACGGCTTTCAGCTCTTAATGATCTGATAATAATAATAGTAATAATAATAATAAAATTAATAATAATAATAATAATAATAATAATTGCTTTACGTCCCACTAACTACTTTTACGGTTTTCGGAGACACTGAGGTGCCGGGATTTAGTCCCGCAGGAGTTCTTGTTAAGTACCAGCAAATCTAGCGACACGAGGCTGACGTACACTATTTGAGCACCTTCAAATACCACCGGACTGGGCCAGGTTCAAACCTGCGAAGTTGGAGTCAAAATGCTGGCACCTCAACGTCTGAGCCACCCAGCCCGGCAGGAAGCACGAAATGTAGGTACGTTTAATTTATTTAGTTGTGTAACATGTCCATTATTCGTTTGAAAAAACGTTCGATGTGCTTCGATAATTTAATTCCGATGCTACGCATTTGGCATCATATCCCACGCATGCTTTCGTTGGTGTAAGGAACTGCCTTCTTTCTTCTACCTTTACACAATGCACAACGGGGATCGTACCGTATTTCACGTTCCGGCGCGCATGCCCCAACCAATAATTATAACACACGCTCGTACAGGTCCCGCACCGACACAGGTTTTCAGGTCATTTCCATACTCACTAGACCATGGGGCTGACGAACTCAGATATCCCAATCCCCTAAAGGACGTAACAGCAAATGAACCAATATTAACGCTGTCAATTCGATACATCTCCAGGGTACGAAACCGATGACTAGGGTTGTCTGAAGTCCCTAAGACGTAAACTAAATACTAACAACAACAAAGCCAGTCCGACGAGAATGTAACGTAATATGGTATTCACTCGTAGCAGTCTTCAGCTGTTATCGTAGTTCAGTTGCTCGTAAACATTAAACAGGTTATGCAAGTATATTACGTAACATCTCGTGGCATTGCACAGGTAGCATTCAGCTGTTACGGTAGTACATTTGCTCCCAAACATAAACAGAAACCAGTTTGGCGCGGATTGCGCGTGACTTGCCTGTTATCAAAGGAAAGCTATTCATTCACAAGAACAAGGCATACTACCTATTCTACCTACGTATCCCTTTGCCCTCGAAAATAACTTCTGAGGATTACTAGAAGTTTGATATATAGTGGTTCGTCACATCGTTCTCTGTTGCTACAAGAAATATCTGCACGTACACACCTAACACCCTGCATGAGTGTAACAAAAAACAAACAGCAAGAGTGAAACGAACTCCAGTAGGCTACACTGACAAAGAAGTGTAAGCACGAAATAATAATAATGTACCTTGCAAGTAGTTTGATAATTAGCCTAATATTTGCTTACTAATCATGCATAATTTAATTGAAACTAACTTCTCCAAGCCTTCTAATTTGTCTTCTGGAATACTGCGTATAACTGGAGCACCGCTAACAAAGTGTGAAAGGGGAATTTTTATCTTAGTTTAAGAAGCATGTCCCATGTTTAACTATGTATTAAAATGTGTATAATATTGTATATTTTCTTGTAAAATTTAGGCGGAATTCATTGGTGTTGTAAATGTTTATGGTTTCTTATGCAGGAATAAAGCAGGTATACACATGAATACATCATATGAGTATGAAACTTGGTTTTCCTTTAAGTCAATAGTAGAGTGTTGTTCATTTGGTTTTAAAATCCCGTAAGTCACAGAGTTTTAAACTGATCTATAGGCAAATTTAATAAGGAATAAAACTTCATATCCTACTTCCATGATGTATTTCTATAAGTATTGAACCTCAGAGACAATAACATGTTTACAAATAATCTCGGGTTTATTGACTAGTCAGTTATTTCTGTTTTCCAACGAGTTTGTATTTCGTCACTTACTGGGTTTCAAAAATAACCGATTCATTTCCTTTGCGGTCAATCTGCTGGATAAGTTCGAAAGTTCAGGACTTTTGATGAGCTTGAAGATTCACGTCTTCAAGAGTCACTTTGATTTCTTGCAGAAAATTTGGGAAAAGTGAGTGAGGACAAGGTGAGCGTTTTCATCAAGATATCGAAACGATAGGAATACCGCTGGAATACCAGGCTACTGCTGATCACTTCGTCGAGAAGTTCAGCAAGCGACTCACAGGAGAAAAAGTTTTTCCAGAAGTTTTAAGGAGAAGAGTTCAAGGAAATGGACACATAAGCCTATGTAATAGAGATGTTTGAACTGAAATAAAAGCTTTATAAATATTGTAAAACTAATTTAGTTTTCATTCTTATTGTATGTTCAGCTAATTTTCTGATTCGTAACGAAAACACATTGTGAGAAAGACTGAAAGCATTCGAGATATGGATCTGGAGGAGGATGGAGGTGATGAAATGAGTAGAGAATGTGAGAAATCTAGGTAAACTGCTATTTTTCTTACAAGAGTGGAGGAAGAAACACATTCAGCTTGTACATTTGATGAGAAGGGATTGTTTACATACGGAAGCTATGGAAGGAACGGTAAATGGAGAAAAACGCAAACGATACCAGATGGTTGATAGCACGGTAAAGATAGATGCCAGTTATGAGAAAACGAAGAGGTTAACAGGTGACAGGATTGTATGGAGACCTGTCATGTGAATACCTGCCCTAGGGAAGAACACTAATAATGATATTTCAATTTGGAGAACAAGGTTTTAAAGGAGACATTGGGGCTAATATTTGTTAATGTGACGTGACCTCTTTTGATCTCCTGGCGATGAAGCGGTATGTTCCGAGCTGTCAGTGGAGAGATGGCATCGAATGACGTTAGTAGACGAATAAGTTTGAGTGGTGTCTTTAAAAGGAGGAAAGATCACAATATGAATATAGAGTTGGAATTCAAGAGGACAAATAGGGGCAAATATTCGTTTATAGGAAGGGGATTTAGGGACTGAAATAGCTCACCAAGGGAGATGCTCAATAAATTTAGAACTTGTTTTCAATCACTTAAGAAAAAGGGATAGCGAATCTGCCACCTGGGCGACTGCCCTAAATGCAGATGATTGATTGATTGATTGATTGATTGATTGATTGATTGATTGATTTATTGATTGATTGATTGATTGATTGATTCACAATACTGGCAAGTCCATTATTTTCTTCTCCTGTAAAATATAATTTTTACGTCTTACTTTCTATTCCATGTCAGTGGCTCAGTAATAGTTATTATGTTTGTTACTGAAAGTAATTGTGTGCCAGATACGTAGAGAACATTCTTCAAGTCTGCAAGTCGAGAACCACTCGGGCAAAAATGGCGCCTGCGTTACACGCAGTGTGTCGAATCCCAATTGTAGGTGGAAAAAAATTAGAACGTCGTTAATAGTGCCGGGATCCTATCAAAAGTTGGCAATACAGTCCCCGGCCAAATTAATAGACTCAGTCACATTTTCTTTCATTTATACAGTTTGAAGCACCGTGGAAGTCTAGTACATGCTCAAAGAGGAGTAATTTTGATTCCATAGGTATTTACAGTTGGTAATATGACTTTAACATGTGCATTATGTTAGTCAGTTGTTTTTTGGACTGCTGATGTGCAACTGTTGACAGCTTGGCAATATTTGGCGCCAAATAGGTAATTCCTTACAAGTGTTTCCACAGTGTTTTTGTCATCACAATAACTGGGAGGTAAGTTGTACTGCTTGGTTTACTTTATTCTTTATACAAGAGTTAATGATTTAGGAATATTAAACTTTAAAAAAAACAGAGAAACGTTGGTAATATAACAACATTTTGATTTTTTTTAGGTTTCGATGTCTGGTGATATAACCCCTCAAAAGAGGGCACAGATAAAGATCCTCATTGAGACAGGAACGTATTCCCAGCGTGAGATTGGTAACAAAGTTGGTGTTTCACAATCCACAGTGAAACGCATTGCTAAGAAACTGGCTTTTGGTGAGGACTTGAATGTGAAACAAAAAGGTCATTCTGGCAGGAAACCTCTCTTTACTAAGCGTAGTGAACGATGCCTTGCAAACATTTGCAAAAGAAACCGACATTCTACGGTGAAAATGGTAAAAACTGAACTAGAAGCGTCTGGGGTACATGTTTCAGAAAGAACAACGCGGCGGAAACTGAAGGAATTGGACTTCATGGCTCATAGGCCATGTAAAATACCAAGGCTTACTCCTTGTATGATGGCTAAGAGATTGAAATGGGCCAGGGAATACAAGGATCATGGTATAAACTACTGGAAATCGGTAGGTAATAACATATAATATTTATCAAAGGGTGCTGAAGACGATTTTGAGGTTAGGTGAAGTATTTACAAATTTCTCTATTTTTTCAGGTATGCTTCAGTGATGAGTCAACTTTTGAAGTTCTTTCCCAGAAGGCGGCATTTGTTCGTCGCAGGTCAGATGAGAAATACCATCCAGACTGTCTTTCCCTGACAGTCCAACACCCAGATAAGATAATGGTGTGGTCAGTAATTAGCGGGGAAGGAGTAGGACCTCTTTATTTTGTCGATGGTATTATGCGCCAAGACCAGTATAAGGAAGTTTTGCGCACTCGGCTACTGCCACAGATACGCAAATGGTTCCCTGACGGAAAAAATGTGACTTTTATGCAGGACGGAGCACCTTGCCACACAGCCAAATCAGTTAAAGAGTTCCCGAAGAAAGAAAATGTACCTTTATTGTCATGGCCAGGGAATTCTCCGGATATGAATCCAATTGAAAATGTACGGGAGGTGGTCAAGAGAGAAATAGCAAAAGAAACGATCACAACAAAAAGCAGACTCATTGAAAAACTAAAAGAAGTTTGGCATCATCATCCACTAATAAAAGAGACTGTTCAAAGCTGTATTGAAAGCATGCTCAAGAGGATTAAAGCACTAATAGATGCAAAAGGTGGACCTACAAAATATTGAAATTGTGTACATATGAAGGAAAGTGTACTTAACACCTAAAATTTTGTGAAAGAAAGTTAAAAATGTGTCTGTACATAGTCAATAAACATCCATTCTGTAAATAACTGTAATAAATAAGTTGTAATTCTAATGAATTTAGTAATTAATGAAAAAAAATGAAAAAGCAGTACTGAGTCTATTAATTTGGCCGGGGACTGTATACCGTTTTCGATGTCGCTAAATTCATGTCTGGCATTGTCAAAAGTGTACGATCCTCGAGGGTAAATATATGGGGGTGAGGGGAAAAGGGAGGTTTAAAAATTGACCGAAAGCAACAATAGAATCGTCCATTTACGGGAGTAAAAATCACGATTTGGATGTGTATATTATAGTTTATGACAGTAGTAAACATACTGTTTTAAACTGGATAAAATATGAGTAACAATGATAATTTCAGTCCAGTATTCTTGTTACACCTTATTTGAGGGAATAGACGAAGGCACTGTATGTAAATTCCTCCGGATTGAAAATGTATTTGAAATTGGTATTAAACATAGAACAACGAAATATGCACAAAGAACAACAATAATTATTAAAAATAAAAATATATTCGTCAAAATCCAAACAACAATATCTCTTTATAATAACATTTCATTTTCCAGTCCGGTTAATGACGTAGTTTTAGTAAACACACCTTACACACGAAAACAATATTATTGTATATTATAATATATATTATATTGTATTTGCACTTTAAAAAGGCAAGAATACACTCAAAAATATTTTATAAAAGACGTGAAAGGATCATATTATTTACAAGTACATTATTTGTCTCATGAATCTCATCCCGTTAATAATAACAATATATCTAATGTTCATTCGTCTCCTGATTCGTCTGTAGAGTCCAGAGCATCGTAGTCATTGCTATGCTGGTCTTCTTCATTCGATGTGAAAATATCTTGGGAGTCATTAAGTGTCTCAATAGCTTCCATAGGTAGATTACCAGGAGTTTTACGTGGCACTTTTCGGTACTTGTTTATTAAGGGATCTGATGTTATCAACAACATGTTAAGCAAGTCTCTATTCGTTGAATCCCTGCTACATTTTCGAGTATGATGTTCACGAAACCTCCGACAATCTTTATTTCTAGCTTCTTGAGCTTCTTCAGATAAAGTTCCTATAGGCACAAGAAAATGTTCAATTACTTGAGTACTGTGTACTAAAATGTTATGTACAGTTACGGGCATATAATACCATGCATATAGTTTAACATACAAAATCCGCAACGATTTTTTCCCGAAATCGTTGTTCTCGTCTTCCTGCACCCTCCCATTTTTTGTTAATATTATGGGATATCAACTTAATTTTGTTTCTTAGATCCTGAACCTGAGTGCCAGTAAGAGTTGTAGGCTCAAATTTATTCATAAAATATTGAAATATGCCTTCTGAACGTCCCTCTTTACGACACGACCGCCACGCGTTGAGAAATTCTTCTCGCGGTAACGCCCACATAGTCACTGAAAATAAGAAAATAAACCATCATGCACATTCGTGCGCAACCAAACCACTACAGATCCTGAATCTACATTAAACTTCCCATCGAATGATGTTGAAAGTAAATTGGCACTATGAGGCACTCATAAAGTTTTTTTCGAGCAAATTCTAAAAACAATCTAATTTTCTGCAACCATTTCCTTTTACAACGCATTGTGAATAATTTGTTTAGTGCAGAACGCTTGTATTGCGCATTAAAGTGAGAACACATACCTCTTTTCACTATTCTATGAGCCACAGAAGACAACAACTCTTGAACTCACTAGAAACAGAACGTTCGGTTCACTCCGACACCTCCTATCAACTGAGCCTGATAACTGCCAGGAAGACGTCTCAGCACCTGTCCCCTCCCTCCTATGCACCAGAATGCGGAAAGGAAGACCGAAGGTCACCATCTGGTTTGTTCACTATCCAACGAGCTAGGTTTCACTTCGATTTGCGCCAGTGAATTTTTTCCACCTAGATATGGGATTCGACAGACTGTGTAACATATCGAATAATGTGACGACATGCGAACATTCGTTCAGCTCAGGCTGCGTTAGCAGTTGAAGACATCGGCAAACTGCGTATGCACGGATTGCAGAGCAAAACTTGGGAGGGACTCATACCTATCTTTGAAAGGTCACCCACAATAACAGATTTGATATTTGCTAACAGTCGAAATTTATGCGAATGGTAAGAGCACTCTTGGTACTCGGCTTAAAAATATTCTAAAACTATGTGTAGGTAAGAATTATCGAAGATAATATGTTTAAAAAGAATCCAGTAGACCATATGTCTAAAAAAAATGTCGTGATATAAATAGCTAAATATACCCACGTCTTCGCCCGTGTAAGCCAAATTGGTTTGTAAATCCCTAATAATAATAATAATAATAATAATAATAATAATAATAATAATGGCTTTTTGTCCACTTAGTACTTTTATGGTTTTCAGAGACGCCAAGGTGCCAAACTTTATCACCGCAAGATTTCTTTTATGTTCCAGGAAATATACCGAGACGAGGCTGACGTATTTGAGCACTTTCAACTAAAACTGGACTGAGCCAGGATAGAACCTGTCAAATTGGGGTCAGAAGGCCAGCGCTTCAACCGTCTGAGCAACTCAGCCCGGCTGTGATCTCTCTTTTAAAACAATGATAGGGGAAGAATGATTATTCCCATGCAAGTGGGGACGAAGACAGAAGCTGGTATTGGTTAACTACAAATAATGTCATTCCACTTTTCTAAAAAAATCACCTTTGAATGGTAAATTAAGAAACACTAATGAAAACGGCTGCGTATATTCAACACCAGTCAGCATCGGAATTGCTATCCCCCAGAAGATTTCGTGTAACCATAAGAGCCAAAGTTAATCCAAATTTGATTAAAATCCATTTCACTGCAACTTAGTGATGATTTTTACGTCACCCGAGGTACAGAATTGCCTGGATTCGCAAACTCTTTTCAACATGGCGTCGCTGGTAAAAGGTAGGGTAGTTTTACCTACATAAAGATGAGTCAGCTATTTTTAATTTTATTTATTTACTTATTTATTTATTTATTTATTTATTTATTTATTTATTTATTTATTTATTTATTTATAAAAACTTCCCGCAGTTTTCACCGCACTGGATAAAGCATAACAAGATGTTTTCATTCTTATAAGAATAATGCAATCAGCAAAATTTCCGTTGTAAGCATAGCAGCTTCTCTCTGAAAGAGTACGTACAGGATCACCGAAGAAGTATTCGAACTTTGCAATAATGATAGCAGTAGAAGAATTTACGTCATAGCCTACTAGTAATCAATGGCTTATACAACGGCAGGTTTGTTGGTTACATTATCCTTGCAGTGTCATGAAAATACAATTTATAATGGTTTCTAACCAATGAAATTGAATCTCGTGAAACTAAGAATGATATAGGTAGCAATTCTAGAAAGTCTAAAATAAACAATTTCTAAAAATACGTACTTCTAGTCCTTCAGACAAGCAATTCATTGTTGAAAACATCCTAGGGAGATGAGCTACGAATTTTATGTAAATAAAATATAATGAAGTATGATAATATGTTCTTTATGTATTCCTAAAGTCCGCCTCTGTGGTGTAGTGGTTAGTGTGATTAGCTGCCACCCCCGGAGGTCCGGGTTCGATTCCCGGCTCTGCCACGAAATTTGAAAAGTGGTACGAGGGCTGGAACGGGGTCCACTCAGCCTCGGGAGGTCAACTGAGTAGAGGTGGGTTCGATTCCCACCTCAGCCATCCTGGAAGTGGTTTTCCGTGGTTTCCCACTTCTCCTCCAGGCGAATGCCGGGATGGTACCTAACTTAAGGCCACGGCCGCTTCCTTCCCTCTTCCTTGCCTATTCCTTCCAATCTTCCCATCCCTCCATAAGGCCCCTGTTCAGCATAGCAGGTGAGGCTGCCTGGGCGAGGTACTGATCATTCTCCCCAGTTGTATCCCCGACCAAGAGTCTGAAGCTCCAGGACACTGCCCTTGAGGCGGTAGAGGTGGGATCCCTCGCTGAGTCCGAGGGAAAATCCGAACCTGGAGGGTAAACAGATGATGATGATGATGATGATGTATTCCTAAATATTACAATCATTTTCTTAATCATCGTTATCCTGTCGATTAAATTAGCAGTTTGCATTTTTCTACCACTACGAGCTGTAATGTGAGTCAATGCAGTTTCACTTAGGGCCGAAACCCTTATAGCTACATTCGGTGTAGACATTTTTCTAAAACCAAAAGACGCCAGCAAACGAATAAAGAAACAAGCGATTTTAGGCTATTTTTCTGGAACTGCATTTAGGACGGAAGTGATTTGGAAATGTGTTTCTTTTTCTTGATAGAGCTATCCAAGACTCACAATTTGAAACATTTCCCAGCCCTTAATCCCTTCAATTTTCGGCACAATTGAGGAAATTGCTGAAGTTTACATTTTTCGTAATATGGGGACCCCAAATTTTGTCTGCTATAATAATAATAATTTCGTGTGGCTATTTCTATCCGAGTGCAGCCCTTATAAGGCAGACCCTCCGATGAGGGTGGGCAGCATCTGCTATTTGTAGGTAACTGCTTGTTATTGTGGTGGAGGATAGTGTTATGTGTGGTGTGTGAATTGCAGGGATGTTGGGGACATCACAAACACCCAGCCCCCGGACCATTGGAATTAACCAATTAAGGTTAAAATCCCCAACCCGGCCGGGAATCGAACCCGGGACCCTCTGAACCGAAGGCCAGTGCGCTGACCATCCGGCCAACGAATCGGACATTTTGTCTGCTAACAAATGTTTTCAACATAAATTTACTATGTTGATTACCAATAGAGGAACAGTCCGTCGAGGCCCTACCATTAATCCCTTCACTTAAAGTCTCTCAGTCCAAATTTGTGTTCTAGATCGTCTGTGGAGAATTTGTAACAAACTTTGGATTTCATTATGTATCTTACAACGTCTGATTACTTGCAGGCTATGATGTAAATTCTTCTACTGATACCGTTCTCGGTGAGTTCGAATACATCTTCGGCGATCCTGTAGGTTTTCTTTCTGAGGGAAGTTGCTGTAAAGGACCAAATCTTGTAATGTCTGGCGTTCGCAGCATCTCTCAATAAGAAAAGTTCTCAATACATAAGCAAGAGTGTCTATCCCTCTTCGGCAATGCCGACAGAGGTTTGTTCACAAGTACCTGCCTTTCACGATGATGCATTCTAGACAATAGGCTCCAAGATGTAGATAATACATGTCCAAATAAATTGAGACAGAAGGATCTAATATTTAGCACGGCGTCCGAACAACAACGTGTATAAAATGTTTATAAAGTGACTGTAAACAGTAATTATATTTTCCAGTATTTCCTAAACATAGGCTAGCCTGTTTATCTACGTCGTTAATAGGGAATCAATACACATTTCTAACTGTAACATCAGAAGCAGAATGACGACATATTAATACAACATAAACGTTAAAAATTCACTTTAATAAAATCCCGAAGTGATGCACGATACAACTATGAATAGTTACTATTCCGGAATTGCTATAACTCATGCGCTGCGGAATAAACCGTTGTATACATTATGGAAATGTAGTCGGTGTGCTTTAGCTGTCGCCCATTGTTACTCAATAATGCGATGATCTATTTAATTAGGATTGTGTCTCGTATACAGTCAACAGAATTATACTGTAAGCCCTGAACATGAAAACATATGCCGTGCACAGTTTAGAATTGACAAGATAATCCATCGGAGACAAGCGACATCTACAAGATATTTCATATTTATCTTCCAAGTATATATACATTTATTCAGAGAATAAACACTTCTCTCATAAGGAAGAAGCCCATGAGGACAAAGTATACTAAATACACAGGAAAGAAAGAAAAACTACTAGTAGGACTCAAGAAATATTGGAAACGAAAGCGAGCATCCGAAAAGAACGAGGCATATGCGCTCCCCAGTGGGGGACCAACACATTTGACCGACCAAAAAAGCAATTATTCAATTGACGTTTTCATTTAAAATTGAACATTTCTCTTTATAGCAGTGATATATTTTTCTTGATATCTCCAAGAATTAAGGACGATCCTTAATCTTTACCTCGAGGTATTTTTTAATCTAAAACATTCGTAAAAATGCAGCAAACGTAAAAAGTAGGAGGGTATATTTTGTATAAAGTTTCTAATCACTTAATATTAATGACATTTGACCTACCATGTTTTGGCCTCATAATCCAAAATTGCTATTTTCACCTTAGGAAAGTTGTTGGAAAACGCAATAAAAATCAAATCAAAGGGACATGGAACGTACCTATGACCGGATTTGGTACAAATTTTTAGGAATTGCATCTTTCTTGTCAGGATTGCTCATGGCAATCGATAAATAATATTCAACTACTGTAATGCATGTAGACGGAATAGTGATTTGTTTTTTCGAAGAATATCTGTAGAACACGGCAATCTTCTTTCTGTATAAAATTCTTATTCTCGCCATCATTCAGAGATATTGAAAAAACGAGACAGTTTCAGCAGCTGAAATTGGTACCAGTTATAGCTTTTTATATCTTCTTTACAAAAACTACAATGAACACCTGACGACCACGACATTTGTACTTTTATAAAGAAAATTACGTTTCTATCAGCGAAGTTATTGTCACACATTCGCAGTGATGACGTAGATACAGAGCTATATCTATCGGCATGAGTTCTAACTACGTCGATTGGGGGCATTTTTCGGATAATTGTGGCTATTGAAGGACAAATGTTTGTATGTAAATAAATTGCATGTTTGTTCTCTAAACATATCACATCAGGATTTACGTGAACAGTTGTTATTAAGATGATGAGACCTCATCGGTTACGCTAGGTATGGCATCTTCACGTGGTGACTTTATTTATTTAATTGTTATCGTATAACAGGTTCTTGTGGAAATTTTATGTGTTGCAAATTGAAATACATTGTGTAAAAGTTCGCAGTTGCCGCAATGCTACGAACTTGTACGTACCACGGCGAAAATACAACTAGATCGTATATATACAAGGATACATAATTTTCTTCGTAAGAAGGGGGGGGGGTTACCTTTATGAAAAATGAAAACCCCAACCGAAAGGATACCTGGTGCTAAGAATACAGGAGTATGTTTTACTCGTTTTCCAGAGATGATGATGATGAGTTCTGCTTTAGACTTTCATGTTACACAGATTTACATCAGAGCTGTTTTTTTGTTGATACAGAACAAGCATAAAACTGGATAGTATCCAGTGGAACCTAAGTATGGTTAATTCTTGGGTTAGTATGTTGAGTACGCGCTGCCTTTTCTCCCCAAAATTAATGCCAGTAAAAACAATTCCACGGCAATTTCCGTGAAGGTGGGAAATAACTAAGATATCTTGCTGGTCAGTGCATTATTATTTGGTAAAACATGGGCTATTCTTAAACAAAAAGTGACACAAAGATTTACGTGGGAGAAAGGGTCTCAAGAACGTCTTCGAAGCATAGTGTCAGGAGTGTCAAGAAAAACAAGGAAGCTACTGTGTTCATGGCCATCTAGAGGCATGGAGGTAAAGTCTATGATTATTATTATTATTATTATTATTATTATTATTATTATTATTATTATTATTATTATTATTATTATTATTATTATTATACATTTGTTTTCTACATATTTGAATTAATACATAATAATTATTTGTTGGGTACATTGACGAGTAAAACACCTTTGACCGCGTAGATCGCAATTCAAACCTACATCTCCTAAAATTACATAGACCTGACTTGCGAGTTATAATGGGATTTCAGTTGTTAGTGATCTCACCTGTAGTATTAATACAATATTTGTATCATGTCCTTGCATTGCACGGGTCGGACTTAGGTATCAGTTCGCCTCTTCGCATGACGTTATTGGAGCTATAGTACGGCCTGTACGTCACGAAGTCAGTGCTTCCACAAACGGGAACGATTAAGAGACTTAAATTGGTACCAGGTATGGTTTACAATAACAATGCAATGATGACCATCACCTTTTAAAGAGACACTCCTCAATTAAGATAAGCAACTGTACAGAAGTCGAATAATATGCATGCTAGTGCACACTATATATTTACCAGATATTGTAATAGGAATTGAATTATGGCTAAGAAATGATATCATGGAAGCAGAAATTTTCTCTCGAAACTCGAGTGTTCATCGTAGAGACCGGTTAGGAAAGACAGGATAAGGAGTATTCATACTGGTGAAAGAAGAATTCGTAAGCAATAGACAATTTAAGGGTGAGAAATATGAAGCTCTGTTTGTAAGACATAAATCTCTAAATATCGATGTTTTTGAAGTGTACAAACCTAAGAAGGCTGAGGCTGATACGGAATTAGTTGATAAGATAATCAGCTTTGTGGAAAACGAGACAGGAAGGAACGATATGTAGTGGGTGATCTGATCTTACCAAATGTTAACTGGGAAGGATATGCGAATGACGAAAAGCATGACCAACAAATCCGTAAAAATAAGTTAATATGGGAAGGACAGATGAATCAGAAAGTTATGGAACCAAATAGAAGAGAAAACATTCTAGATCTGCTGCAAATAAAGACAGTTGAGCTCTATAAGGAAACTGAAGTGGTAGTGTAAGTGATCATGGAACTAATTTTGTAGTAGTAAAAAATAAATTTGATAGAAAGGAAGGTTGTGAAACTAGTATGGACCTGGAACTTTGGTAATATGGTAAGTGCATGTGGTTAATTTTCCAGGTCATCGTATTGTACACTGAATAACAAATTAATATCTAACCGAATTCAAAAATTAAAATAATGCACAAGAAGTATCTGAAGAGCACGGTAATCCTTCCTCTAACCATAAAATCCAAATTCTGTCTGTCATTCACAGTGCTACTGAGAAAACGAGAAGGTTTCAACAGCTGAAATCGGTACCAGTTATAGTTCTTTACATCTTAGTTGCAAACAAATACAATGCATCTCTCAGGAAATTCCATCAGCAAATTTTTGTCACATTTTCGCCATGATGACGTAGGCACACAGGTATATGTATCGTCATGAGTTCAAACTACGTACATCCTGACTTCTGTTGACTTCCACAGACATACTGAGAACACGGAAACTTTTGAGAGACTTAAACTGGTACCAATTATGAACTATAAGAACAATGCAATGATGACCTTGAGTTGTTTAGCGAAAAATACTATCCTTCACTGAAATGAATGAAATATATTACTTCCACTCTGGTGTTTATCTCTATCGATAAGCACGAGATAGAGCAGCCCACCTAGTGGCCTTCGTTTATATGGTCTTACACCGTAGTTAGCCGGTTAGAGTCCCGTTCGTTGAATGTACTTGTACCATCAGAATGTCAGTGTAAGGGAGGTGGTGCTATGACATTTCTAATCACCAGAATGCGCGTCAAAAGCCTGGATTAAATTCCAAACATCCCCGCAGGGCTCATATGGAGGAAGGGCATCTGACGCTGTTGATGGCGATTCGTTTTGGATAGTTGGATGAAGCTTTCTGAAGAGTACGCAGATCCACCGAGCTACAACTGTACTGAATATGGTTTGTACGGAAATAATACAATACCTCGAAACCGACTTTCAACCTATGAGGTCGCGTTACGTACATTTAGTATGCGTTGAAGAGATGTTAAGTACAGAACAAAAATGGCCAACCGGACACCAGTGGGATCCGAACCCAGTTGGGTTGGCATAAAACATACGCCCACACAAATCACACTGAATGGATCCAGGAGGGCTGGGTTGTAATTGTACCCAGTTGGGTTCGGATCCCACTGGTGTCCGGTTGGCCATTTTTGTTCTGTACTTAACATCTGTTTAACACGTACTAAATGTACGTAACACGACCTAATAGTTTGAAAGTCGGTTTCGATTACAATGCGGTCGAGAAAATTCAAAATTCAATACAATACCTGTTTTTGATTCCGTTCGAATACCGTATAAAACCTAGAAAGTGTAACTTTTATTTATAAGATATATTAATGGTCCATTTAGAATTTCCAATTACTTTATACATAGTAATTTCGACTGTCGAAGACAGGCTTATATAGATATAAAATAAGAGTTTTTTCTGAACATTGCTCAGAATTTAAAAAAGAATGGTATTTCTCTTTCGGACTGTCCACAGTAACATGGAATTGCACTTTTCCTGTCTGTCTGTCTGTCTGTCTGTCTGTCTGTCTGTCTGTCTGTCTGTCTGTCTGTCTGTCTGTCTGTCTGTCTGTCTGTCTGTCTGTCTGTCTGTCTGTCTGTCTGTCTGTCTGTCTGTCTGTCTGTGCATCTCGAGAAAAAGCCTGAAAGGAATTTCACGAAAATCGGTATAAAACGTCGGCTAATGGGCCACTAAATTATAGGCTATAAATTATTTTAACCACGCTAAATGAAATAGTAGTTTAGAGGAGGCCTACAATTTTATTCTCAAATATTTATGTTATTAGTGGTCCTGTCGATAAATCGTCGGCTGTAACTCGATCTTGCATAAAGTGAGCAGTTCAACTCTGTTTATGTATGTGTTTGCGATTACTGAACAAACCAGTCTTGGCATAAAACATACACCCACACAAATCACACTGAATGGATGCAGGAGGGCGGGGTTGAAATTGACGGAGCTTTCTTGCTTGTCACTTGGCCTCTAGATGTCTGCGGCGTTCTCTTTCGAACAATTTGACAGCGGTGGATGTGGTGTTTCGCCACAGTGAACGGTCCACAGCATATTTTTCCTATGTCTGCATATTTATACCAGTTGTCTTCATGATGTGTCATGATGAGGTCTACTGCAGGAGCAAAGTTCACCATAAGGAATTTGGCGGGGAGGCCTTGTATAACTCATGCGGTGAACATGGCCTAACCATCTCAGTTGATGGGCGATGATTGTTGCCTCACTGCTATTTCGCTGCGCTTTGTGGAGAAGTGAAATGCTGACCACATAATCCTCCCACTTAATATTCAAGATGTATCTCATTTTTTGTTGTTGGAAGCACTCAAGTTTTATGATATCATGGCGATAGTGTGTCCAAGTTTCACATCCATACAGTAGCGTGGAAATGACAACAGCTTTGTACACCATGAGTTTAGTAAGCTGTTTTAGGTTTTTATTCATGAAGTCTCCGTGCATAACCCCAATTTTTTTTATCAACATCTTGTTCGCAGGTACACCGTTTGGACAAGATTCTTCCAAGATATCAAAAGTGATCAACCTGCTTCAGTGTTGTGTCTAAGTGGAGATAATGAACTCAGGAACCTGGGGCAGGTTGTGCAAGTACCTTCGTTTTTTCTCGTATTAATGGCAAGACTGAAGCGACTACATGCAGTTTAAAAGTAGTTGACTGACTGTTGTAGTTTTGCAGGTGTTAGAGCAGGAGATGCGGTGTCATCCGCATACTGCAGTTCTATCACCCGGGTAACCACAGTACCACATAATTAAGTTATAATGAATTACATTTTGGATCATTTATGTCTTTTACTTATTTACTGTACCGGCTGTATTTTTGTTGCCAAGTCCATATCAACGCCAAGCCACGGAAAAATGGGTAAACAGAATTCAATGAACATCAGTATGTATCGTCGGGGTAAAAGAAACTACAGTCTAAGCTATCAAAAATTTTATTCACCCTGAACGAAATGGTATTTTAGTAGAAGGCACCTAAAATTTAATTTCTAAAACCTATGTAATTGGTCCTATTGAAAAGCACTAAATAACGTAACAAAATTTCCGATCATTTATGTTTTATTCGGATTTTATCGTACCGACTATGATAAGTATCGTATTTGAGAGTGGGAATAAAATTAAATGTGAAGACCTACACTATTGAAAGCTCATTACATTAATCAACAATAACATTACATTGACCACGGTTTGTTGTGATGTTCTTCGTCTCTTATACTGCCACTCATCTCCGATAGATGGGATTACCGTTGCGTACCAGGTATAGCAGCCTGCCTGAAACCCCCTTGCTCGGGATGTCTTACTGCCATTAAACCAGCCCCTTGTACGCGCAGTTGTCCATGGTGTGTTCTGAGTGAGGTAGTGCGAGGGATTGGGAGTGTATGTCACAGAAGTATCGGTTAACTGTGTTTGTACACGCACTGGCTAACACTTCACACATCTACAGTAATGAAGAATTTGCAGATATCGTGCATGAATACGGCTTCTGCCAAGATCGTGCTCCTGCTGCTGTCGAGGAATACCATTGGCACTTTCCGACACGTCGAATTTCTGATCGTAGAGTGTTTCCAGAGTTTTCAACACATTGCGTGAAACACGTATTCTTCTAAGTTCCAATTGTTCTTCTGAACGTGTAGTTTAACAACCTGTGAAGGAACAGCAATGGTTCAACGTAGTCCTACTACCTGCGCGTATCAATCTCCCAGGAACTCGTGTTGGGTGAATATTACATGCGGAAAACTTGTACCAATTTCGAAACGTCAAGGAGATTGGGTGGATAAGATACACACGTGCACGCCACTAGCCCCAAAACAAATGCACTGTACATTCGGAATAGGACATATGTCCATATGACGTTTCTTGCTTCCAATGATCGTTCCTGTCATATCCCTGAATATTGACCATTCCTCCTGAGATACCCTGTATGTTTGATCATTTCGTCCGTAAGACACTCTTAGTACAATTTGGTTCCAATGGAAGGAAAATCACGTAATTCGAAACTGTCCGCTCAAGCTTCAACTGCTGAGGTTGGCATTGACAAATCAGTGAAGAAGTCATTAGAATTGACTGATGTGCATATCATCTAAAATTCTTTAGGACGCTTCAGCAAATTCCTTTCATTCTATCTACCTGCAAACATCTCTTGAAAGGAGACCACAATATGTATCACCTGTGGTAGTTGAACGTTAATGCAAGACAGTGCTATAATATATGTTATAACCTGATGTAACTTTCTACAAAGTTCCTTGCAACTTAGGTCTAGAGGTAATTATCCACAGGTTTACTAGGGAGTTATATAGAATAACACATCCTCCATAATTACATTATAACGATCTGTAAATATAGAAACAGTTTACTACTGGGACTTTCCAAAGAAATATATTTGCTGACGTTATCAGAAATATCGTTTGACCTCTTCCTGCAACGTAACATGTTGAAACATAAAAGACTCTGTAATTCATGAAGTCAATATTTACTTCCTTGCATTCATGTGGAAGATAGGAATTCTCAATAAAGCATGACCTTTGTTGTGAAGCCTTAATCTTGTAAGTAGCAAAAGTACTAGTAGCCAATGTAATTACAAACACGTTCAAAAGATTAAAAAAGTAAACAATAGAGAAGTCCTTGTCTCCGGGAGAGTTATTCTTCGGGAGGCAACTCTAGACAAAGCTAAATTATATTCTTGAGCCACGTCCCTCAAATACAAAGTGATTACTATTGTTAGCCTTAAAATAGAAGTATAAAACTCCATAAAATTTTAAGACTATCAGTCATCCACTTGCAAAACCGGGAAAGTCCACATTATTAACATTTTCGGGAACATAACAAAATATTCCCATCTATATATTTGTATATACAATTTGAACGTATAAGGCAATATTGTGAGAAAACTGCAATAATAATAATAATAATAATAATAATAATAATAATAATAATAATAATAATCATAATAATAATAATAATAATATCCCCACCACAGGATCACTAGAAAGTCCTTTATTTACGTAAAATAGTCATTTATTAAAATAAAACAATGATTATGTCATTGCAGTTGTAATACACCTTCGCACTGTATTTAGAAGTGAGAGATATTATTGTCAGTATTCGAATTATTATTATTATTATTATTATTATTATTATTATTATTTCATTTGTATGTATATTCCTTATATTGTAAGCTGCAAGGTCTCCATGTGCGGTATGAGTAATTTGTTTTGTACAACGGCTGGGAAAAACATCTTTATTCATAACTTGGAAAATTTGGATGAGCCATGTGTATAACCCAGAGTCTGACGAGGTGGACTTGTTGTTGCAGTCGGAAAATTCCAATGACTCATGTGAGACACCTCAGAGTCCGTTGATGCCGTTATTGTCTTGGGATTCGAGAGAGGTTCAGAGCGTGGTATTGACAAGAAGACCTACTCATTATTGGCTGGCCACGATAAATCTCGGCGTATCATGTGACAGCTGAGGTATATATATGCATCTGATCAAATGCCGGAAAGGAGATATTAGACTGAACTTCTAAACACACTGAACTGGACCGGACTTCAAACGTTTGTGGAACGTGGTTGACATACAAACTGTGGAGTGCTTAGGCACTGGGTAATGTATGACTTGGGGCGGCTTGTTATTATACGTTGGTGAAATCTGGGAGGTGATATATCTCAGACTTCCCAGAATCTACATTTTAGAACGACAAGTGTATGTTGCTCAAATGAATATATCTTTAAAACAAGTTTTAGAGTCAGTGAATACAGTATTATGAGGTACAGTATCTGTGTGATTAATAAGTGCCAATTATGAGAATCTACAAGTCGTGTTGGTACTCAGAGCTAGTGAAGGGTACTTATCTACATATATGTGCATTGTTTAACGGACTAACTGCAAATGGTGGCTAAGTCGTCGATTTCGTTTTCCACTGTGTTCATTGTTGTTATAAATATGGCGTCTACGTCAACGTCACACAGCGGCGCAGAACTTCACTCCACATTTTTTCATTGTTCAATGCGTATTCTCTATCAATGTTTTGGAACCCAATACAGTTAAATACCTGTTTGTTTTATAGTGGAAGTAAGTGTGTGTCTCTGTTATTTCATTTTCATCAGTTTATGGGTCCAGGATCGTGAACTGCATGAGTAGATTACGACTTCTCTATAAAAACATACCGTAATTGTGCAACATGACTCAAGACGGTATAAGGCTAAGTATCCCATTACTGAATGATGGCAATTATGTATTTTGGAAAAAAAAAGATGCATGCTATTTTTGTACGTGACGATTTATGGGAAGTTGTCAGTGAGCCAAAACCCAAAGATGCAAATGATGACTAGAAAAAGAAAAATAACAAGGCTCTAGCATACATTACGTTAGGTATCGAGGACAGCCAACTCATTCATTTTGCTCATCTGGAAAACGCGTACGATGCATGGAAAACATTATCAAAGAAATACGAGAGATCCACGTTTGGCAGCAGGCTGTATTTACGTCGTAAGTTGTATGGAATACACTATCGTGGCGCCTCGATGAACAAGCATATTGATGCCATCATGGAAGTGGTCGGATTGCTGCGCTCGTCCGGTAAGCCTCTCGAGAATGACGAAATAGTTGCGGTGTTATTGGTGAGCCTTCCAGAAACATACTCAGGACTCGTTACGGCGCTCGAAGGTCGTGACGAAGCAGATTTAACTGTGGAGTACATAACAGGAAAAATACTCGACGAATATCAAAGATGTGTCGAAGCAGGCGAGCCGGGAAATTATGACTTCGAGACAGCACTACAGTCAACCGTAACAGGCTCAAGTAAAGTCAGTCATCATAATGGAAAAGAATCGCACAAAGGCATGAAGAAAGAAAAATAAAATAAAAGTTATAAAGAGACACGAATATGTTATTATGTCAAAAACCTGGTCATTTAAAGACGGATTGTCATTGGTTCAAGAAAAGTCAACAAACAAAGTCAAGTGGTAAAGAATCTGCCAAATCGTCGGTCGAGGTAGAAAGTAAACAGAGTTATGTGTCATTCAAGATACAAGATCAGCAAAATAACATTCGACCTGAGGGATGGTGTATTGATTTCTGTGCAACAAGTCACGTGACTAGCAACCAACAGTTCTTCTCAAGTATACGTGATGTAAAGTCTGCTGTTTATCTTGCTGATGGCTCATCAGTACAGGCAGCTGGAGCGGGAGAACTAGCATTGTATTGTGAACTACCAAAAGGAAAAGTCCAAGATATAAGATTGAATAACATTCTGGACGATAATTTGATTTCGGTCAAATGGATAACAGAACAAGGTCATCGCATAATTTTTGAGAAGAATTCATGTGGAATCTATAATGGCCACAGGATCATTGCTGAGGCAAGAAGCGATGGTAATTTATTTCGACTTCAAACTGTGACTCAAAGGCAGGTAGCTAACACGGCATCATCGAATGGGGCACAGGGACTTGGCTGCAGTTAAGCGATTAATTATTGAGCGATTGGCCACAGGGATTCGAGTGCCTTCATGTTCGGAAGAGGTAATATGCAATAATTGTATTAAAGGAAAACTAGCTCAGTCAAACTTTTCAGATGGTATGCCAAGGGAAACAGAATCTATGAGACTTATCCATTTCGACCTTTGTGGGTCTATGCAAACGGCGACACCTAGTGGCAACAGATATTTTCTGACTCTAATCGACGACTACTCGAAATTTACTGTAGTGAGATTAGTCAAACCCAAGGATGAAGTACCAGGTGTCATACGTGAATATATCGGCCAAATGTGAACTAGATTTGGGAGAAAACCAATTTCCATTCGCACGGACAATGGCAAAGAATACGTTTGTAAAGAACTCGAAATATTTCTGCGGAAAGAGGGCATACAACATCGGGTTACTGTCCCGTATACACCTCAGCAGAATGGCGTCGCAGAGAGGAAAAACAGGTCACTAACTGAATGTATGCTGTTAGATGCTGGATTGGACAACCGATACTGGGGAGAAGCCGCATCAACAGCACCATACTTACAAAATCGATCAGCTAGTCGGAGTACCAATAAAACTCCATTCGAGTTATTCACGGGATCTCAGTCATGCATGAGATTATGGATCGAGGATTTATTCCTTGATTCCCAAGCAGAAACGCAAGAAATGGGATGATAAAGCAGTAGAAGGTGTTCTTATTGGGTATGATGACTCTGTTAAAGGATATAGGATTTTTGACCCTATGACAGCCAAGGTTTGTCTCAGCAGGTCTGTGAAAATAGTCGAATATGACACCGGTCACACGAATCTTGTTAGCAGTACAATACCAGAAGGGGAAACCAATGTCACCTAGAATACCAACTTAATGACGAAGGGAATTCCTATTTAAATGTGTTCACCTAATGACGATGCACAGGATTCTTATGAAGAAAAAGAAAACTTGGAAAACGAATTAGACAGCACAACTTAAATTGAAGAGTAATCTCTAAGACGTGGGGCAAAAAGAAGAAATAAAGGAGTACTACCGTCAAGATATTCCTACAAAGTACAATCAGATTACGTGAGAGAGCCTAGCACATGGGATGAACTGCTGAAAATGGAACCCCGTGAGCGAAATTTATGGTCGACTGCTGCTGAAGAGAAAATACGTATTCTAAAAGAATGAAAAGTATGGGAACTGGCAGACCTTCCGCCTGGAAAGAAAGCAATTTCATGCAAATGGGTTTTCAAGCAAAACGAGATGGGGATGGAAACGTTTACACGTATAAGACCCATTTGGTAGCTCTAGGTTTCTCGCAAAAATTTGGAGTAGATTTCGACGAGACATTTGCACCAGTTGTTAAACATGAGACTATTAGAGTTTTGTTGGTTGTAGCTGCACAAAAATGTCTCCATGTTCGACATTTGGATGTCAGATTTGCATACTTAAATGGCGAATTAACAGAAGATATATACATGGAGCAGCCGGAGGGTTTTGAAGAAGCAGGTCAGGAAAACAGAGTATTAAAATTGCGGAAAAGTCTTTATGGATTGAAACAGTCTGCACGTGTGGGGAATAAAAAGGCACAATAAGTTTTATTAAAGCTAAAGTTTCAACAAGGCAAGCCTGATCAATATCTGTATTCCCGAAGAGAAGAAGATAGTTCGGTTACGTATATTCTGTTATACGTGGACGACTTACTGGTAGATAGTAGATCTTCAGAATTAACGTCAAGTGTTGGTCGAGAACTACTCAGTTATTTCGACTTGAAAGACTTAGGTGATGTAAAACATTATTTGGGAATACAGATCGAACGAAAAGAAGATGGATCGTTTTTGTTAAACCAGAGGTCAAAAATTGTGAAACTACTCGAAGACTACGGATTATCAGAAGCAAAGCCAGCAGTTACCACAATGAAAAATAATTTCCTATCTGCAGAAACATCTCATAGTCCAGATCTAGAAAACAATACAGCGTACAGAAAGGCAATAGAACCTTGAATGTATTTAGGTACAGTATCAAGGCCTGACATCAGTTCGGCAGTTGGCATTCTTAGTCGTCGTGTTGAGAGACCAAAGCAAAGTGACTGGAATGTTGTGAAGCGGATAATGCGTTACCTTGCTGCAACAATCGATAAGAAATTGCATGTATCTTCACACGGAAATTTAGAGCTAAAATGTTATGTGGATGCGGACGGGACTAATGATAGGATGGATCGAAAATCGACAAGTGGGTATGTATTCCTACTTGGAGAGGGGACAATTGCCTGGTCTAGTCGCAAGCAAACATCTGTTACAATGTCATCGCCAGAAGCAGAGCATGTTGCAGCATCTGTAGCTAGTCGGGAGTTGTTGTGGCTCAAGCAATTAATCAAAGATTTCAGTATACAGATTGTTGAGCCTATCAACATGTTCAAAGATAACCAAGGTTGCATTCGACTGATTGAATCGAGTGTTTCTGGGGCTAGAACTAAACATATCGATGTCTGTCAACATCTATTACGGAATCTGCATGAGAAGGGAATTATAAATGTTCGATACTGCCTTTTTAATATGATGCTGGCAAATTTATTTACGAAACCGTTATAACAGGAACCGTTCAATCGGTTTTTGGGAGAATTAGGTTTCTCGGAGTGTTGAACTTTTGACTCTGTGTCAGCGAGAAGCAGTGAAGGAAACGCTTCTCTTAGATGTCAAAAGTAGCCGCCATCTTTGACTACGTTAACGTCACATAGCGGACGCTGAACTTCACTCCACATTTTTTCATTGTTCTATGCGTATTCTCTGTCTATGTTTTGGAACTCGTAAAGTTAAATACCTGTTTGTTTTATAGTGGAAGTAAGTGTGTGTCTCTGCTATTTCATTTTCGCCAATTTTATTATTATTAACAAGTATTACACAGTTCACTGTATTCGCCGGTAGATGACTCTGTGAATATTGTCTCACCACGGTCTCCTGGATCATTCACTGCGCTCCTTGAAGCTAGCTAGAGCGACACATCAAGCTGGCCATGGGGTCGCGGTTTTTTTATGCCAGCCCGATAGAGAGCTCTGTGAACGTTGTTCACACAGATCTTTCTATGTTACTGCGATAGATAGCTCTGTAAAATGATGTTATCACTAGAATTAACATTTCCTTCGACTATGACTGCTCTAATACGCCTTGTCATTCGCCCGGTCACACATGCTAATGAGCGAACACGGCACCTCTGTGATTGGAAATGGCGAAGAGAATCTTCCAAACACGCCCCAAGATCAGTGAAATGCAGAAAATTCATCACATCACGTCACGTGTATCCTTGAAGATCCGTACAAGTCTCATGGTAACAAATATATTGCACAACAACTACTTCGTCATTACTGGTCTGAGCCACGATTTAAAATCTTACTGTTCCCTTTTTTCTGCTTTGTGCTACCCTTACCTTCCATGAAGTTAACATATCTATCGTTTAGAGGAGGTTATATTGTTCAAAAAACCAAGTGTAACATCTGCTTGATTCTTTTGATAAGCTGTAGGTGTAGAAGTTACTCATTATTTTATATTAAAAGCACAACCATATATGCATTAAAATCCTGGTGCCTCTAATGTATGTGTTACTATTTTCTGTAGTGTCTATTCTGTAGGACTCTCTTCACTTCAGTTGTTCTGAAATCGGAAATTCACTGTTATTGCGGTAAGTTATTTGCGAGTGTGCTATTTTTTATTATTATACAATCTTCCTGCAACAGCTGCAGGTTGCCCAAAGACAAAGAGTACCTTCACAACAATAATGGATGTGGATACAATAGATAATGTGATCGTATGGATGTTAAATGTAGGCAGTCGAGTGAGGCACGTCAAACATTTATTTGAGGTCCGCAAGCATGGTCTTTGAAGATCATGATGGACTTCTTGAGTGTGGTAATGGCGATGTTATAGATAAAATCTCTATTTAGACCAAAGGTATTGCAGAAGTTGACAAAAAATGTAGGTATTGTTCCTCGAGCACCTAACATCAAACCGATTACAGAAATGGATGAGAGCTTATATTTTCGCTTGTAGAAGTCCGCCGTTTCTTCATAAATTCTTCTTTTTTCTGCATTGACCTCTTCCAGCTGGTTTTCGTTGGTCTCAAATCTAATTGTTGGATCAATGATTAAACCTTCAGAACAGGATGGCTTAAAAGCAATAATGTCAATGCGTCGTTTGCTTCCTCTGTTGGAGAGACCGTGTACTTCTTCATAGACATTATAACCTTGTCCTCTAATAGCGTTAGCTATCATTGATCTGGCTAAATTATGACGTGAGGTGCGTAGTAATTCACCACGTGGACAGGCTCCCAGGACATGTGGAAGAGTTTCGAACTCTCTGTGGCAACGCCGACAGAGGCTGTTGCCCTGGAATCTGCCAAGTACAGTACGCACAGCAGAGACATTGGCATTCATTTTTATTGCATCACGCCATTCACTGCAAGACAATCCTTTATGATCACGAATCCATGTATTCGCTGGAGTATACTGTTTAAATAGGACTAAAACTTCGCCATTATGCTCTTTCTTGCTCCAGTTGTCAAAAGCTCTTCTTCTCAATTCGAGTCGGACTTTCTTTGTATCTACAAAACCATGTCTTTTGTCTCGAATAGATTCTGTTTCTGCTACATTCAATGCGGCGAGGCTTGTGCTGATTTCTTGACATAAGTTTCTCGTTGAATGTAGAAAATTATTATTGGAAGATTTCTGCATGCATTAATATGTTGCAGATATATTTCCCATGATACACAAAATAAACCCAGAGTTCATTCTCAGAGTAAACCCTCAAAGTAGTCCTCTAGATTACCCACAGCTCGTTGCGAATGATGCAGGAGATTTCGAATACCCGTTGCCTTGCCATGTGTAAATTTTCAATCTCATGCCAAACCTTCTTCCACGCAAAGGTTTCTTCACTTTGGGAATAAGGTCAAAATCGCACGGAGAAAAGTCCGGTAAACATGGTGGCAGTTGTACTTCCTACGCTCGTCACATCCATTCTGCCTCACTCACTACTGCTGTCCCATCGCCCTATGCATGGTACCTGTGCAATACACCGCCATCTAGTGCTGCGTCCATACACTATGAGTGTCATGCTTTGTAGGACTTATCATCATAGTATGGCACCACCGTGAAAATGTGAGAAAGAAATAGTTGCTATGACTTATGTCTCAACTCTCGTTTACTGGCTGTGTAGTGACCTCTCCTGCAACCAATGCAGTACCCAATTTCGATTTTGTAATAATGATTATTTTATCAGCGAAAAATCTGAAGTGCCATTTTCCTGGAGATTTGATAACCTGAAAAAGGCAGTTTTTATTTTTTGTACAATTATCCTTACGTCATGCTGGGAGGTTAGGGGTATTCAAAACCCCTCCGAAATAAAAGTGAACTTGGCAAATTTAAACAACACATATGGGTTTTTAAAAAGCCTCCCTGAGTAAGGTGGCAGCGCGTTGGCCTCTCACCGCTGGGTTCCGTGGTTCAAATCTCGGTCAATCCATGTGACTTTTGTGCTGGACAAAACAGAGGCGGGACAGGTTTTCCTCCGGGTATTCCAGTGTTCCCTGTCAACTTTCATTCCAGCGACGCTCTCCAGTATCATTGCCCCAGGAAAGTGCGACAAGCTTCGGTAGTCGGCACAATTCCTATCCTCACCGCTAGATGGGGCTTCTTTCATTCCATTCCTGAGCTGGTCACTGACTGAAAACAGGCGTGGATTTGAATACGGGTTTTAAAACAGCCTACAATATTATGAAAACAAGCATTTGCAAAATAAACAATTAAATGCCTCTCTATGACTATAGTTAAAAATTTTACTGAAAACATGTGGAAATTTTAATTTCGTGAGTTAACCCTTACTCTACAGGCCACGGTCGCCAACGCCAACCCTCTCACCTTCTCCGCGCATCCTCACTCTAACAAATCTCCTAGGCTGAGAGACAGCGTCATCGTGCAGGAGGCCTGCTTCCCCCTTCATGGGAGGAATGAAAACAGTTTAGTAGTAGTTGGAGAGATTTATGGAGTGTACATTTTATATATTCTTAATATGCTTTGCACCATAAAAATCGATTTCAGTAAATATACGAATAATTTTATGTTATCGTACCAGTAGAAGATTAAAAAATCAATAAAACCTTCAAATATTTTAATACTTACAGTGAAACATATTGTTACATCCATGTTTAAACAAATCTTTGTGTCGCACTGCACGCACGTGCTAAAGCGAGTTCTTCCCGGCAAACTCGCTATGAATTGACCTTTCTTCTTCAACCGTCGAGTTGTAAAAGCTTAACATCTTGTAAAATCTATTTGAAAGTAAAACACCTTTGTTACTATAGGATTTGTTCTCCGAAGTCCTTCTGCCCTCTCACCCCTAAATCCTAACACCCTGCGAAAAACATTCCTGGATACGGCCTTGCCGACACAAATAGATCTTATGGCGACGATGAGACAGGAAATGTCTAGAAGTGGGAAGGGAGCTGCCGTAGCCTTATTTAAGGTACAGCCCCAGCATTTGCCTGCCGTTAAAATGAGAAACCGCGAAAAACCAGCTACAGGGCTGCCGACAGTAGGGCTCGAACCCACTATATCCCGAATACTGGATACTGACCGCACCTAAGCGACTGCAGCTACCGAGCTCTGTGGGAAAGAATCGTCCGCGGTCTTAATTAAGGTACAACCCCAGCATTTGCGTAGTGTGAGAGTGGAAAACACAGTAAACCATTTTCAGGGCTGCCGACAGTGGGGTTTGAACGCACTATCACCCGAATATAAATTGACATCTACATGACCAAATCGCGCAGCAACTCGCCTGGTAGTTCTTCTTTCCAAATGTTTTTGTTGATATTGTGACCTAGCCGGAAAGTATTTTCTTAGGTTTGATACTCAGACGTAAACTGACAATGTATTTACTCATGTTTGTTACAGGATTTGATGTTGAATGTTCTGCGTACGCTTCTGATCAGCAACGACTTTTGCTACAATACTCGAACTTTTGATATATAACCATACTTGAGCTTCTATTTCATACTGTCACTTATTAAAGAATATTCAGCTACAAAATTATGTCATAATGCGGGTGGACTCGTTCAATTTTGCAACTAGACGTCTGATAAGTACAATATTATGAAGGTTGCTAAATTGTATTCGAAATAGCAATTTGCAGTGCAAAATATAAGTAAAAATATAGGTTCCAATGCTATAAAGTAAAGAATGGATAATAATAATAATAATAATAATAATAATAGTAATAATAATAATAATAACGTGCTCCCTCCAGTACTCATAAACATTTTAACTGTTTAACAAAATGGATTTCAAACTTAAAAATGTGAAAATTAATTAAAGTGTACTTCGTGATCACTTAATGAGACCCTAAACTATTGAAAATTGTTTTCATCTCAGAAATGTCCCTAGTAATCCCTGAATTACTTCGTAATTCCACATAAATGGATAAATAATTGTTAAATAAGTTTAAATTCTAGAATAAAACAATAATTATTTATATTTTATCATGATGATATACATTAGTCTAACCCCTTGTGGGTGAGGGTGGTAGAATTCTTCCGGGGTACCTACCTGTTGTAAGAGGCAACTAAGAGCGGGCCAAGGGGATATCAACTTGAGCAATGACGGTTCCTCGGAGTCCTCACATTGTTCACATTCGTTTGTACTAGGCTCCTCACTTTTATTTTTATATGATCACCCTTGATCAACTCTTTTTATTTTCCGACCCTGGCGGTATTATACTTCACAGACCTAGGGTATCTTTCATTTTCAGGTATTTTGTGGCCCTTCAATTCCTTTTTCTGTTACCTCCATTTTTCGAAGTGTAGATTCTCTTCCTTTCTTCCTTCTGATTAGTGTTAATCAAAATGAAGGTTGCGCAGTTGCGTACTTCCGTTTTAAAAATATTCACCACCACTACCACCACTAATGCGTGAGGCTAGTTCTGCACACCTACTAACAGTACAAACGTATTTCTGTATAATGACAATTCTATGTAATATCAGCTAAGTGAATTTAAGTGATCTCACCGAGCGAGTTGGCCGCGCGGTTAGGGGCGCACAGCTATGACCTTGCATCCGGGATATAGTGACTTCGAACTCCACTGTCGGCAGCTCTGAAAATGATTTTCCGTGGTTTCCAATTTTCACACCAGACAAATGCTGGGGCTGTGTCTTAATTAAGGCCGCGCCCGCTTCCTTCCCACTCCTAAGCCTTTCATATCCCATCGTCGCCATAAGACCGATCTGTATCGGTGAGACGTAAAGCAAAATTGTAAACAAAATAAATTTATATCATACATTTGTTCCTTCTCTTGCCACTTCAGCTCTTGATCAGCTCACTTGGAAGCCACAAACGAATTTCATTCTACGGAATGTATCTTTCACAAAATATCGAATTATGAACTCCAATAACTGTGAATCAACATTTGGTTTGTATTACGGCGTTGCAGCTAAGAATGACAGGAAGTCAAAGGATGTTTCCCAACCTATCTAGTCCAGGCGAATATTTGGAAGGGGTATGCAAGTATGTAGAGTTTCAGTTGATCTTGGCATGAATACGTCTTATGGCTGGCGGTCATTCAAACATTTGTGAAACGCGACAAAATGTTTGGCAGAAGTGACGTCACATTAGTCGTTACAGTAGGCGTTGGTCGCAAAAGATGCTGCGGCTGTGGAAGTTTGTTGAAATAGAATGTGTTCCGTCAGTGACGTCACATTACTCGTTAACGTAAGGTCTTGGTCGCCGATTATGCTGCGACTATCATTATCAATATTTCAATTTCATTTATTGAAAGACATATTAATGGTCATTAGCATTCCGTAAATGTTGCCATGACAAGTAACAAATACGTGATTATTTTATGTAGATACCTATCTTGCTTCTAATTTCAGTAAATAAATACATAAATAACGAAAGATCCTGAGAAAAACAGTGGGCCCCCCTAAATAGGGAGGTGGATACAGAATTAGGCATATTAATGAGCTTCACTAACATTTAGAGAGCATAACACCAGCCATGAGAAAAAGGAGACTTATCTTCAACGGCCACATAGTCAGAATGGACAACAAACTCAAGAATCATCAACATCCTTTCTTCTTCTTCTTCTTCTTCTTCTTCTTCTTCTTCTTCCTCTTTTCCTACCGCTTTTCCCCCACCTGTGGGGTCGCGGGTGCGATCTGTGTCGCACATGTGGATTTGGCCCTGTTTTACGGCCGGATGCCCTTCCTGACGCCAACCATATATGGAGGGATGTTATCACTATTGCGTGTTTCTGTGGTGGTTGATAGTGTAGTGTGCTGTGTGAATATGAAGAGGAGAGTGTTGGGACGGACACAAACACCCAGTCCCCGAGCCAGAAGAATTAATCAGAAGCGATTAAAATCCCCGACCCGGCCGGGAATCGAACCCGGGACCCTCTGAACCGAAGGTCAGGACGCTGACCATTCAGCCAACGAGTCGGACAATCATCAACATCCTTTCTAGTTCGAAAAGACCTCGATATTTTTAAAAATTGATCCCAAGGATATAATCAACATGGATAAATTTAGAATGCTGATCAGAACATCCGACATTCTCCAGTCACTGACAGCTAAAACACTGCGTCCTGGAGTGGGAATGAAGTGGACGTGGGAAAGGAAACAACCCACAGCGCAAAGATGAAGGAATACTGGGCTAAGAAGAAAGATGACCAGAGTTAGGAACCATGTGCTCCAAGGGGGATCATCGAAACAATAAATAAATAAATAAATAAATAAATAAATAAATAAATAAATAAATAAATGTACATCCCTTGGCTTTACACACATTCAAACATTTTTGTGATCATTCATAAAATTGATGAGACCATTTCAACATGTGTGCAGTAGTTTTTGAGAAAAGTTATAACATTCAGGAAAATAGTTAATCGGACTTAAAATTAAAAATATTATTATTGTTATTATTATTATTATTATTATTATTATTATTATTACCGGTACTTGTACGCTGTATTTTTAGTTGAACTACCAAACGAAGTAACCGTGTTAAGCATTACGGCTATGGAGCCAGCTCTGCAATCGGGGAGCGTGGGTTACAACCCTACCGTCAACTCTCCCGAGAATGGTTTTCTGTTTCCTTCCATTTTCACTTTCAGGCAAATACCCCCACGCATGCAGTCGATTCCTTCCACCCCATTATCTAATGTCATTCACCATCGTTCCCTTAATAGCTCCTCAACCGAGGTTGACGTCAAGTATGGTAGCCTACCGCAAAAACGTGCCATTTAAATTCATCTGACCTCATCTCCGACTGCGGATCAAGGAATAGGAGTAATTAGTAGACAAATGGAAACATCAACATGCACTAATTAAAATAAATGAAATGTGTCTTCAAATGGGTCTGGATAAGCCGACACCTTGAACACAAGAGAAACATTTCCGCCTTCAATCTACACCCGATGTTTGAACCTTCGTCTCACGGCTTGATTAATTGTTGTGGCAAAACATTTCAATTGAAATTACAACCTATTTAAATTAAAATTTTATTCTGTCCGTAACATGGTGATACAAGACCCGTATGCCAGATACTTTTCTAGTTCTGTGATATAGCACAGATTTCGTGGATTGAGGTTCCGCAACGACATGACTGAGTACCGGCCTTAAACTCGTGGACGATTGCTCAGTTTTACTTCTGTTTCACCACCACAGATTTAAGAGTAATATTAGAACTCCATGTAAACATTATGTGAAGTTTGCTTGTACGAGGAGTGCGCGCAGGATGTAATTTCTTCAAACATTTCTTAGGTGATACTATTATTTGAATATCGGTACGATGGTATTTATTAAGGCATCGTTATTAAATATTGTCGCCTAGGGTGTAGTTGATTGCCACCAGATCGTGTAGGTTATTGTGATGTTGGTCCATAAAGTTTTGCTGTTTGTTGAACTGTAAAAAAACCATTAATCAAAAAACTCTAATTACAGGTATATGTTATCTATTGAAGATAAACACATACCGTCACGGATATTTTGTAGATTCTATTCAGATCTGAAAATAATAACACTTAATTTGGGGATATTAGATGACGTAATGTTAATACACTCACGTTCATAAAATCCAGAACACACTGAAAGACTAGAGATAGGAAGTTGATATTCACAGGACATGTGCATTAGTATATTCTGAAGAATGATAATCTATTATTTGCATGAGACAACGGGATGCATCCATCCGGGAAATTGCTGCTCATGTGGGACGAAGTGTGTCGGCAGTGCAGTAGGTGAGTACAGAATGGTTCACAGAAGGCCGTAGAATACGACGAGATGGGTCTGGTCGCACCACACAGCCCCCCCACCCCCACCCCCCACGAAAAGATCGACACCTCATCTGAATAGCATTGCAGGACAGATCTGCGTCCTCCTCGGCTTTGACGCAACAGTGCAACAGTGTAACACATCGCACACTATCAGGAGTGACAATCCGTCACCGTTTATTAAGGTCTGGGTTATCGGCGAATCGTCCACTTCTCCGCCTTCTTCTGAATAATGCGCATAAACATGCTAGACTGCAATGGTGTGTGGAATGACGTCACTGGGGACAGGAATGGCAACAGCTAGTGTTTTCAGACGAATCCATGTTCTGTTTGTTTTAATATGATGGCCGCATGTTGGTTCGCCGCAAACAGGGGGAGAGGCTCACATTGACTGCTTCTCACAACATATACAGCGCCAACTTAAGGCCTTACGGTGCGTGATACTAGTGGGGTACAACCACAAATCACAGTTGCTGCATGTCCAGGGCACTGTGACAAGTTTGACCTACGTGAATGACATCCTGCGACCCGTAGCCATACCCTTTCTGCGCGACAACCCAGACGCCATATTTCAGCAGGACAATGCGCGATCACATGTTGCTGCACGAACACGTGCCTTCTTGTTGTCACAGTATGTCAGACTGTTGCCCTGTCCCGCCCTTTCGCCGGACTTGTCACCAACCGAAAATGTGTGGGATATGGTGAACGACGGGTGTGGCGCCGTGACCCACTGCCAATCACCAAACATGAATTGCTGAACCAGATGAATGCAGCATCAATGTCTCTACGCCAGAACGCCATTCTGCTTTATACGCGTCGATGCTATCACGCATGGAACAAGTTTTCACTCCCCATAGAGGATCCAGTACCTACTAGGCAACAGAACATGTGCTGAACCTAGGTGACTGAAATGCTAATCGTCTCTGAACATACTAATGAACATGCCCTGTGAATATGAACTATCTATTTCTAGTCTTTCAAGGTGTTCTGTTTTTTATGAACATGAGTGTAATTTGCTGACACCTTTCAATCCTGCAACCCGGGTCGTCTTCAGAGCAGTAACAAATAACGTATTGGCAACTGTCACTCTATAGTAATGAGACTCAAGATAGAGAGAACCTGTTAGAAATATGGCTCATTCTAGGGTCTCCAAAATCAAGGAGAAAGATGTTGAAGAGTTAACTATGGAGGGTAATCATGATCTACTCAGTATATAGCCATCAACTTTGTTAAAATTATTCGCATGTTAAGCAATTTCTTTCACCTCACGAATGATTCTAGGTATGATTCTCTTTACAAATGACAGAAGTTACATCAAAGATCATTTCATGGTCATTATGTATGGCATGTTCTGCCGCAGTAGAAAGACGTAAGTGCGTGCGATGTACATTAACCCCCGTTCTTACCTTCCTACATGTTTGGCAAACATAAACATATTTACATAAGCAAGGAATAATATATATTCCAGCACAATTTCAAACAATAGAATCTTTGACAGATCGCAAACAATTGTTTATGATGATATTAGGCTTAAAATAGTCTTGATATTGTACCTTCTAGGACTATTGCCAATCCTATCCTTGACAGATTGTACGTATGACAAGAAAGCCATATTCAAAGGACGAAAATCACGTGACAATCTGTCTTTTGGCTTAGGATGCAGCACTTCGCAGTCTACGTAATAAGATCTAAAAATGTTACCCATGTAATTTTGATGTATCTATTGTAGTTAAGGCACCATACTCAAAATTAAAGATTCTAGATTCGCAATTTTGTCAACTTGCTCCATTTTTATTTAGATTGCTTGGACCCCAGATTGGCCACTGAATTAAATTTATACTATCAAAGTTTGGAAAAGTAATATTTCTAATGGTGAATGAACACTAAAAACTCAAATCTCCCTCTCTTTATAACATTAGCACAGTTAACTATGAACAAATTTAGCTGTAGCGCTACAGTAAACTAAATTACGTGCTGAAGCACTTTCATATTATTGATGAAAATGAAAACCTACAACCTGTTTTCCAGTCATTGACCGGGTCAGGGATGGAAAGAATGAAGCAGATATAGGCTATTAGTACGATGGGGTCGCCACTCGCAAAGTGATTTATTAATGGCTGATAGATGCTATGAAATGAGAATGGAGAGTGTTGCTGGAGTGAAAGATGACAGGGAAAACCGGAGTACCCGAAGAAAAACCTGTCCCATCTCCGCTTTGTCCAGGACAAATCTCACGTGGAGTGACCAGGATTTGAACCACGGTATCCAGCGGTGAGAGGCCGACGTGCTGCCGTCTGAGCCACGGAGGCTTCATATTATTGATCTGATACATATTTCTGGCTTTTAAACAATATTGTTTACCTCGATTCTCTCCCCATAAAGGACCAGAAATACCTTTATAAGGTATGTCTGGACTGAAGTTAAACACGTTGTGTGGGGGTATTTCTGGTAGAGCTCTCCATTCTGTTGTTTTCTTTTCTTTGTGTACGAAGTGTAATTCTTAAAACTTAAAATTTGTAGGTCATATCCTGAAACATAATGACTTCGCAGATCTTTGAAGGAAAAATGATAGGATATAAATGAAGAGGTATACCAAGGAAGACATACTTCGAGGAAGTGAGAAACTTTATGGGCTGTAAAAACTACAAGGAAGTGAAGAGGAACCGGGTTTGAGAGGGGAATGTTTGCAGCGACAAGGCTTTAGTGTATGATGATGTACATTTTGGTATACTAAAATGTAAAGGAAAATTAACCTACATCATACGCTAGCAGTGCGTGAATATGTTACGCGCACATACATTCATTACTGTACAATACGGAAAGGTTCATTTTTCTTTACACATGTGCATAGAAATATGAACACAACGAAAAATGTTCTTTTTTTTTTTGCTAGGGGCTTTACGTCGCACCGACACAGATAGGTCTTATGGCGACGATGGGATAGGAAAGGCCTAGGAGTTGGAAGGAAGCGGCCGTGGCCTTAATTAAGGTACAGCCCCAGCATTTGCCTGGTGTGAAAATGGGAAACCACGGAAAACCATTTTCAGGGCTGCCGATAGTGGGATTCGAACCTACTATCTCCCGGATGCAAGCTCACAGCCGCGCGCCTCTACGCGCACGGCCAACTCGCCCGGTGAAAAATGTTCTAGCAGTCTGCAATGTGGCCGGGAGGCATGACTTGTCTTAAGGGTAATAATGGATAGGAACATCATTAGGATATTCGTGGTAGGCCTACTGGCTACACAGCGACGATCTCTCTTAGTAACGTATCTTCACTGAATAGTGACCTCATCACACCAGAAAACTGTGAACATACTGCACTTTAAGATAATCCAACTGAAGGAAATACATTTAGTCTTTCTGCATTAAAATAAGGCAATATTCCTCACATTATCTTATTTTAAACTTAAAAATCCACACGTACAATATTTCCAGGAACTTCGAGATTAGACGTGGAGGAAAATTTAGTATGGACTACTCTATTTGTTAGGTTAACGAATGGATAAATTAATTGTAGTTTCCACCAAATGTCAATAAAACGTGTTTATTTTTTATTTTCAAGAACTTTTTCTTCGCAAAAATGTGTCATCATAAAATATCAGGTATGTTCTTCCTAAAATACTTCATGTTGTACAATACTGTGGTTGTAAATTCATATTACAGTGTTCACTCATATCTGAGCGTAGAACATAGTATTAAAGCCGATGCTATTAGTAATACCGGAACTTATACGGAAGTTTTCTCTTTACGAATTTCATGTTGTTATATATACATAGAGGTATAATGATTTCCATGTATCATGGAGAGCAGTATCTCAATGATGAATTTCAAGCAATTTCTCAGTAATCTTGTTTTAAAATATCTTTCAAATGGTAATAAAAATAATATTATGGGATGTTAAACATACATTTCATTGCGGTAAGTTAATGATCAAGATTTTCAGTGAAATAGATGACTAGAGTTCTGGTTGTAACGCCATTATATACTGTATATATATATATATATATATATATATATATATATATATATATATATATATCACTTTAAATTCCGAATTAATTCTAACCTATGAATGTCAGAGCAACGAAGAGTAATTTGATACCTCTACGATATTTACTTGCAACGTACAAACTGTATTAAAACTCTCACTATTTTACGCCAAACAAAGAGGTTCTGTGACTTGGCAATAAATCTATCGATATGTTTCTCTACACTCTACACAGAGACGAGCATTTTCCAAATGTGCGACTAATCCAAAAAGCAAACATGACACTATGAACAGGGAAATGATTTCGAATGTTAGACACGTTTCCTTTATTTTTGTTACTAGATCCTAACTCGGTACGTCTTTCAATTGCAATATTTAAGGTTTACTTATTTTTAAATAGTACCACATTTCTCATGAAAGACAAGTATTTCCATGTTCAGAGTACTTATGAATTTAAAATAACCTTGGCGGTTCTGCGCCGTATAAGGAACAACGACGTGCACTTCCTAGAAATACCTTCGTTTTCAACATTCTGAATATTTGCTCGTCTTACCACACGTAAACAAAGTATGTACGGTGACTATATGAGGTGCTATGTGTACTTGTCACGTTTACGTCTGTATTTCATAACGTACGATGTGTATAGAAGCCGAGAATCGATCATTCTAAAGTCATACCACTACTGTGTAGAATAGGTATAGAGACTGAACACGTATCTCTCTACAAGTTGACAGAATTAACATTTCCCTAAACTTTTCCATTACATCTGATTCTTAGTTTCAGCAAAAATACCACATTATATTATTATTAGTTGTTTTTTATTATTATTATTTGTTCTGACAAACATAACTCTCAGAAGCGTATTTGTAAGTAATTTTTTGCTCCAAGTTACCAGTAAGATAATTTAAAGTTTTAGAAAAATTCCATTCATTCATAGGAGTCAATGACCTCGATGTTAATTCTCGTACAACGATAATCACTTTCACTACCAACAATAACGACAAAGTTGATTTATCAGTGATCGTTCCTACAAACTGGAAGCCTCTAAAATGAAGAATTAATTTCGCGTAGTGAACTCGGCTATGTTATTTAAGATATTTCCACCTACAAACCATAATGAATTTCTCGTTGAATTGTGTACATTATCTGTACATGTATCGCCGCATAAAAGTCAAAATTCGCTCATCATTACGCCCCCATAATTTTATAAGTCGTATATTACAAGGTTGGAAGGCTACATATAATAAAAAATTAGGATAAATTACCGTCGTATTATTAGTGCATTCATACAACTCATATCTTGAAAGTGAAGTGAATTTTTTCTCGTTTGGACTCATCAATAGCACACGTTCTAATCCACGAGCTCAATATTTAATTCATACATTTATTAACAATGAAGAAAGGGCCATTTTAGGAATAATTACATGATATTCATACGCCGATGATTTGTGTAATTTGAGTTCTCAATATCTTCCTAAATATTTCAAATATATGCTCTTGAAGTACGGTTACGTATATTGTTTCTATTAATTTAATACATATTGTCACGGATGCAACGTCGAAACTTCTATGTTTCCTTAAAGCGAACAGTTTACCGAACGGGTAGTCGAAAAGTCGTTTTTCGATTCAGCATTATTGGAACTGAAATACCACGCATTAATCAGAATGCAAGGGAGTTTTGTTGAATATTTCACCGCACACTTTACTTAAAATGTAAGTGACGACAAATTGAAGGCACGGACATTTCAAATGCATGTCTCTTCTTGCTTCCAAAAATTTACTGTAGGAAACATAAGTTCTTCATTTAGATTCACTGCAAAAACAAATAGCAAATAGCACGTGTGTAAGCTCACCCGCGAGGTCGGCCCAAGAGCGCGCCCCCAGTAGGAGAACCAGCAGGACGAGCAGCGACGAGGGCGGTACAGGGTAACAGCACAGTGACGCGGCCATGGGGAGAGCATCCCGACTGAAGTGTCGGCGTCGCCGTCCGTCCTATACCACCACGCGGCCTGCACCACGCCGGCGCACCACCGTCTTATTGATACACACTCCTCCACGTGACTAACTGCAAACAAGTGTTCGCTCCAACAATGTGATAGAAAACAGTCACCTAAAGAGAAAAACGTATGGGCATTGTGTTTATCCGACAACCCAACAGAGTTCCTCCGGTAAAGTAAAATAGAACCTCAAAATTGGCACGCTGGGAGCATACCTGGCGTAAAATTACGAATAGCTGCACGATTGTAACTATCATTATTATTGCTTTATTTATCCGATTGTAGTTCATATATATGGGAAGTCATAGAGGTCACGCAAGTTCATTTGCTCAGACGTTAAAGGAAAAGCTGGCGATGACTAAGAATATCAAGACTCTATCACCACGGTCTCAGTAATATATGAGCGTATTAGCTGTTGCCCGCTTTTTCGCTCGCATGGATTTCATAATTGAATAAAAGTAATCGTTCCTCGATATTGCAGTTTAGAAAACAAAAATATGTGTTTCTTTATTTTAAAAGGAGATTCCAGATACCTATTTTCACGGCTGTAACGTATTCAGTTTATGAGATATAAGTATCCTCATAAAAAAGGACTCAACCCCATTTTCACTTCCTTTTACCTCTCAGAGTTGGATTTTCTGAAAACCTAAAAAAACATGTGCTTCTCTACTTTTATGGGAGATTCCAAATACCAATTTTCACACTTCTAGCATGTTAGGTTTTGTAATATACTGTAGATATAGCTACTCATCTTTAAAATTTACATACATATCAAATTATTTTCACCCCGTTAAGTGGATTTTCCGTAAACAATAAAGACGTGTTTCTTTACAGTTAAAGGAGATTAAAAGTACCAATTTTCACGTCCGTAACATATCCAGTTTCTGAGATATAAGTATGCCTATTGTAGGATTCAACCACATTCCCAGTCATTTTCACACCTCTTAAAAGAATTTTCAGAAAACCAAAAAATATGTGTTTTCTTACCTTTAAAGAAGATTCCAAATACGAATTTTTATTTCAGAGTAAGGGAGGGGAAAAGGAAATGAAGAGTGTTTTGGGTCATTCAAGTGAACTCATAATAGATCCCAGGGAATCACTATACAGATTGGAGGGAATATTTTGAAAATCTTCTCAACTTAAAAGGAAATCTTCATGGTGGTGTCGTGAACAATGGAGCTCATAGGGCGTTGGTAAATGGTGTTGGTGAAATTACGCTTGAGGAAGTGGAAAGGATGGTAAATAAATTGCATTGTCATAAAGCAGCAGGAATAGATTAAATTAGACCTGAAATGCTGAAGTATAGTTGGAAGTCAGGGATGAAATGGCTTCATAGAATGATAATATTAGCATGGACTGTTGATATGGTACCTTTAGAATGGACGAAAGAAGTAATTGAACCTATCTATAAGCAAGGGAAAAGGAAGGATTGCAACAGTTATCGAGGTATCTCATTGATTAGTGTACCAAGCAAAGTATTCACTGGCATCTTAGAAGGGAGGGTGCGATCAGTCGTTGAGAGGAAGTTGGATGAAAACCAGTGTGGTTTCAGACCACAGAGAGGCTGTCAGGATCAGATTTTCAGTATGCGCCAGGTAATTGAAAAATGCTACGAGAGGAGTAGGCAGTTGTGTTTATGTTTCGTAGATCTAGAGAAAGCATATGACAGGGTACCGAGGGAAAAGATGTTCACCATACTGGGGGACTATGGGATTAACGGTAGATTATTAAAATCAATCAAAGGCATTTATGTTAACAATTGGGCTTGGTTCAGGGTATTTACAGGGTTAGACGAAGCTGTAATATTTCACCTTTGTTGTTCGTAGCTTACATGGATCATCTGCTGAAAGGTATAAAGTGGCAGGAAGGATATCAGTTAGGTGGAAATGTAGTAAGCAGTTTGGCCTATGCTGACGATTTGGTCATAATGGCAGATTGTGCCGAAAACCTGCAGTCTAGTATCGTGCAACTTGAAAATAGGTGCAGTGAGTAAGGTATGGAAATTAGCCTTTCGAAGACTAAACTGATGTCAGTAGGTAAGAAATTCAACAGAACTGAATGTCAGATTGGTGGTACAAAGCTGCAACAGGTATATAATTTCAAGTATTTAGGATGTGTGTTCTCCCAGGATGGTAATATAGTAAGTGAGATTGAATTAAGGAGCAGTAAAGCTCATGCATTAGCTCGCAGTTGCGATCAACAGTATTCTGTAAAAAGAAAGTCAGCTCCCGGACCAAATTATCTTTAGATCGGTCTGTTTTCAGACCAACTTTGCTTTACGGGAGCGAAAGCTGGGTGGGCTCAGGATATCTTATTCAGAAGTTAGAAGTAACAGACATGAAAGTAGCGAGAATGATTGCTGGTACAAATAGGTGGGAACAATGGCAGGAGGGTACTCGGAATGAGGAGTTAAAGGCTAATTTAGGAATGAACTCGATGGATGAAGCTGTACGCATAAACCGGCTTCGGTGGTGGGGTCATGTGAGGCAAATGGAGGAGGATAGGTTACCGAGGAGAATAATGGGCTGTGTTATGGAGGGTAAGAGAAGTAGAGGGAGACCAAGACGACGATGGTTAGACTCGGTTTCTAACGATTTAAAGATAAGAGGTATAGAACTAAATGAGGCCACAACACTAGTTGCAAATCGAGGATTGTGGCGACGTTTAGTAAATTCTCAGAGGCTTGCAGACAGAACGCTGAAAGGCATAACAGTCTATAATGATAATGTATGTATATATGTATATTATTATTATTATTATTATTATTATTATTATTATTATTATTATTATTATTATTATTATTATTATTCATCGTTAGGGCCACTAGGAAGAGCGAGATCTGAAGTGTTTGTCTTCTTTCGGGCCCACCAGGTTTTCATCCTTTCGGAGTATGCTACTTCCATGCATCAGAATGGATATGCTTCAGTCGAGTTGAGACTTCTTCTTGGTGAACCTGTCTAAGTTTCTGCTTGAGTGGTGCTCGGGGTCCAATGCCTGTTCCTCTAATTCCATACTTCAAAAGATTCTTATCGACCTCCACCAACCAAGGAGGAATCGTTTCGAGACTTCTAAAGTAGGATAAAAGAAGATTTTCAGATTCTCTAAGATGACAATCAGAAGAGGTGAGTGTAAAACGCTATCCTTATTTTCCTGGTTACCGGAGTGTATATTTCTAAATTGCTCCGAATTCCGTAAACACCATATTTCAGACTGGAACCAAAAAATTTCGATGACCTCAGATAATGTACAAGGCGTACGACATGATGCGGTCTGTTTGTAAAATTAGACTTTTTTCTCTCAGCAGCATACAAGTTATTAGGAACGCTCTGCCGTCTGTTAAATGTATTTGGAAGCTGGGGAAGTTTAGAGAATTAAAGAGTATTTAGCAGAGAATAGTATTCTTCCGTGATCAGAGGAAGTATATACTGTCTGGCTTGGCAGTTAGCAATCAAACATGACTGCATGCAATAGTACTAAAGATGAAAATCACATAAATATTAATGAAAGTATTAATGGCTTAGGAACCTGCTAAGTACAGAATGTATTGCGAGTTAGGGTAAACCTTCACCTGCAATAATTGGCGTGATCATTTAATGACCTGATTTTATGATTACTCAAAGTTGACTTAACTTAGAGATCCATCAATGTCTCATAATTAGCCGACAGGCGATTCCGGAGAGAATAAAACAAAATTGAAGCATGTCTGTCCAGTAGAACAAACGGACGGATTTGCCAAAGCCATTTTTAGTAAACTCTTTCAATATATAGATTCTACTTCGTACTATTATTTTCTATTATATATTTGCCCATAAAAAGGAAGGCATATTGAAATTTCACGTGTTTCAATCATACTCTGCATGATGAGTGTTGAAATAACCTGACCCGCTAAAGAGACCAAATGCTACGGGTAGGTAAGTCCCCACAGTAGATGTGATGGGACGTCAACAGAGAAAACACAGCGGGAATCCCTACCTACAGCGTATGAACCACAGTAGATGACTTGAAGGAGGCGTCTGTTTTCCATGTTACAAGTGGCCGGAAACAAACCAAGGAAAGCAACGGGAAACTCAAATGGTAAGGAATTTCTCGGAAAAGAAACATAGTATGAATTCCATTAACGTTGTCCCTAAACCCAGGAATACGTTATTTATTTATTTATTTATTTATTTATTTACTTATTTATTTATTTATTTATTTATTTATTTATTTATTTATTTATTTATTTATTTATTTATTTATTTATTTATTTATTTATTTATTGTATCCCTTTTAGAGCCTAGAGTGTCCCGCTGGTTGGCTGAATGGTCAGCCTAGTGGCCTTCGGTTCAGAGGATCGCGGGTTCAACTCCCGGCCGGGTCAGGGATTTTAACCTTCATTGGTTAATTCCAATGGCCCGGGGGCTGGGTGTTTTGTACTGTCCCCAACATTCCTGCAACTCACACACCACACATAACACTATCCTCCACCACAATAACACGCAGTTACCTACACATGGCAGGTGCCGCCCACCCTTGTTTGAAGGTCTGCCTTATAAGGGCTGCACTCGGCAAGAAATAGCCACACGAAATTATTATTATGGGGCCTAGAGTGCCCAAGTCGTGCTACACGTTAATGTTATACGTGAACTTCTAAGAACGGTGAAAATGTAGGAAATTCTTATGTCTTCCTCACTTATTGAGAAAAGAAAAGTATCATTGCTACAAATTATAATTTGGGGTCGGATGGATTTTCGCCGCGAATCAGGAAGGAGGAGAACGCTCTGGCTGGACAATATCAAGAGTTGGAGAAGAGTTAGGTCAGTTCATAAACAACTGTTGACAGATGAGAACTTGCTGACGTAAGGGAGATGTGGTACGGAAACTAATTATAGAAGAAAAAGACGAAGAAATTAATAATAATAATAAGAAGAAGAAGAAGAAGAGAAGTAGGAGAAGTATACATAGAGGTAACTAGAGTGTTGGGATCTGGATACCGACACTTGAACAATGATCCTTCTGTTTATTTCTGTGATACTATGAGATCAGACTTTTAAATAACACATACCTAAGTAACGTATATATTCTAAGCATTATTAATGATATGCATAAAGCGTAATGTGCTATCGTCAAATGTTAACATTCGCAAGACTGATTTAGTACCATATTAGTGGTGATCATTACAGAGGCACGGTTTTACTAATTCAGAGATTTGTAAACACGGCTGTGATCTGTTTACTGATGGAAATTGATACCAACAAGCCTTTAGAAGCACTCGAACCCAATGCAAATATCCTCTATTACGGATTAATGCCCATTTTTATGAGTCTGTTTGCTATGATTTACTTAACCGAGGTAAATCCTGGCTTTCATTTTATAAATAACACATGAATTCTACTTACATAGGGATAATGGCGTGGACACCATCACACTGCTGATAGTGACGACTGACTCCATTGAAAATCGTTATATCATAGAGCAGCTATTTTCTGCATTGTATCTCAATGGAAGTTAACGACGTGAACGAAATGCTTTCCCTTGCAAATCATGTACCCTTAACACAATGAGGGTGCCTGGGAGGGGTAAACATGACACAGATGTCATATTTTGAGACTGGGGTCTTTTGAACATAATAAAAGGTCTCTCATATATACTCAGACCGAACGCACGGTGTGTGTACTCTGCGCTATGGCAGTTACCTCAGCCGAACTTATGTCGCGGGCGGCCGCACTGCTTTAAGCGTGTATGCAATCTTATATAAACTTTACCTTATAAAAGATGCTGGAAGAGTCGTCCTTCCTGGGTTATACAGACGCTGTATCTGGTAACCACATCCTGGCTGACGCGACTAATGTTTCTGATTTCATTTGTAATGTTCTTTTTTTTTTTTCTTTCAGTTCCTCCAACGTATGAGGATTTGCTCGATACACAGTTTTTTCAGGTTACACCCGACCCCTCCAAGTAAAAGTTACAAACCATTAGATCTGGAGAACGAGGGAGAAAAAGACAAGCGCTGATCACTCTGTCTGCAAACACTTTCGAGTTTTTAAGAAGAGAATCTTCTGCTGTATGAGCAGGGGGCTGATTTTTGTTGAAACCACCCACGCGGTTTTGCTTTTACCGTTAACTGATGGAAGAACGGCATCTAAATAGCATCTTGGTACCTCTCTGCATTTACTGTCGTCTAAAAAAAAAAAAAAAAAAAAAGGTTCAATTATTCGTCTTTCAATATATATATATATTGAATATATATATTGAAAGACGAGTAATATATATATATATATATATTTGCTATTTGCTTTACGTCGCACCGACACAGATAGGTCTTATGGCGACGATCGGATAGGAGGGGTCTAGAAATGGGAAGGAAGCGGCCATGGCGTTAATTAAGGTACAACTCCAGCATTTACCTGGTGTGAAAATGGGAAACCACGGAAACCATCTTCAGGGCTGGCGACAGTGGGGTTCATACCCACTATTTCCCGGATGCAAGCTCACAGCTGCGCGCCCCTAACCGCACGGCCAACTTGCCTGGTCTATTTCACTAATAACACACCAAACACCAAACATCAATCATCGTATCATAATGAGGGACCTCGTAAGCACCATTAGAATTTTCTGCACACAAATAGCGAGAGTTATGACTGTTCACGCTACCATTAACATGAAACCAGATCTTTTACATAGGAAAATACTGTGCTGCAGAGATAACTGTCTCACCATGTTAACAGCTGAGATTCCGATTGGCCATTGCTTGCCAGGTCAAACACGTGCAGGCTGCTTGCAACGTCAAGTACTATGCCCGCGCCTTCCATACTGCAGCTGCCGTAGCGCAGAGTACAAATACCGTGCGTTCGGTCTGAGTTTATATTGGGGACCCTGTACATCTTATAAATCGCAATACCAGTTTGAAAGTGGAGCCAGACGGAAATAAAATAGAATTTAAAAAGGTATAAGATGTAAACCGAGCACATTACAGTTACATGTACGCAGGGCAAGAGTCAGCTCGTTAGAACAGCTCTCGTTTAAAGTCTCTCGAGGAACCCTTCGATGGCTGCTGAGTAGGCTTCGGCCTATAAGTGGCACGGCTGGTCCACGACCGACCAACTTAGAAGTAGACGGGTGGCCACTGCCCTACTGTGGATCTCAAGTGGTAATGCTGGAAAATGTCCTCCAACAGTTCTCAGAGAGAGATCCCTTACTGCCTGCTGGGGAGTGGGAGGGGGTTATGGTTGCCTGCTGGCCAGCTCGTGTTGCTTGGAGTTGCCAAACCTCTCACTTCTGTATTAGATCCTGTCACAAGCGGTTCAGCTTAAGTCATAATCTGCTTCTGTTCCTGTTATTAAGTATCCAACATTGTTTTAAATACTAATTTCGTAAAATTAGTGTGTACCTATACATATTCCGAGCCAGGTAATCGCAGGGTGGTGGGTAAAAGAGTACACATGATATATTTAACCATATTTTTTTCATGGTATAATTTTGTGTGGCTATTTCTAGCCGAGTGCAGCCCTTTTCAGGCTGACCCTCCGATGAGGGTAGGCGACATCTGCCATGTGTAGATAACTGCGTGTTATTGTGGTGGCGGATAGTGTTATGGGTGGTGTGTGAGTTGCAGGGATGTTGGGGACAGTACAAACACCCAGCTCCCGAACCATTGGAGTTAACCAATAAAGGTTAAACTCCCCGACCCGGCCGGGAATCGAACCCGGGGACCCTCTGAACCGAAGGCCAGTACGCTGACCATTCAACCAACGAGTCGAACATCGTTTCATGGTGATAGAGATATTCAACGCATCAAGAACGCTGTACCGAGAGTCGAAACTGGAAGGGCCCGAGAAGTAGCTTGGAGTTCGAAGGGGGACAAGGCAAGCTAGACCGGGCGTGGCAGGATGTGTGAGAGAGCGAAGAAGCCAGGGAAAAATATAGAACAAACTCGTATACTGTTTGGGGATTCACCGATACCACATGTGTAAAAGGAAACGCGGCATGAATCTGGCCTGGCGAGGTATGAAAATGTGACGATAATTACTCTCGTGAGCGAAATTCGACAAGGTTAAAATAACTCAAAATTTTGTAGTAATTTACTCTGTACTTCGAGCTGATCCGATGTGCTAAGTACAGTATAATTGACTTTCTTAGCATGATTTGAGAAAGATGAGCGTGGGAACCAATTTTTCGTTTGCACAAAATAGAAGCGTTTGTATCATAGTGTTTCCCCGTGTGTGGCGTCTCTGCCAAGAACGTATTGAGAGAAGATGACATTCTTTGGAAGACAGACGATACCACAGGGTGCGGCGTGAGCTTGCGGCAATTACACAAAGCCAGGATTAGAATATATAGTGCCGGTCAGTTTTTATCATTCGTAGCCTGGAGAACGAGCAATTACACGAAGCTAGGAAGTAATGTTTTAATAAACTTTGATCCAGAAATCAGCGCGCAGATGAGTGCTACAGTTTTTAACAAATACTTTCTACTTATGATTATGAGCTCTATCGACGAACTATAAGCCCGGATGGGTGATATTTTCTATAGTTTCTTCAGTCCTAACCCACGATATGTATAACTAGGTGCGACGGGAGTGCGCAATCAGGCATCTAAATTGTATGCGTAAAATTGCAGTTATTGGCGGTACAGGAAACTACAAGAGCTAATTAAGCAGGAGAACATCCAACAAACCAGCGCTCAAGCAGATGGCAGATGCCAAGACGACGCTAGCGAAATGTTGGGCTAGATCCGTAACGCAGTCCAGCATGGAGGATCCATGGGCCGCAATGTAACAGATACTGTAAGTTTGAACCGATTTTTCTTTTAACATGAGATAGGGACAGTTCAGCTTCGCATATTTCTCTTTGTAAATAAACGTTCAGCATGCCTAAATGGCGATAATTTATATATGTTTAGGACTAATGCATATGTTCTCTGTGTTACTTAGCTTTGAATCATTTGTGCGCGGTTACGGGGGTGTTAGGATTAAGTTAGGTTTGTTATGTAGTCATGTAAAGTAGTGTCATTCCTGTTGGTTATTAATTTATGGAAGCTTTAGGAGCTAGGATCATTGAAATTTAAAGTACGGGGTTGCCTTATGAGTGTCGGATGGAGAGACTCTCACTGGACTGCTAGGTGACCTTAAGAATAAAAATTGCATGAGCTTTTCAGGTATGCAGGAGGAATCCCAACGTTGCCCTAGAAAGGGTTTTGGAAATAATTCCGGCAAGCTGACACATGGCTATGCACGTGGCATGAACCGCGGTCCCTTGCAATGAATAAAAGGGGTTTACTGAGTATATTCCTAATATTCTGGATGACTTGAACCAAGGTCAAGCACGTAGGCTTGTTAATTATGAGTCTGAGGAAAATGACTCCAGACCAGAGAGATATGCTATGATGTGTTATCGAGAGGCCAATGCGCCCGCAGCCTGTCCCTACTGAAGGGATGCGATTTGGCTCAGCTGTGAGCTGCCTTAGATTGCCAGGCGGAGAGAGGGGACCCATTAGCCATGTGACGATAAGCAGATGTGAAAGTGGCTTTGCCGTGAAGTTATGTGTATCTGCAGACAGATATATGTTATTGTTTGAAGCAACGAGAGGAGACGGCCTTGCAATTCCCTCAGTAAAGGTAAGGTCAATGAACGCCGCTCCAGAAGACGACCCAGAGTTGCGATTGCATAACCAATTCCGCAAAGCCAGTGTGTATTTTCTGTGTTTATTTCAGATCCAGTGGAATATTTGTGATTTGTTTGTTGTTGTTTAGAGTTGGTGTTGGTAAGATTCTAGTTTTTGCGAATTCCAGATTATAATAGCCCCCTGTCGCAAAGTTAATCGGATTCCAATTTCTTCTAGGAGTTTCCGTATCGCAAGTCTCAACTCTTCTCGGGACTATTGTTTTGCTCGTTGCCGATCCATTGTCGCAGTTATTATCTCTCGCAGGGATATTTTCCCCCCCTCGAACTCATTCTTTGTAGTATCGTTTTATTATTAGTACTGTTACGGATATTCTGTGTTTCACAGAGGGATAAGAAGCGTGTGGGTTGAATAGCTGAACAAGGGATTACTTAAAAAATGTAAGATATAAATTTCGAAACTTTGTTTCTTTCCCTCTTTTTGGTTTAAAATTGATAGATAGGGAATCAGAAATAATAACAAGCCAATAGAGAAAGATTATTAATGAGCTCGCCAGCTCTAACAATATAAGGGACTTAGAAGTCCGAACATCAGATAAAAAACTTGTAATAATTAGCTAACACAGAAAAGAGTTTTATTGTTCTTGACAGGTACAAAATTAACAAGAACACGATTTGCTCCCATCATTTACACTACATGGGGAGTCTGTGCTCCAAACATCTTGTACCATACTTCAGCCTCACAGAGGCCTCAATTTCTTATGGCAAACTCAAGTTCCACCTGACAACCTATCGGGTGTCCTCGCATTAAAATATTTATATATAGTTGCCCGAAGTGTGCTTATTAATTACTGAACAGTTATACAATTCACTGTTCCCAAAGGGAACTAACACCAGAAGTATTTACTGAATAAACAGGGGTGTGAATGCCCATACTAAATGGCCCTAATGACAAAAGAAAATGGATGAACGTAACCGGCCATGAACAAAATGCAAGGAAAAACACCTACAATCCTTCCAGAATTGTTAAAGTCGTAAGTCGGCCTATGGCCCAAAGGTACAGAGGCTAATCCTATACTACACAGGGGTGACTAAATAAGAAACATTAATGCCAAATAATATTTACGAAATTTAGAGGTTTTAACAACTTAGTTACCCCATGCAAGGATAAATGGGATATGGCAGAGGGTCATCACTCTTCGTTCCCTTACATGAAATGTTTACCAGTGGGGAATAGAATATCTTCAGATTTGCCAAAATTCTAATTTAAACCAGCGGATTTAGAAATTTACATAAAATAAAAATGGTTGAAACCTTCTCCTCAAACTACCCGCCGGAGCTATCACATGTCTATGAAAATTCTGCCGTTACCTGAGACGCAGGGCCTTCCTCACGCAGGCTGCGCCTCTGCCTCCCTTCGGACACGCCGCACTCACAATCATTGGAGCAATTTATACAATACGGCCCTAAAGCGCCCTACTTTTACAGTACATTAAGGGGAAGCTTCCAGAACTCTTTATCGATAGTCTGGATTCCAATATACACCCCCGGTTTTAATTGGCTAGATAAAATAAGATTTTGACAGATTGATTACAATCGAGAAGGAACCAGCTGAAATGTTGACAAGTTCAGAACATTAAAAAAAAGCAATACTCAGAACCAGGTTTATAAATATCGAAAATAATCATTTCTCTATGAAATAATTAGAGTTTAGCCTGCGAAAGGGAGCAAATAAACCGATGGTAGAGAATTCTAACAGTTGAAGACCAAAGTTCCTTGTAGTTTACAAGTTCAATGTTGTTTACATAGATGGCCTTAAAAAGGCGCGCAGTTTAACTAGCAGGGAAAGGTGTACCCCTGGTAAAATTTAATTTTTTACATTGTTATGCCCTAATTAGGAACTGGATTGAACCAGCTTAGCTGATATATTGGCCTTCCTCTCCTCTCAAAATCTCGTCATCCTCTCGCTGAGCTTCTTTCTTCGTTCTTCTGTCCAAGTTATAGTGGCTCTGGTGTTGGGTTGGTCTTAAAACTGGTGGTTGTCGATTTTGGTTCTGAATTTACATCTGTACTGTATATAATGTCTTCTGAGATGTTGATTTCCTGGAGATATGTCTCACTTTCACGAAGCCAGCTGTTCTTGGTTTTGGATGAAAGGGCCAGGTTGAGAATTGTTTTAGTTAGTCCGTTACTGTTCATTCTGATAATGTGTCCATAAAATTTCAGTCGTCTTTTCCGAAAAGTGTGAGAGATTTTTTCAGAATGACAATATGTATCGCCACCATAATACCTATCTGTGTCGGTGCGACGTAAAGCCCCTAGCAAAAAAAAATATGTATCCCGGGATGATGTTTCTTCCATATTCCCTCTATACAAACTGGACCGAAATTTTTTCTTAAAATTTTCCTCTTCTATTTCTCTATGTCTTTGGTTAGAGACCCGCCACCAATGAATAAGGTTTTTGAAGTATACAACGCTTCAGGTTTGATTACTGTATTGTATTATTATTATTATTATTATTATTATTATTATTATTATTATTATTATTATTTTTATTATTATTATTATTATTACATTCGTTAGCTGTAGTTAAAATTCACAATGCCCTTTGTATGTCCATGAATGTAATAGAAGATTTTTTTTAACCCAAATGAGAATTTTCTCTAGCATTACGGGAACATAGAGCTTGCTCATATTATAATGAATAGATATGTCGCAGATGGCACGCTTTTCTCACCTACTGTTTAACTTAAGAAACTGAAGTGGCACATCCCACAAGGCTTTTGGGTGGGCAACTGTATATTCTGCAGTGTAGAAGTATGTATTGAGAAAGAGAGGTTAATTAAAACAGGTGTTTGCTAGCTGTCACTAGTAATCCTGTTATGCGCATACAGATCCATCGGAGCTGAATGCTCGTCTTTTGTGTACGTTCTTTCACTGAAGAGTTACGCTGTTGATGAATTGCAGCCAGATTCAAGAACGTACTAGTAAAACAAACATTCCACTTCACAGAGATTGCACTGACACAAAGCAACTGGCATTTTAATTGCCAATTTTTTCGCTCTTTAATTGGCTCATCAATATCCGCACCTGTTTTGCCCTCAGTCGCATAAACAGCGATTGTATTCATTTTAAACTGAATTCTGTATCAGTAACTATCAACCTGTCTACCTTTCTTATGATGTGATTAATATCTTTACTCCTCAGTATTCAGACATCTTCTCTTAAGAAACAGTACCGCGTATCTCCCAATGTTCTTTCTATCCATTGTTTTCCTTAAGACTGGTCGCGCCCCCAAGCCACATATGGATATCCAGTCCATCAGAACAATTATCGTTACGTTCATTGTTTATTTATTTATTTATTTATATTTTATTTGTCAGGTGTATGCATAAGTCCTTTCCAGTTTCACTAAGAGATGGCTGGCGCCAGCGAACAGTACGCAGCGTATGATTTTGAGACATACAGTACGTCAGTTTGTTCGTCTAACATTACCCTACCGACAAACAGCATTTACTTTACAATACTGGAACGCAGGTGTGCAACATAATTTATTTTGGCATAGTATATTTACATCGGCGCTGTTATAAAAATAGGATGATTCCAAAGCAATGGTGACAATATATCACCAATTCTTCTAACAAGGTTGATGAGACCAAGATTTTACGTGAACAAAACAAACGAGTAGAGTGATAGGAAGCAACACTGGGGGGGGGGGGTAGGACGAGGTTTCCGTGGTAGGTACCAGAAATAAGAAAAGGACCATCATTCGACAACTCGGATAATGAAATATATTAGACAATTGACTTCGTATTGCACACACAGATTAACATGGGATTTGAAAAAGTCCAAGCGATAACATAGATGGAGACCACTAAATCATTTTTCTACTTCCATTAAAGACCACAAAGTTCGAACAATTAAAAAAAAAGAAAGAACTGCTACTCAAAATTTTCTTACAAATATTAGAACGATTTACACATGCCGTAGACGTGTAACATTCTTTTTTTAATGATAAAAGGATAAACTTTTCATAAAGCAATATTTTAGCATGACAACTCTAATTATTGGCCACATTTTTACAACCTAACACCTACAGGGTGTTTTACAAAACTCTAATAATCCAAGTAAAAGAGGGACGGGAGGGAAAGGAGAAAGTTGAAAAGTAACAAGGATAAGAGAGGAAAGAGAAATAGGAATCCGACTGCGCAAGCTTAGAGAGAGTTCATTCACCCGCTACCCTTAGTCCAAATTAAAGACTTTCATCTTCATTTCATGACGTGAAAATTTTACGTCCGGAGAAAATCGAAACAGTTAAGGCACTAAACAAGGCCTTCAATAAGAAGAATGAATAAACAGGCAGGTCGCCTGGAAGGGCAAATTTAGTTTTTGCAAAATAAGAAGTGAAGTGTTAGCTCACCCAGTGTCCGACGATAAGGTCAGTGGCCCCTCCACTCACACACACTGTATACAATTCGATGCCAGGCTGGTGAGACGAGCAAGGCTGTGCATTATATATAGGCCTACGCAAGGAAGTGAAGTCTAGTAACTTCGAGAAGTTTTAGGTAACGTAGCAGATGACGTAGGCCGTAGAATGTAGACACAGAGTGGCAGTCAGTATGCAGTGAAGCACGGAGGGAAGAGACGGGTGAGCACAAAATATGATTAAACCATTAATATATAGAAACGTAGATGACAAAAGCAGGTATTAATAATTAAAATAGAAAACAGATGATGCAGTAGAAGCGTAGATATTGCCGAAGTATGTAGAGACGTAGATGCGAAGATGATTCCAGAATGTCGTGGAAACGTAGACACAGAGGTTATGGCAGGAGCACTTTACAATACTTCAACAGTTGAGCACTAATATTTTGTTCATCCCTACTTGACTTCCAGTTCCCGATACCCTTATCACCGCTCCCTAGGCAACCCCGTTTCCCTGAATGTGCCTGCTTATAACACTTCTAAACATATTTCCTAACTTATACGTACCACTGCGGTTTTACGTGAAGGCCATCTGAGCGCAGATCCCTATCTCCTACCCACCCATTAGGATGTAGAAATCTCACTCCCATTTTCCCACATACCCACTACATAGTCCGCAATTACCTTCCAGTCAGTATACCTCCTACACAGTATTCCACTCATAACAGTCTCCGCTTCCTTAAACTTCACCCGTGCTGCATATACCAGGTCCCACACATCCTCAACTATGTTGATACTTATACTTGCTGTCTAATGTTGTTAGTACCAACGTAAAACACTACCACCTTCTCCTTTCCATCCTCCTTCTCTTCTACTTTCCTCAACCTCTGCCTTAACCTAATTCCTGGATAACACTCTACCCTGATACCCTTTCCTCCACACACTTTCCCCACATGTATAACAATGGAATCCCCCATGACCAGAGCCTCAACCCTACCCACCTCATTCCTCATTTGATCCCCTCCCCTCCTGGTCAGTCCTATCTTTCCTGACAGCTGCAGAAGGTACTTCCTCCTCCCTTTTCTCCTTCCCATGACCCTGGTTCACCTGTCTTTTCCTATCCAGTACTCCAGATTTCCCTTTCCTACCTTTTCCTTTTTTCCTACTTCCACACTTCTCAGCAACAGTTCCCTGTTCCTCATCTTCCCTCGGTTGTTCTACCTGCAGTGACTCATACCGATTTCTCACCGACACCTGTCTTGAATTCTGATCCTGAATGGAGCCCTTAGTCTGCAATCTCCTGCCGTTCGCATTACCTTCCCAATTGGCATTTGGTAAATTGAGAGCACCCGCTACAATCAAGTTCCATTCCTTATTGCTTGCCACATAGCTGATGTATGATCTTATCAAATAATTCTGAATCAGCGTCTGCGCCCTACTTTATCCTGCACATGAATTGAGGTAGGCCTACTTTCCTTCCTGTCCTCTGTGCCAAACAATGTGATAAGTGTAAAAAATACAAAATTAATGTTGAGTAATGCAGCTATATCTAAAGTGTAAGGTAGCGAGATACGACAGTATGTCATAGAGCTAAAGTTGCAGATCTCTCACTATTGAAAGACGATTGTGGATTCTGCTTTGTGATACGACTCGCCGTTCAGCCACCAATTATCCCGAAATGAAGGTCTGGACCGTAATTGAAATTGTCTCCATTCTTCGATACGTTCCGGGGCCAAAAAGTTATAAATTTGAACAGCTTGCAATTTTTACTGAAAAGAAATTGTGTCCGGGTTTCTGGATTAGCACTCGCATATATAAGAAATAATTAAGGAAGAAAGTATTACAGTTAAGAAAGTTGAAATTAATAGAAAATATAATTATAACTGAGGTCAGAAGGATGGTAAAAATAGGCCTATGTAAACACCAAGTGGATGTAATGTAAAATTAAATGTCCTCCACTAAATTGTGATGATATGTGTTATGATATAAAAGAAGACAGAAACAGAGGAGAAATGTAGGCGCAGGGATTATTAAGGAAACAGATAATAGGATAAGTTATGGTGTTATTACTTAAATTTAAGGGGCAATAAATGAAAGCGCAAAATAGAAGTAGGAGTGAAATGCGTAAAATTTATGGCAAATTCCAGAAAACTCCTTACGGTGTGAAATCATTGGCTACACTCCGCGTACTGTTCAAATGTTAACAGACCCTTTAGAGCTATTCGACGACGATTGTAACCTCAAACGGGATTCCGCAAAAATACCTCGCAAGATGGCAGCACGACGTCTCTCTCGCCTTCTACGCAACCAACAACCACGAGTTTACAGGAATGTTGAAGAAAATGGCATTAACCTATGTTATTTCCCTGCTGTCAGCAGCCAGATGCGTTGCCATGGTAACCGGTATGTTCGTTGTCGGTCTGTCGGCCACTCAATGCAGATCATGAAACCCGCACAATTTTCTCCATAGGTGGAATTATGCTCAAACAAAAGTTGTTTAAAATGAAGGGACGTTTCACATGTTGTCCACGTATTTTACAGAAAGTCAATACCGTAATATAAGAGAAAAATGGGAGAAAATGTTGTGATTTCCCTATAAACCCCGATTCCGTTCCGAGGTTTTTAAATCATGTGCATATCTAAACCTTTCCCTGGACCAGTGTACTCTATATATGAAATTTGGTCGAGATCTATCAAGCTGTTTCTCGGTGATGGTCGAACAGAGGGACAAACAGACAAACGAACAGACACGAAAGCTAAAGACCACTGATACGCTCTTGAGTTGACCTAATCGGATAAATATCTGAAAAATTAGAAAAATAAACGAAATTACAGACAGTACTTTATTTACATATGGTGTGGAAACATGGACTCTCAAGAACATATCAGTGAAACGCTTGGAAGCCTTTGAAATGTGGATCCACCGTAGGATGCTCAGGATTTCGTGGGTTGCACGACTAACGAACCAAGAAGTACTCAGAAGGGCAAGAGCAAGTCGGGAACTCGTTCAAACAATAAAACTCCGGAAGATCTCCTACCTTGGCCACATCCTTAGAAATGACCGTTACCTCATCTTACAGCGGATTGTACAAGGCAAAATACAGGGTCGAAGAGGTGTCGGGAGGAGGCGAACATCATGGCTTGGAAACATCAAAGAATGGACTGGAATTCACAGTGTTGAAAGACTTTTCCACCTAGCTAGAGATCGTTCTGCATTCGCCACAGTGATCGCCAACGTCAGGGGGACCTGATACGGTACTATGAAGAAGAATGAAAGTGTTAGTTGCCTAGCAACGTGTTAAATACGTAATGTATTGCGTGTTAGGGTAAGCCTTCGCCTACAATTGTTGGAGTGATCATTTAATGATTTGATTTTATGATTAATCAAAGACGGCTGAACTTGTATAGAAACCTAGTAATGCCTCATGATTCACAGGTAGGTAATTACGGAGAGAATTAAAAATAATGAAGCAAATCAGTCCAATAGAACGGACGGACGGATTTGCCAAAGCTGTTTTAGTAAACTCTTTTAATATAGAGACTAGTGGACCCGCGCTGCTCGGCAGCATTCGTTATACATTCAGATAACTCGTCTTGATATGGCTGTCGTAGTCATATTGTTTAGCCTGCCCTTTTCAATAGTTTTATGAACATTTAATTATGGTACACAATAACTGATTCATTCGTTATTTAGTTCATTACACTTCCTTCCATACAATAATCATGTGCTTCGACCATTCGGGCATATCTAGATCTCAACATTTTCAAACGACTTTGTCCGAGATAGTGCAACATACAATTTGCCGTGGCTGAATACTGCTTCTGGTAAGGATACACCCACATTTTCAAGAGGTTGTCCCTGCTCTTTATTATTGGTAATGGTCATATAGAAGGCTAGTCGACTTGATACTTTCCCGTCTGTGCGTACGTCATGTTTTCTCTTAGCAGCATGTAAGTTATTAGGACAGTTCTGCCATCAGCTGAGTATATTTAGAAGTTGGAGAAGGTCAGAGAATGAAAGAGTATATAGCACAGAATAATATTCTCCCATGGCATACTCTCGGGCTTGGCATGTAGTAATGAAACATGCATGCATGCAGTGACATTACTAAGGGGAAACATCACACATTGTATCAGAATATTAATGAAAGTGTTAGTCGCTTATCAACCTGCTAAGTACAGAAGGTATTGCATGTTAGAGTAAGCCTCCGCCTACAATTGATGGAGTGATCATTTAATGATTTTATTTTATTATTAAAAATGTGACGAATTCAGAACTTAAGACGGAGAAACTCAGACAACTGACAGTATGCCTTGTGAAGTAAACTAGTGATGTTGGTTTCTGCGGAAAGACATAACTTCAAAAGAAGTTATTTGCAGAATATGACTGAACAAGAAATATTGAATGGATTACCTCAGAACATATAATCCATGAGATGGCCAAAATCCGCGGAGATATCTGCTACTCTTTTCAAGATTAATTCAAATGTGTCTTAAATAAAAGTGTTGTTCTGAAAGTTTAATTTAATGTTTCTAATTTCACAATGGGCACTCAACATTATTTTACAGAAGTCCTTGTAATATTTAATATACCACCACCCCGAAAATAATTTCTGCGTACGCCCCTGGAGACAATCTAACACGCTGGCGTCTGAACAAAAAATATTTAAGCTTGTGATAGCTGGTATCAAAATCAGGAATGTGTCGAAACTGATTAGATAAAAGCTGTCAATATGAACCAGATGGTGGAGAAGAAGCAGCTAGCTCTGGAGAATATGTTCTTACCACAGACGTCTCAGAGGTTTACCAATAAAACGATGCAGATACTGACCAGTAGCAGTGTTCTTATGTGCTCAGTTACGACGGACAAAGAAACCTTAGTCAAACAAGAGGGAAAAGCACCATCAAATTTAAATCCTGTGGTGGTGTTAGAAGGTGCAGCCAGCCACAAAAAAACGAAAAGTCCCTTCAAAAACTGGCAGCTGTCACGAGATCCTCAGAGTCTTCCGAAGTACGGATCAGCCAATAAAGGGGTTAAGAAAGCCGTAAGCGCGGCTAACTGCAGAATCATTACTGTTATATGACCTAATAGAAACAAAAGAGGTAAAATTGATCGTTTTATTCTTTCTAAGGTGTGGTAGAGAATTAGATAGGTATTATGCACATTAGGTGCACCCACGATTAATAGGAAGTTGTTTCGACCAAGGAAGATTAAATAATGAGATGGCGGAAATTGTATTTGCAGGAACTGCTGAACGAGGAGAACTGTATGGAACCCTGTGAGAATCTTCTATAAATTCAAGGCATAGTTCTTCCTGTGAGTTATGATGAGGTAGAGAAGGCCATGCATGAAATGAAGAGAAATACATCTACAAAACTTGATGATATTCCCTTCGAAGCGTGGAAGTCCTAAAAAAAGGAAGCGATTCCGTAGTTCATTTTTCTCTTCAATTCCGGCGGTTACTTTCCGCTTCAGTGAGATCACAAACAGTTGTAAGATTCCTGAGGCCTGGATCAAAAGCACCATTATCCTAATTTATAACCACGAAGGACCGAGAAACTTTTATAGAACTTCAACTTATGAGCTATGGTATGAAACTTTGGGAGATGGTCAGTGAGGGTAGGGACCGAGATTGCTGAAAGTCAATTCGAGTTTATGACTGGCAGTTACACAACCATCGCCATCTTCGCTCTCAGGGTATTGGTGGAAGTACTGATTGTACAGAGAAGATCTGCAAATGGGCTTCAAACGTCCTCAAAAAGCCGATGACAGAGTGCCACGTGATGTTATTTGGTAGGGACTGAAAAAGTAAAATGTTCCTGATCGGTATATCACTATTTATAACGGAAACCAGACGAGTGTGAAAATATCCTGTGGAAAGGCAGACGAATTTGTAGGGGCCTGTTCATAGTCCATACTTTTTTTATCATGGTCATGGATGAACTGACCAATCACATAAAAGATGAAGGAACAGTATAGTGCCTGTGTGGAAATGTGTAGGAGCACTGCAAGGAATGCTGAACACTCGTCAGAATGTGTTAAAAAGAACTGGGCTTAAGGTTAGCAGATCGACGATAAAATACTTTTACCCCAAATATCTCTATCGGAAAAATAATGACTTGGCGACGTGTGGTGAGTAGCTATAGAGTTCTGTCTTATAAGAAAGTCCTACTCCACCTGAAGGGGAAAAGTTAAAAGAAACGGTTACTTCCTGCCATTATATATTGATCGGAATACTCGGGTAGAAATAAGCCGGACGAACAAAATCTCTCTTTAGCTGAGAACAGGATGCTAAGGTGGGCCCTCGGAGTGACCAGGCTGGACAAAATTCATAATGATACCATCCGAAAATCTCATATAAATTGAGTAAACATCATTTAATATGATTTGGTCACCTTCGACGACGACGCGAATATGTGCCATATAGTAGATGACTAACCAGCTGAAGGATCACCCATAAGAAGACGGAGAGCCTGTGTTGGGAACGATCTGGACACCACATATAATAATAATAATAATAATAATAATAATAATAATAATAATAATAATAATAATAATAATAATAATAATAATAATAATAATAATAATAAGCATTATTGTATCCAATGTTGACGTGTTATTTTGTTAAACTGAAATGGCGAGACTTTTGAGAATAGCCTTGCAGTCTCCAAGTTTTAAAATTCCCTAGGACTTATTCAGAGCATGTCGTTGGAGACCTAGTGCCAAACCAGGACCAGACTAGGTATATCTGTTCAGAGAATGACTTTCACGGTCATAATCCACTTGTCGTTCTCCATCAGAATAAAAGGAAGGGTATATTGGTTCAGAGCTTGTCGTTCGCGATCTAATTGGCCAAACGGAATATCTTTACCTTCCGGTGAAGAAGTAGGAAAGATCATACTATGAAGACAACGTTGGAATTCAAGGGGACGTTTTTGAGTTAAATACTCATTTATAAGGAACCGAGGTCGTGGTTGGAATAATTTACGGGCGAAAATGTCTGGTAAGTTCCCAATTTCTTTGAAATTATTTAAGGAAAGAATAGGTAGACAACTAATAAAGTATCTGCCATCTGGGCGAGTGCTCTAATCGGAGGTCAGTGGTGAATGATTGATAGATTGATAGGATTTGGAGATTACCTTAGAAAATGTCGTTCACGGTCTAACATCAAACAGCAAAATTATTAAGGGCTTGGCTTTCAGGATCGGATGGACAGTGAGTCTGAAGATTTTCTCTGTGTGTGATATTCACGTAGCCTCTCCCCAGTCTGTAACTCAGTTTTAGTATCGTACTTACGGGTGAAAGCAGTGGCGGCTGGTGGTTTAAAAGTTCATTGCTGCACAATTTTTACCATTGATATATGATTACAGGCTAATTTTCAAATCCAGGTACATCAACAATACTTTTTATTATTAAAAATAAAGCAAACATTTTACATTTCTATTTTCAGGCATATTACTACAAACCAGTAACATTTCTTCATTTTAAGAACTCTTTTACCACATTGAAATGAAACACTTTGAGATAGGCCTAGCCTAATTCCGGTATTGTATCGGGTTTCGAAATTAAACGTCGCGTAGGCCTACCCAATCGTTTCACCTCGGATTTTTCTTCGGCAGTCCGTTGCGCAAACGGCCCAGACATTTTAGAACGCACCGAATTCATGATCTGGAAAAATATCACTAACCGATAAAAACGCATAATAATAAACACACGCTGACACGAATGTTTACACAGTGAAATCAATAAGCTACTTAGCTTGTACGCACATAACAAAGTTCACAACTATACTGAAAGAAATGGCGGTTTTTATTTTCAAATTTAAAGCCATTAATTATATATCCAGGAGATGAACTTCCATCCAATGTCGCTAGGTCACATCCCTGTTCTATAACAGACTCTCACATTGAGCGCCAACGGTCTCTAGCGACTTTGCTGGTAGTTGGTTGCGTAGGAGCACGGCCGACTGGATCCCTCGCTGCGCTGCAAGGAGCTAGTTAGAGTGACTCATCAAGTCGGCCGTGGTAGGAGGAGCCAGGTTGATAAAACCTCCATTTCATCACGAAGCCACGCCTATCGTTTCCTCTCCCCGCGCACCCCTCTAGCAGCCTAAAGCAACCCTCTGGCAGCCCAGGTTTCATCCTACCACAGGTTGACTCTCTGCTGCAAACTTTTCGGCTCCTGCAGTGAACATCTAACAATAAGAGTACTGGCTTGTAGTCTCCTGTAGTCAATATTTGCTCTTTCAAGCTCTTGAAGGTTTGTCTTGTTGAATGAAAATACAGTAGCTGAGTAATCCCAATTATAAAACTTTACCTAAAATAAACATAAAAATGAATGGGGGTAGCGCAAACCTGCTACCTTATGGAGAAACCGCCCCTGGGTGAAAGTAAAACAAATTAAAATATATCAGTGAAGCGAGGATTATTAAGGGAGAACGTTTCGCAGTCAGTGCACGTGTGAAAGATGGTAGGGAGTTCAGTTCCAATGGCCATGCATTCAACACAGTGAGCAGAAGACAATTGTCGCATATCCAAGTGCCATTGTTAGCAGTTAGTTGGTGAAACTGGTGCCCCACGAGGGAAGTCTCTGAACACTGAGAGGTCATATTCACGACGTTCAAATGTCGTTGCATGGGTACAACCACATTCTTAACGATTGAAATCAAGGAAGAGCTTCCTTAAAACATCAACGTAACTTACAACAAGAGTTAGGCTACAACTATGGAAGACTGGTTGAAGAGTAAATTCGGAAACTTTGCCTCCTGGCCATGACTACGAATGGCTGAGTTGGAGTCCCTGAATAGATTGAGATCTGGAGTGGGCAGATCAACGGTTAATTTACCCAGATTGGGATACTCTGATAAGAATGATATTCATTTTCAATCTGAATAAGTCCAGGCTGTACAACATTTGCTGCAATGCCAACTGTTTCCAGCCTCCTGTACTCAAGAAGACCTTCATTACTCCACAGTAAATACACTGGCAATATCTGGTGACAAATACTATAATGTTTGAAATTCGCCTTATATGTGCGTGTACTTCTGACAGGAGAAAAATAAATAAATAGCTCCACGTAATGGACCAAGGTAAAACCAAATGTGGGAAAATAATGAATGTCTCTCCTTTGATACCGGAAAGTCTCATGAAGATGGAATGAGTACATTTTGCGGGTACTCGTAGGAAACACAATTATTGCCAGACAGACACAATTTTCAAAAATGATGAATATCGTCCTCGCTCAGTGTATGCACTCAATCTTGCCAAAACCGCGACAAAAGTACGGAGAGTCACTGCACTGGTATCATATTAGTAAGATGAGTTAAGTATGTAAAACTGACAAACAAGGATTTTCGTGTCCACTATTAAGAAACTCGGAGATCATTGTCGTGTTCCTTTGCCAACCATCGTTCAATGTTATATTATTAGACATCGGATTTATGTGCTGTATAGATCACAAACACAAGCTGCAGCTATGCTGCAAAAAGTGGTGAAATATGGTGTGAATTATGCACTTATTTTCATGCTATTAAACACTTGTATGAAATGTAAATGTTACATTCCCTTCCTAGACTCACGCGATTTACCCACAACACTTCTCTTCATCTATTTGAATCCAAAGTTTTTAAATGACCTACAAATTAAACACGTTATTTCTCTTTTTAGAATATTATTTTGCATAATGTGTCTTGTTTACTTCATACTCGTTTTAAGACTAAGACTGTACACTTTACAGTAACTGTATAACTGAATATGTTACTTTGTGTTAAGCACCAGTCGAAAACAATTATTAGAGTTGTAACTGTATATTTTTATTGTATTACCAACTTTGTCTTGTTTGGGTAGTTGGTTGTATTTTTTGCATTGTCTTGTTTTGTTTTAGTTAAAGTTTAGTAGTGTAATTATTGTACACATTCAATAAATAAATAAATAAATAAATAAATAAATAAATAAATAAATAAATAAATAAATAAATAAATAAATAAATAAATAAATAAATAAATAAATCATGATCATGAATACATACCTGAATTAAAAAATAAAAATCACACTACTTACAGATAAGACACTGTGTTAATTAATGCACATGATAAATCGATTAGTAAGGTTGTAAGAAAACCGTGTAAAAAGACAAACCTGAAGAAATACATTTAAATACATATCATGGCTCTTCTTTTTACAACGTACACCGTACTCTTCCTGCCCATAATTTGTTTCAAGTACACTACAAGTCTTCTCCAAGTTTTTTGGTATAAATCTGTGACGTTTTGTCTGTTGAAACGAGCTTCAACGGGGAGAATGACCTGTTTACATCTATGGATGCGACAGGACAGTATACTGGAATTCGGAAGCGAGTGTAGGTTGCAAACATTTTGGTAGATCAACATTATAAGTACCAGCCATATATTTGTTTATAGCTACCCGGATTTCGTTTAAGGACACCACGATATTTTGTTTACAAACTGAATCCGAAGTTTCCTGGGATACTTTGTAGTTTACGCTTCACGTTGTTCAAAATGTCCGGGGAATCAACAAAACGCAACACACGTGTTTCTAGCTTGTGATTTATTCTAGTTGGTATGAATTGGAAGTGTGTCTTGATAAGTTCCAGTTCCCTTTGAACCGTTCCATAGCAGAAAGTGTGTACTGCATTAACTATTCTATATTTTCTTGGAAACTGCTCGTGATAATATGCATAATAAAAGTATAAAATATGCACAGGAATTCTAAATTTGAAATGTATGCACTATTCTCAAATAATATGCACAATTAAACTTAATAATTTTGTCCAATCTCACCTTCACACGCACTTCCTTGTCAGTTTGGGAGGTCTACATATCCACAAACAAAATATGCATTTGAATACAAATCTTATGTCTATTTATTTACAATGGCATTCTTAAAACTCTACAGATTTTCCATTTCGCTGACTCTCATAAAACAATATACAGCAGCCTTTCTCATCAATTACAGGAAGATATTTTATGAGACTTCGATACTTGGACTCAAGAAGTAATAAGAAAGAAGAACGCGCCCATTATAACCCTGCAAAGTGATAACAATGATATTTAGAGTCCTCCCTATCTCCCCCAAGTAATTGAATGGAAAGAATTCCTTTCTTTATTTTGTGTAGATCATATTTTATTGAAATGAAGTCGCAGGTGGTAGACAGTTCGGTGGTAGATTCGAATCATTGTCGGGTTGTAAGTCACCCCGGCGTGCGGAATGGCTTTTAGAAGCTTTACGCTTCGCAGAACAAAAGCGTTTCCTTTCCCAAATGAAGTGTCTGTTTTGAGAGCAGTGATTTATCGTCTGGTATGCGGCACAGCCCTTCCCTTATCATTAACTTTTACCTTCTCCCACTCTGTTTAGCGATGTTCTTTCATTTCCTGGCATCAGCGGAAGAAAACTAAAGCATTTTAACACAACGCAAAATATACCGTAATAGCAAGATGAAGTGTTCCTTGCAGAGGCTGTTCCATAAGTTTCTAATCAGAATGGTAGAGTAGAGGTCTGTCTCTCGATAACAATACCATATGTGATACAGCACCACTCCACATAGCTTCCTCTGTGGATAACTCTGTATTCTAATATAACGTGTACAAATCCGGGAGAGGGACTCGACTTCTTTAAGACTCAGTTTTTCAACGAATGTTAAGTGTTAATATTGCCGTTAAAGAGACTGAGCACATAATTAAACAAAATAGGCTAGCCTTCTCGTCAAGAATTATTTACTCGAACAAATTGTTAATACTTGCATAAAATTAACGTAGCAACAGCCCTGTGTTAAACCTCGTAACAGCTTTAAAATGTCAAAATGGTAGCATATAGAAGACGCAATTTTAAAGCTTTACTGCTGTATAAGAGTACCTATTTATAAACTCAGAAGGCAAAGGACGACCCCTACTAAGGGAAAACGACATTATTTAGTTGTCAGAAGAAACGTTTCTACAAAGATATCTAATTACCTAAGCCATAATGAACAAGGTACTAGAAGAAATTGAAAATAGGTTAGAGATTCCCAAAGACTAAAACTTATCAGTGTCTCCAGTGCAGCAGTTGCTTCTAGTTCTTAGATGTTATGTTTCAGACTGTTTTCATGTAATTGTAGGTGACTATGTACATGAGTGCAAGATAGGAGAGTGTAGAGTAGTGCAAAGAATTCCTGGTGCCATTGAAGCATTAACAAGGAAGTAGTTTCTCTGCAATAAAAGACTGCCCAAAAATCGTTCAAGACATATCAATTGTCACATTTTATCGGTGCCTTAGATTGCACTCATATAAGAATGTATTTGATGCTGTGATATAACAGTCCGTTCTTCCATTTTTCAAGCACGTTCGTACATTTTCAAATTAACATTTGTCTCACATTCATCATAATAACGCTTTTGTTGCCTTTTGCATGACATGTTTACGTCTTAGCGGCCTCCGCTAAACATAACCTATAATGTCAACCATGTGTGACAAAATACTACTTCAACACGCCGGTAGGAGCAATTTATGTAAAGAAACAAAAGACGTTCACTGCTAAACGCGTTCAGAAATCTCAGGAAAACGTGTTCATTTATCTTTAACAATTATTTCGTAACAAATGTTAGAAATGTATTCGTGAAACATGGTACCGGTACTTTTAACCGAAGTATTACATTAATAACAATCGTTAGTTAACATTTGTTAAGTCGAATTTATCACAGAGTTGAAGAAACCGGGCCTAAGAGTGGAGGATATACCGATCTTTCTGTGCCGTCTGCGAGTAAAGCAGAACCTCGAAATGGCACACAGTGTGCCTAAATTGCTTCACATCAAAGTGCATGCACAAGGTAGCTGAACTACGTAGGGCCAGTTTATTTAACTCTGTATTAAATATTACTTACCAAATGTTAACTAACGTTTGTTATTAATTAAACACTTCGGTTAAAAAGTACCCTGTTTCACGAACACATTTACAACATTCCTTACAAAACAATATTGTTAAAGACAATTTAATACGTTTCCGTTAGATTTTGAACGCGTTTGGCAGTGAGCTTTTCTTTTTTCTTTACGTAAAGTGCTCCTAGACGTACGTTGAAATAGGATTTCGTCACATATGGTTGACATTATTATGGATTGTGGTTAGCGCAGACCACTAAGACGTAAACATGTAAAATAAGAGGCAACGAAAGCGTTATTATGATGACTGCGAGGCAAATGTTACGATAGATTTAATTTGGAAGTATGCGAGTGTCTTTGTAAAATGAAAGGAAGGACTATTATATCAAAGCACACAATATATTCTTATATGAGTTCATTCCAAGGCTTCTGCATCACCGGGAAAATGTGATAATTTATGTCGTGAATTATTTTTGGGCATTATTTTACTGTGGGGGGGGGGGAATAATGTAATGCCTTGTTAATGTTGGCAGCAGGAATTCTTTGCAGAATTGTACACAATCTTGTCTTTCACTCATTAATATAGTCGCCTACAAATACATGAAGAGAGTCTGAAACTTATTATCCAAGAACTGTAAGTAACTGCTGGACTGGAGACATCGATAATTTTCAGTCTGTGGGAAACTCTAAGTTATTTTCAATTTCTTCTAGTACCTTGTTCATTGTGGCTTTGGTAATTAGGTATCGTTTTAGAAAACGTTTTTCTGACAACTATAAAAATGTCTTTCATTTGGTGGCTCATCTGGTTTTAATCAGCACCTCAATTCTTCCAAATAGTCTTTTACAGCACATTCTAATTAAGCTGCCTTTTCTATATTAATGTATTATCCGTTTGTTGTCCATTCTTTCTGTCACACGCATTACCTTGGTAAATTGAGACCACGCGCTACAAGCACGTTAGGTACTTCCCGTTCCGTTAACTACATAAGTGAAGAACTAGGCAAATATTTTCTTATCAGTGTGAAAATGCAGTACAAATTGGGTCGTCCTATGTCTTCTTAAGTTTATAAATATTCTTCAGCGGTAAAACTTCACTCTTACTTCTTCAGCATGCTACCGTTTTTAATTTTAACAGCTGTTAAGAGATTTAACTCAGCGCTGCTGCCATGTTAATTTAACACAAGCATTAACAATTTGCTAGTGTTAACAATTCTTGATGAGACGGCCATTTTGTTAAATTATTTGTTAAGTCTCCTTAACCGCAGTGTTAACACTGAAGAAGAGGTTGTGCTAGATTAACGAACGTTGATCAGAAAGATGAAGTTGATTCAAATTCACATTAGCATGGCGCTAGTAGCGGCCCCATGACGGTGCACATCAGGTTTGCTTTAAATACGGGCTGTACTGTGCGAGAGCGTTAGTCACCCGGGAGACTAGACGGAGTGACTATGAGTGGTTCAAGAATGCCCTTACGACGAGGAAGAGGCCAGTATCAATCGCTCACTCCGTTTGAACGAGGCTGTTTATTAGGGCTAGGTGAAGGTGGAGTTATCTTCCGCGCCATTGCAGGACGACTTGGCAGGAATGTCTCCACTGTGCATGCGTGCTGGCAGCAGCCGTCACGTGAAGGTACGCTCGCAAGAAGATCGGTCTCCGGACTTCCCCGTGGCACTACCGGGAGTGTGGACTGCCGTATTCGGCGTAGGGCTGTGGCGCAGTGGACTGCGTCTGCAGCAGCAATTTGAGCGCCAGTTGGCACCACAGTGACGCGACGAACTATTCGAAATTGGTTACTTTAAAGACAGCTCCGAGCCAGACGCCCTGCGGCGTGCATTCCACATAACCCAGACCACCGCCGTCTGCGACTTCAGTGGTGTCAAGTGAGAGCTCATTGGAGGATGGAGAGGATGTCCGTTGTGTGTTCCGATGAAAGCCGGTTCTGCTTTGGTGCCAGTGATGGTCATATGTCGGTTAGAAGGAGGCCACATGAGCACTTGCATTCCACCTGTCCGCGGCGTCGACACACTGGTCCTACACCGGGAGTTCTGGTCTGGGGAACAATTTCCTATAGCAGCAGGAGCACTCTCGTGGTTATCCCACGCACCCTGACTGCAGATGCTAAGTTCGTCTGGAGATTCGACCTGTTGCGCTGCCCTTCATGAACAACATTCCCGGGGGTGTTTTCCAATAGGATAATAGACGCCCCCATGCCACCGTTGTAAGCCAACGTGCTATGCAGAGTGTCGACATGTTGTCTTGGCTTGCTCGATCCCCGATCTGTCCCCAATCGAGCACGTATGGGGCATAACTTCAGCGTCATCCACAACCGGCATTAACCGTCCCTGTATTGTCCTACCAAGTGCAACAGGCATGGAACTCCGTCCCGCAAGCTGATATCTGGCACCTGTACGACACAATGCCTCCACGTTTGCATGTCTGAATTCAGAAGTCTGGCGATTACACAGGTTGTTCATGGACGAGCATAGCACATTTGCGATGGCTTTTCTCGCGCTGATATTAACCTGTAGTCTTGTACCTTTAATCATTTTAAGATGTTACCCGACGAAGAATATATTGCCAAAATTTCCGTATTCTACATTTCTTATTTCATGATGTTTGGATATTTAATTTCTACCAGTGTAAGTAAAAATATTAGGCAGCACCATGTGGTTGATAATACAGCCATGAGGGTGTTTTTAAAACGTAATTATGATCAGTGGTAAATGGGAATTAAAAATTTAATTTAAAATGTAATTTTTGAGGAGTGTAAAAACAGATATGTACAATTAAATTGTAAAGAAGTAGTAAATACACAGCATATTATAAAAGATAAGTGAACAGTTTAAGAAAGAAGTGTAGTTAGGGAGGAATAGAGTTAGGAACAGCCGTGGAAATATGGAGAGATTTAAGGAACGTACAAGGAATTTACTAACTGGCTATTTCACTCGTAGCACTTTACAACTACCTGACGCATACTGAAAATCTAATCCTGACGGCCTCTCTGTGGTCTGAAACCACACCGGCTTTCATTCAATTTACTCTCAACTACTGATCGCATCCTCCCTTCCAAAATCCAAGTGAACACCTTGCCTGGTATACTGATCAATGGAATATTCGATAGTTATTGCAATCTTTCGGCTCCCTTGTTTATAGATAAATGCATTTTTGTCTTTCGTTCAACCAGAAGGTAACTTACTAACATCCCATGCTAATCGGACAATTTCTGGTCTAATTTCATCTATTCGTCCTGGTTAATGACAATGGAGTTTGTTTACCACCCTTTACAATTTCTGAATCGTAATATTACCGATATCATACTTTCCCTCATGAACTCCGTTGTTTACGGCGTCACTAGAAATATTGCCCTTTACGTTAAGAAAATTTTAAAAATATTCCTACCACAGTTGAGTGAACCCCAGGGATCTGTTATGAGTTCACATGATTTACTCAAAACACTATTTATTCCCTTTTTCTCTCCCTTTCTAAGATTCTTTATTACTGTCCAGATAGGATTCCTTGCTGCTTGATCTAGCCTTTCCAGATTATATATTAACGAAACCTCCCCACGGCTTCTTCTTGAAATCAACATATATTTGTTTCGCTCTATTTCTTTCAGCTACGTACAACTACGTTTACAAGCTTCCCTCGCTTCATCATTCCAACAGAATATTCACATTTTCACATCTTTACACGCATTTTTGTAGGGATTCCCTCGCTGTTCCTATTAGAACATCTCCCTGTCGTAGCATTTCAGTTCTATTTCCAATTGAGGTATTAAAATCGAACTATATTTTCCTTGCTGTTGCCTATAACAACAATGTCACTCCGTGCTTCATAAAAGTTATCAATTTCATCCCCATCTGCACCTTTTCAAAGTAAATACATCGGAACAATTCTCGTCCTAACTCGTCCAACAGCTAAATATACCTACACCTCTTGTTCATTTACAAGCCTAACAGAAACTATGTTGTGTGCAGTAGTATTTATGATGAACAGTCCTACAGTGTGGATATAAATTATGTGACAGGGTGTCACAAAACATATGATATTGTATTCGTTAAAAGCACATTCCTGAAGTACGGTCCCTGTGTATCAGACTTCTCCATGAGGGTTTGAATAGCAGTTTAAGATGTAAAGTGGACATCTCTGATGTCTTCCTGACAGTCTTCGCTCATCAAATATCAGTATTATCTCCATATTATGGAATAAAATTACGATATCCAGACATTAGTCATTGAGAATTTACTGTACGCAAATGACGTAATGGCAGCAGCAGGGACCTCGGGAAACCTATACAAAAGCTGGAAAAGGCTTAAGAATGACACTCTAGAGATAAACATAACAGATCATGAAACCGTATGATGCTGAAGGACTTAAGAATGTATTGTACAGTGATTAAGGTTCTAGGATCAAGAATTTGACCTGAGGTATCCCTGTACGAAGAAACTAGAAGTAGATGCAGGAACGCATGAACCAAATGCAGAGATCTCACAGCATTTGTCTACGACAAGAGAGTACTAGTGAAATCGTTCTGCAGCCAGCAGCATTAGATAGATTATTCTGGCCAAATACGAGAACTATGTTGTAAAATGTATGTTCAGTGAAGATGAAAATGTTGAAATGGCCCTCAGGAATCACACGACTGTTCGGAATTAAAAAGTGAAAGTGATGCTGTGAATAACAACAATAATAATAATAATAATAATAATAATAATAATAATAATAATAATAATAATAATAATAATAATAATAATAATCATAATAATAATAACGGTTGAGGCGCTGGCCTTCTGGCCCCAACTTGGCAGGTTCGATCCTGGCTCAGTCCGGTGGTATTTGAAGGTGCTCAATACGTCAGCCTCGTGTCGGTAGATTTACTGGCACGTAAAAGAACTACTGCTGGACTAAATTCCGTCACCTCGGCGTCTCCGAAAACCGTAAAAGAGTAGTTAGTGGGACGTAAAGCAAATAAAATTAATTAATAAATAATAATAATAATAATAATAATTATAATAATAATAATAATAATAATAATAATAATAATAATAATAATAAAGAGAAAATACCATGAAAAATCTACAAATACAAAGAACTTGCAGAAGAGATCAAGAGGATCTGGAAGATGAAACCGGTACGGATACAGATAGTCGCAGTGATTCCGTCAGCCAACGGCCTCATTCCAGACACACTTCACAAGAGTCTGCAAGAACTGGGTCTTCGACCGAACATCTCAAAATTGTACAACATTCTGTCCTCCTGTCAACACGCAACATTGTGCGATCGTTCCTCTCGCAATGATGAAGATCCCGTGATCTAGAATTTTTGTATATACTTGTACATCAATATTGTATTATAATGTGTAAATACTTCAATTATTTTAAGGCAATTGGTGCATCCCGTGACCCGTTACTACCCATATTTCCTGTGGAGAAGTGTATGAATAATAATGATAAGAAGAACAAGAAGAAGAAGAAGAAGAAGAAGAAGAAGAAAAAGAAGAAGAATACCGGGCGAGTTGGCCGTGAGGTTAGGAGCGCGCAGCTGTGAGCTCGCATCTGGGAGATAGTTGGTTCGAACCCCACTGTCGGCAGCCCTGAAGATGGTTTTCCGTGTTTTCCCATTTTCACACCAGACTGTACCTTAATTAAGGCCACGGCCGCTTCGTTCCTATTCCTAGGCCTTCCCTGTCCCACCGTCGCCATAAGACTATAAGACCTATCTGTATCGGTGCGACGTAAAGCAACTAGCAACTATAACAACAACAACAAAAACAATACTACTACTACTAATAATAATAATAATAATACACGATCACGAGTGACGTTCAGAGGAACACTTTCGGAAAGTTTTGAAATAAAAACAGGAATTAGACAGGGAAACGGACTCCCCCCCCCCCCCCGCCTTCTCTTCAACTGTTCATTTGACAAGGTATTCAGAGAGTGGCGAAAAGAACTAGCAGAACAAAAGGTACCAAGTGGTATTTACCTGAGAAAAAAACGGAAGGGGGTACTAGTTGACTGGCGTTCGCAGATGACCTGGCATTTCTGGCGATCTCTGTAGAAATAGCAGTGAAACAACTCAATGCAGTTAAACACCATGCTGCCAGGATGGAATTACAGGTATCTTTCGAAAAGACAAAATACTTCACCAATATCACTGATACTTCCAGCAACCTACAGTTAATGTGGTCCCCCACCGAAGTCTTTAACTTTTACTTCCCTGAGAGGTTCAACACCCTGGGAACATGCGCAGCGTGAAGGAATGGGATCCAGCTTCCCTAGGTTTTTGGTCGCTACCAGAACCGAAGGGCATTATTTTAAGCTGGTAAAGTCGATCCTTTTTAGTAGACACATTGAAGGACTCTACGGCGAACTTGAGGATCTCAAGAAAATGAGCAACGGTAGTTTGCTCTTGAAGACTCGTACAGCTCTGCAAGCTGATCAGTTGCTTAAGTGCAACCACTTGGCGAAATCCCCGTCAAAGTGGAGGAACACAAATCCTTGAATCTGTTTCGCGGAGTCATCTTTCAGCGCAAACTTGTTTTGAACACTGACGACGAGTTGATGGAAGACATGAAGAACCGTGGCGTGACACACGTCTTGCGCATTACGCGCAAGGTCAACGGTGAATACGTTGCCACTGATGCCTTCATTGTCTGATTCAAGTTGTCAGTGTTACCAAAGAAAGTCAAGGTAACAACTTATCGTTGCAATGTGAGACCGTACATCCCGCCTCCTATGCGATGCTATCAATGCCGGCGATTCGGACATATGGTATCTCGTTGTTCGAATCCATCTGTATGTGGTACATGTGGTCGGAACTGTCCGACGTACCTGAGTGAGAAGAAGGTACAGGAGATCAAGACCCTGGATGGTCTTTCCTACCAGGAAGCGCGCCGTAAGTTTAATTGTACGAATACACCTGCCCGTACACTCGACTAGAGCATGATAACTCAGAGTCTCCTAGGTTTGTCTTTCACGAGATCCTTACCCGTAACGATCGCTGCGCTCAAGGCGACTGTTGCTCCTCAACGTCGCAAAAAGTAAAAGCTTGAAGGGGGGACCAACCAGAAGTCTGTGCCATCTGACAATTCTAAGCCGACACAGCAAGTGCGGAAGGCTAAGTCTCCTCCCCCCCAAAGAGGTCATCTCCCAGCCCGTCTAAATTAGAAAAGAACGAAAAGAAGGCGGCGAAGAAGAACGCCCTTACCGGACGCTCCCACACTTCCCCTGCGAAAGAGAAATCATGCCCTCCATCTGGAGGGTATGAATCTGCGCCAGCAGGTACTCCTGCTCCAAAACCTGCGCGATCCCCTCGTAGCGTAGAAGTTCTGGGTGTCATCCCCGCCGTCTGTCGATGACGGAATGGACGTCGCTCTGTCATTTACATCTACGGATGTTAATGTTGATAGTGTTTAGGCCTACGAGCATCTTGTCGCCCATATCCTAACACTCCTTTTATAGTCCACACTATGGCACAGTTACAGTGGAATAGTAACGGTTATGACGGGCTTCTTGCTGAGCTTCGTCAGCTTTTTAGTGAGTACGCAGCGAGTATAGTCTGTATTCAGGAGACAAACCTCAGTCCAGGTCATAATACGGTCTTGAGAAATTTCAGACTATACCCGACAGAATGATATTATGCCCACCGGGCGTCTGGTGGCGTGGGTTATTTTGTTTGTTCCGATACCTACAGCGAAGAGATTCCTCTAAGGACTCCACTGAAAGCAATTGTGGTGCGGGTACCGCTGCCTGTCATAGCAACAGTGTGTAGCGTTTATTTTCCACCAGGTCACCCTCTTAACATAAATGATGTCACTGACCTTATAGACCAGCTTCCACCTCCCTTCCTCTTGTTGGGAGACTTTAATGCCCATCACCCCATATGGGGTTCCGAGACGCCTTGCCCCCAGGGACGAGATCTGGAAAGATTAGTAACAAAGCTAGATTTAGGTATTTTGAACACAGGGGAACCAACTCACTTTAGTGTACGTTACGGCACATATTCTCGCATAGACGCAAGTCTATGCAGCCACACGATGATCTCTGTGACAGTGACCATTTTCCCATCATCCTTACTTTGCTGAAACAAAAATACGTCGAGGCTCCCCCTCGATGGATTCTAAAACATGCTGAATGGCCAAAGTACACATCACTAGCTGTCTTTAACGACAATATCAGGCGGACCGTCGGCGAGGAAATAACTTACATCACACAAGTTATTCTTGTTGCTGCTGAGGAGTCTATACCGTCTTTCTCAGGGACTCTTCTCCGAAAACTCGTTCCTTGGTGGAAGGTCTCTTTTGGGCACTTTTTCCGTATACATGCATGAAGATTTTCATTGGCATTTTGAGTAGCCCGTCTACAACATCTAGACAGACGTTCTGTTGATGCCAGCCTTTGGTATACAGGCACAATTTTCAGCAGTTGTGAACTGAACTGACATTCTTTGTGGGTTAGAGGGGTTCATGGAGTTGCGATACTCTTGTTGTAAAAGTACCATGGTTCAGATCTTTGGGGGCATTTCTTATGCTTAGGATCTTTGTTTGTTGAGGAGTAGTGGTATAGTGTGGCATATATTGCAGATTTCAAATTATCTACTGAGGGAATATTTGCCTATAATAATTTGTGAGCTTCACAATCGTTGCTTCCTTCAAACTTCCAGGCCCCCTTCCACCAAGTGTAGTTCACTTTACTTTCCACTCTTTTACCAAATTCCTCAAACCAGTCCCCATACTTTTTGAAACATTTTTAATGCACTCTTCTTTCTTCAATTGTACAACTGGTCTATACACTGCTTCATTTGAAAGGTGGAGAAATGTTTGGCATCTCCATCAGAAAGCACAGTTATATAGCGAAAGGTCACATTCTTCCACTGATCTTTTCCATATAATATCAGCTGCAAATATTTTCATTGCTACAGATGATCCCTCATCATTTCGGGAGCATTCCCCACATGCTTTTTGACCTTCCAACCATATATTATATTCTGGAGAATCATCATCCAGTTCATGAGCAATTACAACACACAATTTTTAGATAACACATAGTAATCTATAACTAATCCACACAGAATTCACTTTGCCAATGCCATAGAGAGATGTATGGCCGTGCTTGTGCCATGTTCCATCAAATGATACAGCAATGTCAATCACTTTTTTACCTACATTGGATGGATATACTTCCTCATGATTTGATATAATATTCACTAACAATTTCACACAACTTTGCTTGCAATTCGACCTCGTTCAAGAACACATACACACACTAAGGTAAAGATCATATGTTCAATATACATTAATTATGTAACAACTCTTAGCTGCATACATTAGCCTTGACAGACTATGCGAACTACTGCATGTTCCTTAATAAACTGGATATTACGTATTCATTATTATAGTAAATGTGTAACTGAAGCGCAATTTTCCTACTACAGTACTTTGAAACTTCACGACACCACCTCAATTCGCAAGAGTAACCGCAAACGAAACCGACTTTTACCTCAGGCCTTGAGACTTGAGATACGCGCATTTGTGGCAGCCATCCACGTGACTTCTCGTCAGACGATTATAGTAGTTGAGAATAAGGTGGGATACATATTCCTAGCAAGGAGAGATGCTGTAAAACATACAGGGTCTCTCACATAAACTCAGACCGAACGCACGGTGTTTGCACTTGCACTACGGAACTGCCTCAGCCGATCTTATGTGGCGCGCGGCCGCCCTGCTTTAAGCGTGTATACAATCTTATATGAAACTTACCTTGTAAAATATGCCTGGTGTGTCGTCCTTCCTGGGTTATACAAGCTTTGTATCTGGTAACGTAATTCTGGTTGACGCGAGTGAGATCTGCCACTGTAATGTTTCTGATTCCATTCGTAATGTTATATTGCAGTTCCTCCAATGTGTGAGAATATGTTCGATACATTTTTCTTTTTCAGTGTACCCCACAAGTAAACATCAAACACTATTATATCTGAATAACGAGCGTGAACTAGACCAGCACTGATCACTCTGTCTGCAAATACTTCTGAGATTTGTAAGAAGGGAATCTTCTGTTGTATGAACAGCGGCTGAATCTTGTTGAAATCACCCACGCAACTTTTCTTCTTCCGTTAGTTGATGGAAGAACGGCGTCAAAATGTCATCCTGGTTCGTCTCTGGATTTACTGCCGTCTCGAAATAAATGGGCCCAAGCACTAACAGCACACCAAACACCAATATTCCTATCATAATGAGGGACTTCATAAACACCATTAGGATTTTCTGCACACCAATAGCGTGATCTATGACTGTTCATACGACCATTAAAAAGAAACCATAACTTTTACACACGAAAATACGGTATTTTAATGATACCGTCTCACCATGTTAACAGCTCAGATTCAGACTGGCCACTCAGCCTTGCCAGGTCGAACACATGCAGGCTGCTTGTAAGGCCAAGAGCTATGCGCGCGCCTCCCATACAGTAGCTTGTCTCGGAGTGTAAAAGCACCGTGGGTTCTTTCTGGATTGATATGAGGGACGATTTATATTCTCCTACTATAATTAAATGTGGAATAAAATGTTCTTTTCATGCGAATACTAGCAAACATTTTAATCACTGAGGAGGGAATTGAAAGAGTAAATGTACCAAACGATTAATTTGGGGAAAACATTTTGTTTTGGAATATTCTTAGCCACCACTTCCATTGTCGTTACCAGCGATGTTCGGCATGTTATTAAATTTCAATGGACTTGGGCAAATGTTGGCACCGTACGTTTCACGAGAACACATCCTTTACAAGTGTCGGTACATTTACCTACAAGTACATCACTCCTTGTAAAAAGGAGTTTTAACTGCACGTAGCCAATGGTCACGAATTCCGGAGCTTGTAAATGGTAACAACAAGGATTAATCTAGTGCACATCTAGCAATCTGGCCGTGCGGTTAGGAGCGCGAGGCTGTGACCTTGCATTCGGGAGGTAGTGGTTTCGAGTTATCAGACACTACCTTCTCCTTTAGTAAGCTAGCGTTATCACACATAATAAAAGGCATTCTAAAGATGAACAAATTGACAGTTGAATAGAACCATGGGAATTGAAGGTGTACAGATTGGATATAAGATCAATGTCACAATGGATTGCTTTGCCTTCACAAATGATATGGTGTTGTTACATGAGAAGGAAGAAGACGCGAAGTTGGCACTAGCAAATCTAGCTGAGACTGCAGCAAAGGTTGGTCTAAAAATAGCCTACAACAAGATGAAGGTACTGAATACGAAGACCGATTGGAATGTAAAAGGCCAAGTGGTAGAGAGAGTCGAAAGCTTACGGTACCTAGGTGAGAACATCACGGGTAAAGTACAAAGCAACAGACAGAGCTCAACTGCTGCTGAAACTACGATATGCAGCCATGACTACATATGGAAAGAAGAACCTCTCGAGGAACGCCAAACTGCGACACTACATGATAACCATCAGGAATGCTGCAGTATATACAACTGAAACGCTGACATTGGGCAAGAGTGCATGCATACAATTGGAGAAGGAGGAAAGCATCTTGAGACATATATAGGGCACCAAAAGGCAAGGGGAAATCTGGGTACACAGATCAAGGCAGGAACTATATGTGAGTATAGAACCAATCTCGAGTGTGATAAGAAAGAGAAGGTTAGGATTTGTTGGACATCTCATGAGGATGGATGACAGTAGGCTGACGAAGAAGGTATAAATGCAACCTACTTCAACTGGAAATAAGTGGATGAAGGATGTCAGAGAAGATTGGGAAACTATTGGCATAAAGGAAAAATATCTACTGATGATAGCACAGTATAGGTCCAAATACAAAAAGCTCATGGAAGGTCACGGATGGACAGACACCAGGATCCAGATTTAGATCACGGAAGCCGAGAGAAAGAGGAGGAGTGAGAAAATGAAGAGGTATTGGGAAGAAGGAAGACGTACCGAAAATGTCATTCTTGATTCTCAGGGGTCGTAACTAACCGAACAGAATAGAATAGAATAGAACAGAATAGAACAAATTGACAGTATGGTTCCAGACGTCACCCTCCACATTCAAGCAAGCACACCAAAATCTTCTCTTTATACGGTGATTTAGATAAGAAAACGGTACATCTTGTTTCATTTAGGATAATGTTCTCATTTTCTCTACAATTGGATACCTAACTGTAGAAAGGTGCCAAACTGATGAAAAGACCGAGGAGGACTCAGAATTCCAAGCGGTTATAAATGCCGCCGTTAGATGGCAATAGTGCTAAGTTGCCTGTTGATTTCTAAAGAATGGTGCAATTTGCCTTTCAATTGTTTTTGTTTATCTTTCCTGGCGTGTTAAGTGTATGCATAGACTTTTATTCTGTTCTATTTTGTGAGTAACTGCTCTTCAAATGATAGGATATGTGTACAAATATTCCATGTGACCTTTTAAGAATTGGCCTTACCGGGAGAGTTGGCCGTGCGGTTAGGGACGCGCAGCTATGAGTTTGCACCTGGGAGAAAGTGGGTTGGAACCGCACTGTCGGTAGCCCTGAAGATGATTTTCAGTGGTTTCCCATTTTCACACCAGGCAAATGCTGGGGCTGTACTTTAATTAAAACCAGGGCCGCTTACTTATCTTTCCTATCCCATCGTCGCCTTAAGACCTATCTGTGTTCATGCGACGTAAAGCAACTAGCAAAAAGTAAAGAAAGAATTGGCTTTATTTCGCACAGATAGGTCTTATGGCAACGATGGGACAGGAAAGAGAAGTAAGCGTCCGTGTTTTTAAGTAAGGTACAGCCCCAGCATTTTCTTAGTACGGAAATGGGAAACCACGGAAAACCATTTTCAAGGCTGCAGACAGTGGGGCTCGAACACTCTATCTCCCGGATGCAACCTCACAGCTATGCGCCCCTAACCGCACGGCCAACTCGCCCGGTCTCTGTGACTCTGAATTTGCCTTGATAGAGAGAAGGAATTCGGTGACGAAGGCATTTGTGCCCAGTGACCTACGCAAAATGGTCGAGGTAGCAAAGGTTTTAAACCTTTCAAAGTAATTTCCTTTAATAGTCCAAATGTTTTAACTTTCGAGCTATGGTGGATGAGATAATCTCTACCAAAAAAAAAAAAAAACCCTGAACATTTCAAAAGCCGTCAGCATCACATATACAGTCTGCTATCTTGAATTTAGTTCCTCAATGAACTAAATTACAGATGAAGAAAAGAAGGATTTAAAGTCTACGATCCCTTACCTGGAAAGGAATGAGCATAAAGTATATTGTATTCAAATCTGTGAAGAGTGACTGAGAACACAGCACCTAGAATAATTTAATGGCAGTTAGCACCTTTCATAAATGTCCGTGTCTGAATTTCCTTCAACACCAAAATATCCCAACTTCGTCATGAAAGTGCCAATAATATATCATAAGAAAATCTCATTTATTACTTTGAAACGTTCGAGGAATAAATAGTTAAGACACTGCACTATAGACAGTTTTTGTAAAAATTTCTGTTCATAAATTTGGCACATTTTTCCATTTTTCAGTTAAGTATCCAATTAGACATGCCATGTAAAATAAGAAACAGAACACACTCTTGACGTAAAGTAGCAGAGTATGAAAATATTGAACTTTTTAAGTAAATACATTTTCTGTTAACAAACTACTGTATTTTATTCCTTCATCCACTGTTATTCTACGCTAGCAAAACAGGTTGGTAACGTTATACCAGAAACAAGATAACTGCACATTGTTTATGTGTACTCATGGAGAGGAGCATGCAGATGATAAGGTACAAGTTTCATGCGGAGACTACATTTAATCTCACAGTTAGATAGTGTGGTCTAATTCGCAATCAGGCACAGCCGAGGAAGGGGCGTTTCCCAGTCGACCCGGCGCCGCAAGATACACGGCGTCCCGAACCAGATTAGTACTAGCGTCTTGGCACACAACGATACTCCGCACCGGAACCAAGCTGCCTCTTTTCTTACACCAGCTACAACACGACGTCCACTCGATATTACCTTAAATCATATTAGCTGATCACTTATTAATGGTCATCATTCACCATGAAAATTAAATTTAATCGTTCACGTCTTAAATCAGCTCCCTGTTAAATATCTGTTAACATGTGATTTACAAAGTGTCATATTTTTTCTCACTACATTAAATATGGAACTGTATGTTGAGTCATCTGGCCAGAAGCTGGCTACATCAGAACTTATCGGGTTATAGGAAGGAAGTGTGGGTTTGTTTCCTGTTGTTTTCTTCACTTGACCAGAATTTGCTGTTGAAACCCGAATAATCGTATGAGAGACGCTTTTTGTAACAATCTTAGCAGCCTCCATGGGTAAGACTGCTACTTTGGTGGTCAGTACATTGGCCTGTGCAGAAGCACTATATCCATCAAGAAATGGCAACAGGAGGAACAGAAACCTACGAATGTTCATCTAACAGGGTTTGTACAGAATACAAATATCTAGTTGTTTTGAAACATACACGGTGCAGTACTGTAGTCACCGGTGAAAGAAAGGTACCAGCTCTCTAACTCACATCCAGAGTGAAAAAGGGATGAAGTGAGGTAACGCTGTCTGGAATTCGGGAGGACAAATTTGTGCAATTAAGGTAGAAGAATTGGTGATTGGAATAATTTAACATGACAGTTGTCCGATAAATTTACAATTAGGGCAGCTTTAAACGTATTTAAGAATGCACAATGTAAACAATTGATCCATCATCTGAATGATAATAATAACTCCGCCTATAGTACTACTGGCTGGATTAAGTAGCTTAGTAGTTCTGTTGCCGGTCCCAAGCCGGGATAAAGGAGGGGGCTGGAGCGACTGTCAATCGCTCTGTAAGAATCATCAACACTCCAGAATACGTTTCGGAATGGCCAACCTTGAAGACACAGGATCTTCACCATTAGTAAATCGCTTTACTAGCTCTTGTGCGATGACAGACAAAGACGCAGATGTCTTTACCCCAGGGAGTATCCAATCTCCCGCCACCAGCGGTGGCGCTTTTAGGCCTTCGGATTCTGGGGAGCCTGAACTCATCGTGTGGGGAAAGTTGGAGTTCCCTAATACCACTGAAACCTAAAACCATCACAAACTTTGGGACTATTAACATCCAAACCCTCTCCAAGAGCGGAAAACTTAAGCAACTAACATATGTCCTACATAAGCGCAAAATTCTGAAAGCAGCAGTCCAAGAAACCAGATTTACCGATGACGCGGCTTTTGAACCAGAAGGTTACAGAAAAATTAAGCAAAAGCCAGTGTCTAGAAATACACATGGCTCCAGCGTCTTTGGAACGGCTTTCTTAGCAAGACGAGATTTAGTGAACTCAGCCATCGATTTTACGTCAACTAGCGAACGCCTCTCCGTACTATCATTCAGGTGCGGAAACAAAGGATATTCCCTTATCAATGCACACGATCGTACTAACGAGGATGAGAAGAACCCTGAGAACACCCAAATCTTCTGCCAGATGCTAGAAGACGAGGATGGTAAGAACCCCGTTCACCACGTCAGGCTCCCGGTAGGCTACATTAGTGCCCAACTGGGGAAATAACGAAGTTACGGAGACATAGTGGGACCTAGTACAACACATAGACGCACAAACACCAACGGCAAGTGCTTAATAGAACTCTGTAAGCTGTATCAGATAAGGACTATGACCACAGTTTTTCCTAGAAGACCGAAGTACCAGATCACCTGCAATCACCGAACCCTGCCATTGGTTCATTTCAAATATCTCACGTCGCAATCAATGCGAGGAACAGGAAAGAGATCATGAACACGACAGTTCGTAAAGGATGGAACATCGACTCCGACCATTTCTTCACCCAAGTAGGGACTGGAATACTGCCTAAGCGGCAAGTACCCTCTAACGCAGCCCCACGGAGGATTGATTCCCAGTTCCTCCATGCTATTAAAGAATACTTTGCAACTGGCATCTTGCATAGAGAAATGAATGACTGGAACCAACTGAAGTCGATAGTAAGCGAGACCTTGAATATTCTCGGACAACATCGAAGGAAGCGAGGTCACAGATGGTGGAATACTGAGTGTGACCATGCAGTCGACGAGCTAACTATAGCCTGGACGAAGAAGAATTCGACTACGTGACAGGAAGGCTGGGAGGATTCCACAAAGGTACGAACACTGTTAAGCAAGACCATTAGGTGCATGGAGAGATGTTGAGATCGGTCGAGGCTAGAAAAGCTGGATGAAGAATTCAGTCGTTACAACACCAGAAAATTTTATCGGGCTTTCAAAGAGGAGCTCTCAGGGTATAATCCACCATGTCTTCATTTCAGGAACCCAGAAGGGAAGTTGGTTACCTTGAAACGACCTATAATCACACACACACACATCGCACACGTACACACACACACACACACACACACACACACACACACACACACACACTGCTACCGAGGACACACACGTACATACTCACACACATACACACGCATACCCACTCTAACGTGCATACATGAATTACCTTCCATGGATGTAACTGAATTATTTTGCATATCAACACAGGGAAGATTTTCACACGCATCGCCTTGTATGTTCTCCATTGTTTACATAAAAAATGAATAATGCAAAGAGCAGCAATCAACAATAACACACTCAAAACCAAAGTCATACACAAGATGTAACGGAAGTATGCCGTGAAATAGCATCAATTAACAAATATATCCATCATGGCACAGTATAAACACGAAAGAAGGGGACTTAGTTGTAAACGAATCCAGCTCTGCTTCACCGAGAATCAGCCTCTCGATGTGAAACATTCCAACCTCGAACCACACTCTGCATACCATGAAACGACCAATAATTGCACACACACAACGCACACGTACACACACACACTCTGCTACCGAGGACACACACGCACATACTCACACACATACGCACACCCACTCTAACGTACATACACCGACTGGCCCGTGGATACTTACCTACTTGCCTCTTTAATAGGCCGTGGACGGACTGGAACAGACTAAAACAGCCTGGAGCTGAACTCGTAATTAATCGGAGCAATGGACCCAGAAACCTTCCCAGCGAAAGAAAGAATGGGGTCAAAAATATGGGGATTTATTAACAAGCATAAAGCAAAGTAAGACAAATAAAAATGAAGACATAACTTACAGAAATATATGTCGGATATCTACCACGTAGACTTTACATCCAATCACATTGCGAGGCTCATCGAACACAAACCAAACATGGCCTCACTCTCTCTTTACAATTCCAAATCTCATAACGTATGGTTGATTGGCCTCACATAGATTCATATGCGTTACTTATGGCGCATTCGTCCTCGTAATAAAATAACAAAAGTGGACATACCTTGAAAGAAATACACACACATCAAAACATTAAGTACATCTCGATCGCAACTCAATACGCTCCGCGTATTAGGACGAGTATCACCAGAGACACGGCTCTGCACAACAATCTCCCATCTTGAAAAAAGCAGCATCCCAAAGAACAAAAGTAGATAAAGATGGTTGCCATAGTTACGAGACGGAGTAAACAAAACTAACAATGTAAGCAAATGCATACAAAGGAACACAGCAAACTTTACAAAACATTAGGCCAGCAACTAGCCGAAAGAATGAAAATAAAGAAAATACTAATCAAAATGAAAAGAACACTGTGAGATGCGGAGAATATTATTAATCAGGTAGACAGCACAACCACACAAACGTACATACCATAGAGACCAAGAAAGATGTGATTCAGAATAAACCAGTATGTCAAGACACATTACGAATATAATGCGTATAGCAAGACGTGTGCTTTCATGGACTCATGAGCTCATTACAAGATGTGTAAGAATAATAAAGGATTGCCACATCGAGGCAAGGCATATCCCGACATAACTCGCAGCAACAATCATCATAACCAGCACGCCCACAACGTATTCAAATTGCCTCGCTGTGGACGAACATGAATACCAGTCATAGCATCAAAAACACAGCATCACACGTCAAGAGCTCGGTCATGAAATAAATCGACGAATGCCCAATAGTGGTAGGTCTCAAAGCAGCATATCACTTGCACACAAACCAATCACACAGCAGACCAATATCATCCTCCATCCTCACAGGTTTATATGACAAGAAAAATAGAGCACACAAAAAGAAAATACCGGGCGAGTTGGCCGTGCGCGTAGAGGCGCGCGGCTGTGAGCTTGCATCCGGGAGATAGTAGGTTCGAATCCCACTATCGGCAGCCCTGAAGATGGTTTTCCGTGGTTTCCCATTTTCACACCAGGCAAATGCTGGGGCTGTACCTTAATTAAGGCCACGGCCGCTTCCTTCCAACTCCTAGGCCTTTCCTATCCCATCGTCGCCATAAGACCTATCTGTGTCGGTGCGACGTAAAGCCCCTAGCAAAAAGAAAATGGAAACCTACAGTAAAATGAAACGTAAAGTTATCAGAATAAAATATAATTAATATGGCCACGCAACTATAGTAGCCTAGAAATGATAAATACCTGTCTTAGCAGGGTAGAGTGCAGAGACTCTGGGTAATCACAAAATGGCGACTCAAAGAGAGAGTCGAGCAAGTGAGTGGATAAATCCACGGCAGGAACAGCATACGACACAAAATTTCGCATCTCAGTATGCTCATTGTTTCACGAACCGCCATGTTGGCTTCGCAGTCAAAAGATCCTTTTCCAAAGAAGGCAAGCACAAGAATGAGTATAGACACTTCGGCTGATGGCCGGGAGTGCTCTCAGCCAAAGAGAAAACAAGTCATACGTCACGTCCAGGGAATAGATCGACAAAGATGTCGATAGCAGTCAAAGAGTATGGTATTTTCCAAGAAGTGTGCCACCAAGACCTCCTAGACAATAAGGCCTAACAACAGCCTGGTGACGTCACGCTACGGAGGCGATGGCAATGCAGAGAAACGCGGAACATGGTTAAACACAGACATGATTTTAATATTTTTTGCCAATGGAATAATTTATTTACTAACGAATAGCGTTTAAATTTTAAAGTATACTGAATTATACCGTATTTTAGTGACTCTGCCAGTAAAGATAAACAGCAAACAGTTGTAAAACACGACAGCATCTTGCAATGTTAACTTACTTAGGCCGAATCGCTAACAGTACAACAGGATGTTACAAATATATTTCAATTTAAATAGGCATTACATGATCTTAAAAGAAAACTAGCACGTATTATATTAGTATAGGCCTAACATCTAAGCTGACGTAGCGTCACTGGCAGTATTTGCACATGAGCCTACAATGTTTCCTCCCTTGAAGTTCATGTATGGTTGAATGAGAATTTCACCTACCATCGATGTTACCAATTTGTCATTGTGTTCGAAACCTTGAACTTTATGTTTAATGTATTCCAGAAAGTATGCAAGTTTCTGTCCTAATATTGGACCACCGTTCAGACCGGAGCCTACTCTTTTAAAAGTACTGACATGTGGCAACATTAAATTGCTACTATGTCTCATAAATTTGTAAAAATCGCACGGCGCAACAGCCCGGAAGGGCTTGGCCTTGGCCCTGCTCAGCCCGAAGACCTGCAGATTACGAGGTGTCTTGTGTTCGGCAGGACGAATCCTCTCGGCCGTTATTCTTGGCTTTCTAGACCAGGGCGGCTATCTCGCCGTACGATAGCTAGCAAATGTAATCACGTAGGCTGAGTCGACCTCGAACCAGGCCTCAGATCTAAGTAACAATCCCTGACTTGGCCGGGAATCGAAATCGGGGCCTCCGGGTAAGAGGCAGGCATTATATCCCTTCACCACGGGGTCGGCCGTAAATTTGTAAACATGAGGAGATATCAGGCAGAAGGTTGAACAAATAACAAGAAAATCATACACATACTCCTTTATGAACTAAGAAATGTTTTAACTGCGACTGTTAAATTAACTGTGGGGACATCATCCTCGGTGTTCAGTTCACCAACTAGGACTAGAATTAACTTATTTCTTGAATCTTTCTACACATTGTTACACTCATTCCTTTTAATGCAGCTATGATGTTTTGTAACTAAAGAATATACCGCATTTGTATTAGTAATTTTGTTCACATATACATTAGAAATATTTTATAGTTTAATAAAACCCGTTTAGAATAAAGGCCATGTCCTATTAGATGATTACATATGCTATGTAGTACGGTTGCCTTGATGTATCGACGTACAGAAAAATTACTTACGTGTTTATTGTACTTCTCAGCTGTGTAAGATTGTGGATTGAAATTCTGTGTATGAGATATGTACTATCTTCACGGCTCTGTTTATTGCTTCTCTTTCTGTTCTACTTGTTTGCCTGGTTCTTCTCTTCACCTGCCAGAATGTGACGATAAATATGATGGGCAGTCATGGTCTTGGAAGAGGAGTAGTTAAAAGTTTTTCCTGACCATCAGTACCAGTTATTTCCCATAAAGTATCACCGACTTTGAAATGTCTGTGGCATACCTTAAAATAATGTATCACCGTGAGCGAAATTCATGCATTTACGGAGTGAATCGGCCTACACTAGCAGCTCTTATAGGCGGTATGTTTTAATGCGTATAATAATAATAATAATTTTAAAAATTATACCGTTGAAATAATGTATTCCATGACTGTGAGCTAACATAACCTTATATCATTGATGAGTAAATATGCCTACATATCACCAGCTGCTGCGTGTAGTTAAATACGTCATAGGCCTATGTTCATTATGATTGTGTGAGAATGTAATAATAATAGTTACTCACCACTGAGTTATTAGTAAATCTGTAGTCTTGTCTTGGAATTGCACGTCAGCAAATCTGCCGCATAACCTCGTCTTTAGGAAACTTAATGCATGCACTTCGTTATCACTGTCGCATTTCTCCTTACAGTTGAGTACCCAACACATCAATGCCGTTATGTACAACGGTATTAGCAATTGGCACCATTCAATGAATTTAAACTCTTCTAATTTCTGCGTTACATGGCCAAACTCATTGCTGTGTTATTACTGAAAAGGTTCAAGCTTGCCTGCCGATGCTGACGTCACAGTATATTCCCAGAATGGTTGTGAGGCCTTATATCTAGGAGGTGTTGGTGCCACAAGGCAAGCTTGGTGCGGCACAACCTGTAACCGTGGAAACGTGCAACTTATGCAGACTACTTCGACTAGTTACTCAACTGCCAAGAGCCCAAGGAAAGACTACCTGTCGTAGACACAGTAGATGTCTTCCTCCCATCTGAACCACCTGCACTTCAGCAAATAACTACCACTATCAACTTTCTCAAGAATAATAAGGCACTCGGAGAAGATGACATCATTGCGGAAGCATTTAAAGCAGGCGAAACTACGACCGCAGAGGTCATTCACCGGATTCTGAATCAGACTGTTGGGAGACTGGTGGGTTACCTGATGACTGGAAGACAGCTCCAATACACCCAGTGCACAAGAAAGACGAAGAAAGTGAAGTCAGCAACTACCAGGGAATATCGCTGTTGCCAAGAGCCCACAAATTTCTGTGAGTATTCTACAGGATAACGTGGAGAAGACCGAGAAGACCTTCAACCTGAAAACTATTCCCCCATTAAAACATGTGAAGGGCGTAAATATCACCGTGGTATTCGTAGACTGCACAAAGGCACCCTACTGACTACCAGACACTCTTCTCAGTACTGCGAGAACGAGGAACCACACGTACCCTCATCGAGCAGTCTCTCACAGATTCCACCTCGAAGGTAAAATTCAAAGGAGAACTGTCTCTGATTTTCAAGATAACAACTAGTGTGAGACAAGGAGATGGCTTCTCTCCTATTCTCTTCAATTTATTGCTCGACAAAATCATAAATACCAGGGAAATTACACTGAGCAATCTCGGAATCAAACCGGTTACGACTGGAGCCCGAGCAAGGAAGATCGAGATCAGAAACCAGGCCTTCGCAGATAACATCACGATCCAAACCAACAACACAAAGGATGATCGAGTTGCTTTTAAATCCCTACACGAGACAGTGGCGTAGACAGGACTACAAATATCATACGACAAGACCAAGTACTTCGAGAGTAAGCACACCGGGAAAGCTCCTTTGACGAGCAGGTACGAAAAAATAGGAAAAGTAAATCGATTCTGGTCTCTTGGTGAATGGATCCACCCCAATGGTACAGACACAACCTCCATCTTAGACAGACGTCTCAAACTGAACGCAGCATACCAACTGTCGCAAGACCATTACAACAAAAAATGTATTTCGAAGAACGCAAAAATATTTCATTACAAAACTGTTGTCAGACCCCAGTTCTTATTGGCTGCGGACACCTTACTGATGAATAGGAAAGGCACCATGGACGACCTGGAAACAAACTGAAAGACTTATCCTGTGGAAAGTTCATGGGCCAAGAGTGCTCCCTGATGGAACCTACCGACTGAAAGCGAATCCTTAACTGTATCAACGGTTGGAAACGGCTAACACTAGCATGCGACGTACGCAGCTGAAATTTTACGGACACCTTCCGAGAATGGCCAATGGCAGGCTTACGAAGAAGATCTTCTCACTCATCAATAGCTACAAGACTGGAAGTACGTGGCACAATGAAGTAAAAATGGACTTCTTCCGCTGCGATGTCTGATACTGATGTCTCAGACCAGCCTAAATTTTGTAAATTGGTAAATTCGTGGTCTCCTCTACCAAAGTTGTTAAATCTCGCAAAACTCTCACAGGAATGAAAGGAAAAACTAATAGTAGGACTCAAAATGTGTTGTGAACGAAAGCGATCATCCAAAAAGAACTAGTCATAAGTGCTCCCTACTGGACTTAAATCACGAATAATAATAATAATAATAATAATAATAATAATAATAATAATAATAATAATAATAAACTTATAATAGGTATACGCCGTGTCAAGAAAATAAGGTGAAATTCTTTACGTTTCGCAGAGACCTGTGTTCTACGTTATCAGAAGAAATCTCGACTGTCCACGAGAAAGGCTTCTTAAACAATGATTCTTTAAATTTAGACGTTATAATAGAAGTGGAAACGGTACTTTCATTCGCCACCAGATGGCTCCCAGGACGTCGCACAAGCCTAGCGTTCAAAACGGAAACTGACCAAACCATCAGAATCAGTCCAAGAGGTTCACATAATATTAGTACGTAACATATGACATTGACAGGTGTATGACATTGACACAAGCCTGGAATGAAACATCTGGCGATGAGAAACGTATGAATTTGGAAAACACCGAGACGAAATAACAATAGTGACGGGGCAGGGAAGGGAACTACCTTCGTAAATTCTTAATGGCTGGCAACCAGGTATTACTCGATTGATAGCCGGTGTCCCTGCAGAAATTGTTAGGATTTCTACGCATTTCCACAGCTTCCCGTATAATCCTGGGCCTGTAGTGTCTAGTGTGGGTAAGAGCTCGAACTTCTTGGAACATGACATCATGACCCGACGATAGAGTGTGCTTAGCTATTGCCGATTTGTCTGGTTGGTTGAGACGAATATTACGTTCATGTTCTCTGATATGGGCACCAATGGACCGGCATGTTTGGCTGATGTATACCTTACCACATGTACAGGGAATTTCGTATACCCCAGGATGTAAAAGTGGGGACAATTTGTCCTTGGTTTTACTCAGACTGTGAGCAATTTTAGTGGTAATATAAAAACCGTGTTTGGCACCTGTCTTCGTTCGACAGCAGTCCATTAGTGTTGTTTTGGATTTGTTTATATTTATCTTGTACTCTTCTCCGAGACTCTGTCCATACCATTCATCAATTACTCCAGTTATTCTTCAGACTCAGATAAAATAACAATAACACAGGTAAATCTCAGAATTTTTATTTTCTCTCCTTAGATTGTGATTCCTTTTCCAAATTCGTCTTTGATATCCTTTACTCCTGTTCTATATAAACATTGAAAAGGAGTAGGGATAAACTCCAGCCTTGCCTCCTTTCTGGATTGCTTGTTTCTTTTTCAAAGCGTTCCTTTCTTATGATTGCAGACTAATTTTTGTACAGATTGTAAATATTTTTTTCTTTGTCGGTATCTGATCCCGATTAACATCGTATCTCAAAGAGCTTGCTCTAATTAACATTAACGAACGTCTATTCTAGATCTACTAATGCCATATGCATGGGCGCTCCTTTTTCTTAATTCTATCACCCTAGGTTAGACTTAAAGTCAGGATTACTTCATGTGTTCCTACATATTTGAGTAACACTACATTTCAAGAGCTTCTGTTCTCTTTCTTTCTGAGCTTAATTTTAATGAATTAACAACATCGTGCCAAAGTACAAAATCAACTTCCCAGAACCGGGGATAACACTGATTGGTAGGCATTTTCTCTTCTTGTAGTGCCTTCTAGATTACTGAATGTTGCTCATAATCAAGCAAAGTCTGTTTGATTTTCGGTTGTCCTCATCAGTCCACTAGAATCGAGTCCTGTTCAGTCCCGTAAGTTCCTCACCTAAGAGTGTTCCGTTCCACCGCGATCCCTGCGTCCATCAATTTCACCCTGCACTATCAATTTAAGTAGGTTGTACTTTTCATTCCTCATAATGAGCCCAAGGTAGGTTGACTTTCTTCTCTTGATTGCACGCATCAACATTCGTTCTCTCCTCATGCGTTTGAATACGGCAGCATTAGAGTCATGGTCAGGCCGAGATCCGTAACATCCTTCGGAACACCCACAACTTGAAGGCATTTATTCTCCTAATGGTGTTACATTCCAGAGTCCGTGTTTCAGCGCCGTACAGAAGCACTGAATATACATAGTATCTGACGAAGTTGCGGCGCGTCTCCAACCTGAGGCTTCTGTCACATAGTGGATTTCTCATCTTGAGAAAACTAGTACTAGCCATTTCTATTCGTACACGGATCTCTAAATCCGGGTCTAAGTCCTCAGTAATCCAGTTGCCAAGGTTCTTAAACTTCTGCACTTGTTCAACTGGTTCTCCATAAGTGGTCATAAGAATGTACGTGTTTCGAGTCCGGAAATGGCCATCACCTTCGTCTTATCGGTGTTGTCCCCTTCTGCTATGATTCTGTCTACAAGACGTTGAAGACCTTCAGTATTGATAGTCGTCAGTGTACCTCATATTGTTCGTCAGCCTACCGTTAACTTTTACTCCATCTTCCGCTTCTTGAAGAGCAGCTCGGAAGAACTGCTCAGATTACAAACTAAACAGCAGGGGAGATAATACACTGTCGTATTCTATGAACAGAACAGGCTGAGGACTTGGGTTCGAATATCAGGTTGACTTTGATATAAAACACTTTCTAACACCATTAAATTCTTACTCTAATTTATTTAACCAGACTATCAATATACCCTTCCAAAAATATTACATCACACCTGTAATTATTCTCTTCTCAATATTATTTTTAAATAACCAGTTTATCAGTCTCTAACTTCTATGGAAAATACACACACTTTTATGATTCACTATACAACATTTATAAATACCCTTCAATCTTTAAAGTCTCTTAACTAGTTGATACTTATATCGGGTTTTAAAGCTTCTTTCTTCTTGCTTCTTTCTTGAATACTCGTTGTGGTGTTCCTCTGAATCTTCCCTGACGGTTTCAGGACTCGACCACGGAACTCGAAGGTGAATACTAACTGAAGCTACAGTCTCCTTCGAACACTCAGTGAGTTCTCTGCGTACTGTCTCTATACTTTACCCTGTGGGATGTCCGGCTCCATGGCTAAATGGTTAGCGTGTTGGCCTTCGGCCCCAGGAGTCCCGGGTTCGATTCCCGGCAGGGTCGGGAATTTTAACCTTAATTGGTTAATTTCGGTGGCGCGGGGGCTGGGTGTATGTGTCGTCTTCATCATCATTTCATCCTCATCACGACGCGCAGGTCGCCTACGGGAGTCAAATAAAAAGACCTGCATCTGGCGAGCCGAACTTGTCCTCGGACACTCCCGGCACTAAAAGCCATACACCATTTCATTTCACCCTGTGGGACACTGCTAACCAGTTCTACTGCTTGACAGTCTTAATTGCTGCCTAATTTGGATAACTTCTTATACTGCTGTCTTCACTAACTGATGGCAGGCTCAACTACTGCCTGATCTGACTAACTCCATATACTGCTATCTTCACTGACTTTATTCTATAGAGTCCGTTCTCTGCCAAGTGATCTAGTGTCCGTACTTTCTCAAGAGAACGGTCCTTTCCAAGTTAACAGAATAACTGCCTGAATGACACCAGAATTATGACCATGAATGACTAACAGAATGACCACAAAATGACACAGAATGACGAAGAGGCTCCCTTGTCACTCCCCTTTATCCCTACTCTGAGTTTCTGGAACAAGTCATCCCCTACTACTATGTTCCCTCACATCACTGATCTGTTAGCTTCCTATTGGTTACTTCAAGTGTGGTCCAACCCATCTCATGGATGTACATGTGACTGGAGACCTTCCAGAGATTCCTTCTAGAAAGAATTATTGCACCACAGCATGCGTTCTTATTTTTACAGGACACCTTGCTACGTGACTAACAACAGATTTGTTTTTCCTGGTCCACCCACTAAAAGCTTCTAACTATGACCTTCTAGTCTGTTTACTTGTTTCTCTGACCAATATTCTGATTGCACAAGTTTGCCTCATTCTCAGTTCACTGAAATGTTCCAAGTTGAGACTAGCTTTAAGAAATGCTTTTAATTATAATTGTAATTCTGCACTTATTCACTGCACTAATATTCTATTACACTTAATCACTCATTTCAACTGTTTTTGCTGTATCTTCCCTTTATATATTACGCTTAAGCTACTCATGATTATTAGGGATTTCTGACTGGGAGGTCACGGATCGAATCTCGTTCGATGCGCTCGCCCCATAATTTCCCACAGAAGGACGTGTTGCGAATCGGTGCTCGCGACAACACATCCTTGCTGTACTCCCTGTTTGATCCTAGGAGCGCTAATCTCGGAGTTTCCATTTCTTACGGAAGCTTCTTGATGTTCATAGAGATATTTTATAAATGTAAGATCTTCGCTATCTATTCCTATTGTGTTCAGAATGCGCAGGAGTTAGGAATGTTTGTCACAATCGAATGCTCGGCCATGATAGATGAAGCAGATGTATAGGCTTACATATTTAGACTGGTCTCTAGAATTTTCTAGAAGAGTCGTTAGGCAGAATATGGCCTGACGTGTTCCAACGCCTCTACGGAAACCATATTGTAGTAGTTAACTAAACGAATTCCATCTTATTTAATGGCATTTTGGTTAATACACATAAGATGTTACACAGAAATAACATCTTATGCCTTTCCATTTAAAAATATGGAGTTAGTATGAATATCTCGGTTATTAATCACCAAGTCACTTGGTATCGTTTACGGATATGAAAACAGAATAGCTGTATCTTTAATGATTTAGACGTTATTTCCGTGTAACAAGTTGGGTGAATAACCCTGTATATGATACTTCCCATATAACCTACTTGAATTAGTTCTATTTGAAGCCCTTTTTCCTAATTATGACACTGGAATGAAATCTGGGACTACCTTGAAATATATATTTCGGTATCGAACCCAATCTCTTCCTGTGCCGCCATGACGTCAGTGCACGTTTATTGAATAACGAAGAGCCACGTGGTGCTTTCTTCCTTGACTTTTAAGATCCAAGTGGCTGGGTAACAAGTACCGCAATCAAAGAGTTACTAACGGCTCTGTCACACACTAAGTATCGTGCAAATAAGAGAAGCCAACTTCCATTTGCTGATGCACTGCTGATTAAGGATTTAATTGAAACGTTAAAAAACTTTTTCAGGCTAATGGAAAGTAAAGCAACTCTTTTCTATGGCATGCAAAAGAAGAATAACGAGAAATTCTTTTTTAATTAAGAAGTCTGCATCAACGGACGCCGCAAAGAGCTAATTAACTTAGAGTATCGAGACTTTTGTTGTTAAAATGTTAATGCTACAACTGTTTGAAATCAAGCGAGTTGAACATGTTAATATTGTGTTGTATTACAACATGCAATGTTAGCAGGTCTGACTGGATAGTCTTATTTTTGAAAGTGAAATGAGTTCAGTTAGAGGAAAATATAATTATATGGGGTGCTTCTTTACTCTAATATCTCAGCCGAGGTATGCTGAAATCGCGTTGAGACTTGACGGATAACAAAAGCGCATGCTGAAATGTGTTCTACAAGTACCCTCCCGCATTCTTAAGTGCCTATATAGTGAACCGAAGCGAGATCATTTTTTGATACTGACGTCTTTGCCTACACCCATGAAAAGGTAATTATTGTTCGCTACAAATTTATTTTTGAATGACAGTAATGCCCGTTGTTCACAGTAAAATCTATATACCGGGTGGTACAGCTGCCCCTATTTTTTCTCGAATATATGCAACCAGCTAGGACGTAAATGCCTCTTAGTCCCATCTTGCGCAACACCTTACAGCAATGTTATGTGCAGTTAACCCGATGTAGACTTCTCCGCACAATGGAAAAATGGTACAAGAGGCAGTAAGTGAGGTCCATCTCAAAAACACTGTACCATTGTATGTAGAGCGGTGTCCAATACTCTACTAATTTTTACGAAATGTTACTATACTGTACAAACCATAAACACGCCTATAGCTGTCAGTAGAGAATTGCGCACCTGATTGGTCCAAGAGGCCATTTTCTTTTGATAGAAAGGGCGGTCGTGGAATCATAGAAAACGTGATAGGGTAAGACCAATTACAGACAAGTCAATGCACCACCATTTTGTACAGTCTCATCACATCGAAATTGATAGAAACGTGTTTTGCACTGTAGTTTATAATCTGTGGCACGCAAATGCTGTACAGCGGATGTGATAGCTTACGCCATGTAATTACTACCGTTAGAGCGATCAAAAAAGGCATAAAACGGGACCATAAGGCTGTAACTCATCAGTAACTTGTCGAATGACAGTAATGCCCGTTGTTCACAGTAAAATCTATATACCGGGTGGTACAGCTGCCCCTATTTTTTCTCGAATATATGCAACCAGCTAGGACGTAAATGCCTCTTAGTCCCATCTTGCGCAACACCTTACAGCAATGTTATGTGCAGTTAACCCGATGTAGACTTCTCCGCACAATGGAAAAATGGTACAAGAGGCAGTAAGTGAGGTCCATCTCAAAAACACTGTACCATTGTATGTAGAGCGGTGTCCAATACTCTACTAATTTTTACGAAATGTTACTATACTGTACAAACCATAAACACGCCTATAGCTGTCAGTAGAGAATTGCGCACCTGATTGGTCCAAGAGGCCATTTTCTTTTGATAGAAAGGGCGGTCGTGGAATCATAGAAAACGTGATAGGGTAAGACCAATTACAGACAAGTCAATGCACCACCATTTTGTACAGTCTCATCACATCGAAATTGATAGAAACGTGTTTTGCACTGTAGTTTATAATCTGTGGCACGCAAATGCTGTACAGCGGATGTGATAGCTTACGCCATGTAATTACTACCGTTAGAGCGATCAAAAAAGGCATAAAACGGGACCATAAGGCTGTAACTCATCAGTAACTTGTCGAAGCGGGAACTTCCGCTCTCCTCGTGAATACAGAGTTACAAGGATGGCGCTTGTACGTTGCAAATAGCTGCGCGGGATTACGTATGGAAGACGTACCTCGATAGGTTACTTGAAGCAGGAAGGGTTCCAACCATTCTTGAGACATGCATTTTTTTAATGTCATTTCGTATTCGCCTAGGCTTCGTTTACGAAGACCTTTCTGAAGTCTCCGATATTCTTCTACGGAAGTTATAATAAACAGGTATCATAAATATCGCCACATACGCACCGATTGTGAATACCACCTGAAACATAACGCTGGACTCATTCAACCAAGTAACGCGTAGAAAATGGTTGCAACTATCTGGGCGTAAGAGAGACGCGATTCTTTAGTTCACTGTGGTGTTTGCACATTCGAGTTCAGAACTTTTAACATCAACGATCAGTATCGAAGCGATAGCCTAGGTAATTCCATTAGTATAGAGCTACGAGATCAATTCTTTGTCGCCTGCAGTGGCTACATGGTACCAATCGCACCGAGCATACGATATGTTAGCAGGCATTTGGAGTTCGAATGTAGTTACGAGCTTTTCAAATTTATTTTTATATTATACTTGTAAGGCCATTCGTAATAAATATTTAACGTTCTTAAGTCTCAAAAGTAATTTGCCACCTTTACAAGAAAGCATACATACGAAAGGAATGATAACATGCGACTTCCATATGGCACAGGGAATGAAGCGCAGTGCACGTGTTGTCAACATTCTGACCCACCCATTCAACCAAGCAACTGCGCACGTTCGACTCGAAGACCAACTAACAGCGGTCTACACTTCATACGTAGGGCACATGAAACAGCATATCGTAATCCTAGCAGCAACGTGTGATCACGTACTGTACGGTTAGCACGAAAGCAAACATTATGTATTCACGGGATGATTATGTGAATATGGTACTACTTTATGGAGAAGCAAGGCAAAATGCACGGGAAGCCAGACGCTTGTATCAAGAACGATATCCTGGACGAAGGCTGCCAACTGCAGATACATTTCGACGTGTTGAAAGACGGTTGCGTGCAACGGGGTCATTTCATACATTACCCCCCGTTCGGGATGCTCCAGTGACGTCTGGAAATAACGACGAAGCTGTTCAAAATGCAATTGCATACAACCCGCACACAAGCTCACGGGTCATAGGAAATGAACTGAACATCAGTCATGTATCTGTACTGCGAATATTGCACCGCCATAAATTCCACCCTTTCCATCAACAGCTGCACCAGGAACTTCACGGAGATGACTTTCCAAAACGGATAGAATTTTCGCAATGGATATTACAAAGAGTTGAAGCTGATGCGAATTTCTTAATGGACATTCTCTTTAGTGATGAATCCAGATTTCACAACAACGGAACTGTTAATCGTCACAACTTCCATTACTAGAGCGTTGAAAATCCTCACTGGATCAGGGGAGCTCGATTTCAGGTACAATGGGGCGTCAACGTGTGGTGCGGGATACTAGGTGACAAGATAATTGGACCATATTTCTTCGAAGGAAACCTCACGGGACGACGCTATCTAGAGTTTCTTCGTGAGTACCTCCCAATCTTATTGGAGGATGTGCCCCTTATGACACGGTTACGGGTGTGGTTCCAGCAGGATGGAGCTCCCCCACACTGGTCGTTGGCAGTACGGAACCACTTGCATAGGACATATCCTGGACGATGGATTGGACGAGCTGTTCCGGTCACATGGCCGGCTAGATCACCTGACCTTACTCCACTCGACTTTTTCCTCTGGGGTTATTTAAAGGAAAGTCTATGAGCAGGAGCCTGAGAGCCGGAATCATTTACGGCGGCTCATCACGGAAGCCTGCAGGCAGATTCCACCACATATGTTGCAGCAAGCAAGAATGTCTCTCCTCCACCGTGCTCAGATGTGCATTAACGAAGCAGGTGGTCATTTTGAACATTTGCTTCATTAATCGAATGGCCATGCATAAGCCCATCGCACCGCTGTCGGTACAATCTCACTTTATTGCAAATAGCTCTTTTAAGAGCTCCTTAAAATACAAACATAGCTGAGTACCTGCAATATGAGAACTGATCATGATTTAGATTTGTCGTCAACAACACGACTCTCACGAACATCAACAACGCAATAAAAATATTCGTCGTTCACAGGACTCGAACTGCCTACTAACGAACACCGGTACTCTCCTCTAACTTTTAGCAAGCTCGGCTATCACCGGTTGCCTTTTAACGCTGTTGTGTTGCTGCTACTTCTAGTCATTTTCCAATAATATTCTCTGTACAGGACGTTTCTGCGACACATAATTTTCACGATTCTATACCATCAATCGGTATTTTATCATTAATGCTGATTTGCTTGACACGAATAAATGAATTATGAAAAGCGTTGTAAGAGCAGACATTGTAGTGAGTAGTCAAGGTCAATATTTTTAGGTTCGACTATAATCTGCGGGTTGCATAAAACTGCGTGAATAGGGGCAGCTGTACCACCCGGTATATAAAATAACTTGTCCTGACTGATTCATCATCGCCGAGCCAAAACTACTGGACATAAAGTAATGACATTTTGGGGATATATTCATATTAAGATGTAGATGCTCCCTAAGGGAGGATTTTTGGATATTCCGTCGCTAAGTGGGTGAAAAGGGGGGTGAAATTTTAAAATGAGTGTATCTATATCTCAAACTTTAAAAGTTTACGGATGTAAAAATTGGTATTTAGAATCTTCTTAAAAAATAAGGAAACACGTATTTTTTGTTTTCAGAAAATCCCAATAGGAGGGGTGAAAATGGGGGAAAATGGTTTGAATGCCTTTCATCAGGATACCGGTACTTATATCTCAGAAACTGAAGATATTACAGACCTGAAAATTGGTACTTTTGATCTCTATTAAAAATAAAGAAACACGTATTTTTTTGTTTTTGGAAAATCCAATTAATGGGAGGGTGAAAGGGGGTGAATCTATATCTCCAAACTTTTAAAGTTTGCGGATGTAAAAATTAGTATTTAGAATCTTCATTAAAAATAAAGAAACACGTATTTTTTTGTTTTCGGAAAATCGCAATAGGAGGAGTGAAAAGGGGTGAAAAAGGGGTTGAATGCCTTTAATGAGGCTACTTATATCTCAGAAACTGAAGATATTACAGACCTGAAAATTGGTGTTTGGGATCTCCTTTACAAATAAAGAAACACGTATTTTTTTGTTTCTGGAAAACCCAATTAAGGGGGGTGAAAAGGGGGTAATATTTTAAAATGAGTATATCTATATCTCAAAACTTTGAAAGGTTATAGATGTAAAAATTGGCATTTAGAATCTCCTTTAAAAATAAAGAAACACGTATATTTTGTTTTTTGGAAAATCCTAATAGGAAGGGTGGAAAAGGTTGAAAAAAGGGTCGAATGCATTTCATGAGTCTACTTATATTTCAGAACCTGAAGATATTACAGACCTGAAAATTGGTATTTGGGATCTCCTTTAAAAATAAAGAAACACATATTTTTTGTTTGTGGAAAATCCAATTAATGGGGGGGGTGAAAGTGGGGTGATTTTTTACAAATGGGTGTATCTATATCTCAAATCGTTTAAAGTTTATAGATGTAAAAATTGGTATTTAGAATCTCCTTTAAAAATTAAGAAACACGTATTTTTTCGTTTTCGGAAAATCCCAATAGGAAGGGTGTAAAAGGGTTAATAATGGGTTGAATGCCTTTAATGAGGCTACTTATATTTCAGAACCTGAAGATATTACAGACCTGAATATTGGTATTTTTAATCTACTTTAAAAGCAAAGAAACACGTATTTTTTCGTTTTTGGAAAATCCAAATAATGGGGGGTGAAAAGGGGGGTTGAATTTTTTTAAATGAGTGTGTCTACATCTTAAAACTTTAAAATTTACAGATGTAAAAATGGTAGTTAGAATCTCCTCTAAAATAAAGGAACACGTATTTTTTGTTTCCTGTAAATCCTAATAGGAGGGGTGTAAAAGGGTGAAAAATGGGTTGAATGCCTTTAATGAGGGTACATATATCTCAGAAACGAAAGACATTACAGAACTGAAAATTTGTATATGGGATCTCCTTAAAAAATAAAGAAACACGTATTTTTTAGTTTTGGAAAATCCAATTAATGGCGGTTAAACAGGAGTGACAAATAGGGGTGAATTTTTTGAAAGACTGTATCTACAGAATACCTTGGAAACGTAATATGTTACACACTTAAAAGTGGGTGTTTGGAATCTCCTGTAAATGTAAAGAAACATAGGTGATTTGTTTTAGGAAACTCCACTTAAGGGGAACTCAAAAGGGGTGAAATTTTAAAATGAGAATTTTTACAGTATATCTAAAAAACTGAACATGTTACAGAAGTGAAAAAGGTATTTTTTTTCTTTATTAAACATAAGGAAACGTGTATTTTTAATTTTCGGAAATACCACTTGGGTGGAGGGGGGAGGGGTAAAAGTGACTGAAAATGGTGTTGAATTCTTTTAATTAGGCTACTTATATCTCAAAAATGAATATGTTACAGACTTTAAATTTGATATTTGCAATCTGCTTTAAAAGTAAAGAAACACGTATTCTCGGAAAATCCAATGAAGGGGGGAGGGGGGTGAAAGAATTGAAAGATTAATTGACGTAATTGTATGAGAATACATACATCTAATAAAAACTAAAGTTGTTACTGGCGTGAAAATTCGTTTTTGGATCTCCTTTAAAAACAAAGGAAAACGCGTTTTGTTGGGGAAACCATCTTGGAGGGCGGGAGTGTAAAGGAGTTGAATTCCTTTCATGAGGACACATAAATAAAAAACTGAAGAAGTTAGAGTCGTGATAATTGGTATTTAGAAGATCCTTTACTATTAAAGAAACAAGTATGTTTTGCGGGAAAATTCACTTGGGGGGGGGGGAGTATTGTGAGGTGAAGTGAAAAAAGTAAATTATTCTTATAGGGATACTTATATCTCAAAACTGAAGGTAATAGACGTGAACATTGGTGTTTGGAATCTCCCTTAAACATACAGAAACAAGCATTCTTTTAATTTGGGGGGGGGGGTGGTTGGCGGTAAATAAACTTAATGGCGGTGAGGTGTAGAAGGAGGTGCGACCAATTGATTTTACTGTTATTAATGTACTTATAAGGATCCTCCGTCGCTCAGGCGACAGCGCGCCGGCCTCTCACAGCTTGGTTCCGTGGTTCAAATCCATAGTTCCGTCCAAGCACTGGCCGGAGAAGGTTGTCCGATACAGCTCACTCGCATACTGAACGTGTTTAGTGAAATTAACCAACGGTAAATCCAGTTAAGTGCGCCGCTCACTTTTAAAGTGCTGTGTTTATGTATCAGTAATTAAGGAAGCACAAGAAAGAAACATGCAACATACCAGGAAAAATACCTTGAAGTGCTCCTTCCAACGGAATACAACTCGACCTTCAGCCACTGAAATCCACACATGGGTAGCAGACATATTGAAGATCACTGTGGACCAATTGGAAGCCCTGCAGCTAGACGCCTCAACGAATTCTGTCTACATTAAGGTAATTTCACGCAACATTTTTGATAGGCTATTGACTAACTTTTCTGGACAAAACTGTGTCACACTATTTACTGGCGAACGCGTCCCAGTCGAAATTACCGCAGCTGGCATTGAGGCAACAAGAGTAAGGCTATTTAACATTCCCCCGGAAGTACCAAATGAAAGAATACGAACATACTTCGCAAAATATGGTACCGTTAAATCGGTTACAAATGAATACTGGTCACATTATTATAAGTTACCAGTTGCAAACGGGATTAGGCAAATACAAATAGACCTCCAAACTCAAATTCCATCTTTTATCGTCATAGACGGGTTTAAGGGACAAGTTGTATATGACGGTCAAGAAAAAACCTGCGCTGTTTGTAATTCTAGTGACCATCTCAGAATTGATTGTCCGCGTCACTACAGACCAAGGACACGTTTAGAAAATATCCGCACAGAGTCCGGCGAACAGCCAGCCGTAAGCACGCCAGAAGTACAACGGCAACAGTACAATGCGGAGTACCCGCCCCTAGCAAGGCAGACTAACCCTAGTAGCGACGAAGGCCAAGGCCAGTCGAGTGTACCACCCGCTTCCGTGCCCGTGCAGGAAAACACTACACCACATGACGTAGCAAGTAAACAACAGGTTCTTGGTACACCAGGACCGAACTTGCCCATAACTGGCAGCACAGACACGAGCCAAATTGCTAACCGTAAGAAACCGAAACTGTCTGAAAAATACATTCAAGAAATGATGATCAGTCCCTCAGCCGAGGACTCGGATACGTCATCAGCTCCGGAAAGTTTGACACAACACCCCAAGAAACGCACTAAAACACGTAAACAGTCCCAGTCTACAAACAGTGCCAAGGACTCTAGATCGAGAACCCAAAAGACTGCGACCTGTGATCAGGCCCAACTACAGGATGCCAATGGTGAAGAAGTTCGTAGAATAATGAACGACCTCTGCCACATGAACACAGCGCCCAGCCAAGGCCCGATTTTCTCTGTTCTGAGGGCGTGCCATCAAACAGAATTGCATGAGTACGTTCCTGAATTTCTAAATATCACGCGTGCCAAGTACAACACACATTCACCAGACTCCCTACAGATGTTCGAAACGCAGTTAATATCTGTACTGAAGGAACTAAATCACAATTTATGAAAACCGCTCACAGAAATTTATAGATGTTTTAATAGGGACGCCTTACCCCCATATGCAATATCCCAAACATGATAATCTGGAATCATCATCTCTTACTACAGTGGTGACTATATCTACTACTGCACATACTTATGCCTTTGCGCACTATTGCTACAGATAATATAAATGGAATAACCAGTCCTAGCAAGTTGAGCGTTCTTAAGAAGTTTATAACCGAGAATGATATAGACATACTTTTCCTACAAGAGGTTTGTTTACCAAATTTGGATATCCTCCATCCATATGAGTATTTTGTTAACATAGGGCAGGTCCCAAGAGGAACAGCGATCGTTTACCGACCAGGATTAACAATGACTGAATTCATAGCGAACCCCAGTTGTCGAGTCATTTCATCCTTATGTGACAATACAGTATACATTAATGTCTACACTCCTTCAGGCTCACAAAACTGAACGGAGAGAAAGAATTTTTTATGGAGGAACTAACTATCCATTTTACACGTGGAACCGATGTAGTATTAGGTGGTGATTTCAATTGTGTGTTACACCTGAAAGACCAACGAGGACAAACACCCAACTTGTCTCCAATACTATCCGAGATAGTCAAACGCTTGCATATGGTAGACGCATGGGAATACAAACACCAAGACTACGTCGAATTTACATTCCATAGACCCACATCTGCATCCAGACTGGATAGGGTATACCTTTCTCAAACTTTATACTCCAGTACTCATATTATTAGTGTTCTTCCTGTTCCTTTTACGGACCATCACACGGTCGTCCTCACACTAAAATCTCGCACGTCTATCCCATTACTGGGACGAGGTTACTGGAAACTGAATAACAGACTTCTTACCTCGCCAGAAGCAATGGAAGAATTTCCCCGAAAATGGGCCCAAGTAACCAGGCGGAAAAACTACTATCCAACACTCTTGCAGTGTTGGATCCAAGCAGCAAAACCCGGTATACGTCAGTTTTTCCGCAACTTATCATACACCAAGTCAGAAGAACAACGATACACATCGCAGTTCTACCAAGAAGCCTTACATAATTACAGTCGACTACAATAACAAGGCCACGTTGTCCATCACAGACTGACAGAAATCAAACATATCATCTGCACAAAACAGCAACAGATACTAGAAGGTATTAAAATCCGAACACACCACCCTTCGATCACCGCTGAAGAACGCACGTCTCTCTACCATATCGCCAAAGACGCCAACTGCCATAAAAAGAAATTCATTGTTCAATTACAAACAGCAAGTGGGATTGTCAGTGGAACAACACAAATCCTTCGCGAAGTTACTACCGACTATACAAATATCTTTGCCCAGAATAACGAGTCGCCCCCAGCCGACACTTCCCCTTTTCTCAACGCTATCCAGCTACACCATAGCCTCCAAGACGCCGAGCGCTTAGAAGCTGATATCACAGAAGAAGTTTTCGCAGCCAGTAGAAATAAATCCCCAGGTCCAGATGCGGTATCATTTGAATTTTATAAACAGTACTATGATCTACTGAAAACTGATTTGCTATCACTTTTTCAGGAACTGTTTACGAGAGATATTCAGTGTTTGAAATTCGCACAGGGAATCGTCGTCATGGTGCCAAAAATTAAATTCCCTAAATCCCTATCCGACTACAGACCACTCACTCTAATTAATACAGACTATAAGCTTCTTACAAAAATATTAGTCATGCGCATCAAAGCAGAACTACCAAACATTCTGGGTCCTGAGCAACACAGCGTCATGGAGAAATCTAACATTGTCACCGGGCTTAACAATCTACGGAATTTCATCTTACATATGGGCATAGAACCTATAACACAAGCCGCGCTTCTCAACTTAGACTTCGCCCAGGCATTTGATAGAGTTTCACATAAATTCTTGTGGTCAGTACTCCACAAATTCGCCTTCCCCCTCAGACTAACAGCAACTCTGCAAAGTCTGAATCAAGGAGCTACTTCTAGAATACAAGTAAATGGTTACTTAACCAAACCGATACAAATTAAGAAATCCATACGACAAGGATGTCCGCTGTCAAACAGTTTTTTTGCACTAAGCATCGAACCCTTCATACGACAACTAGTGGATCAACTTCCGGGAATACAGCTAGGTCAGTCAAAGATCAGTGCACAAGTGTATGCAGATGACGTATCCGTTATACTAAGTACCGCATCTCAGATCAAGACGTTAAAACGTTTCATCCATACTTATGAACTACACTCTTGTGCCCAGTTAAATGTACGAAAATCGGCACTGTTGCCTTTTGCCGCCTGGCCACGAGTAACAACATGGATACCCACCGTCGACGAGATCAAAGTACTAGGCATTACTTTTTGCAACAACTTCCAAGTCATGATCACGGAGAATTGGAGCAGACAGCTACACATAGTGCGGACAGCGATAAATGCATACCACCTCCGACATCTAAATGTAATACAAAAGGTGTGGGTTATTAACACCATCATACTCAGTAAATTATGGTACCTCGCTCAAATTCTTCCAGCACCCACGGTTATTTTGAAGCAAATGACGTTGAGTATGGGGTATTATTTATGCAAAGGACAACCCTACAGAATAGCAAGAACGCAACTACACCGAAAGAACTCGCAAGGCGGACTAGGTCTTGTCTGCATCGAATCTAAATGCACTGCCTTACTAGCACGCAACTTAATTCTATGCAAGACATCACCCAACAATAACTACGCAAAATCAGTCTTGACTTTGATCCTGAGTGATAATGACAGTTTACCACATGCTGGTCAAACAACGGCGCCTCTCAGACGAATTATCGCCTTCATAGAAGGACTTCCTTCAAACAACCACCAGGCTCGCGAATCAGAAACAACAACGAGGGAATTGTACGCATACATAATGACCCAACACACAAGACCACCTGCTAAACAGGTTAAGTACCCCTTACGGCGATGGAATACGATATGGCGTAACGTGCATAACAAGTGGCTACCCTTGCACTGGAAGGAGACATTATATTTCTTAGTCAATGAAATACACCCCACTCGGAACAAACTATATCGACATGGGCGAGCTGACACCAACGTCTGCGAATACTGCACACAAACGGATACCCTCTATCACCGCATCACATCCTGCACCAGAGCCGCAGATGAATGGAGATGGACTTTTTCAAGGATCTGTCGTCTATTGCACATCACACCGCAACCAACCTTACAAGAACGGATCCTGACGTTGGACTTTTCCTTTACCCCCAGCACCACAAACAACCCCATAGTATGGATGACAGCAGCGAGTGTGTACTACATCCTTCATCAGAGGAACCAGTCCACACACACAACAGTCACTAAATTCCTCTCTTATATCAGGCGGGAACGCTGGTCCTTGATACAAAGTAAACGTTTAATCCCGGCCTTTGACAGGTGTCTCAATCAGTTCTGAACATCAGTTCCAGGTTTTCAGTGAAAATGCATTAATGTTACCAAGTATATCCCATACAGTGAGCGTGTGCGAGTGACGCTGAAGGTTGTTGGGAACATGAAATTATACTGACCAACTTAAAACACAGTTAGTTACCTCAAGCTCTATACACTTACAATATTTCTTGTATCACTGAACTGAATTGAATTATGTAAAAACCAAAAACAACACAAAAAATTGCGGAGTTTGTGAACTACTGTATATCTGTAATTAACTAATGTGCATATTTTTCACACAAATGTGTATTTCCTTTCATTTGCTGAGTTTGTTAAAAATGAACTTGTATTGATGATTTGTGTAAACAAATATATGTTTCAGTAAAAAAAAATCCCGGTCACTCCATGTGACATTCGTGCTGGACAAAACGGAGGCGGGACAGGTTTGTCTCCGGATACTCCGGTTTTCCCTGTCATCAGCCATTCCAGCAACACATAATAATAATAATAATAATAATAATAATAATAATAATAATAATAATAATAATAATAATAATAATAATAATAATAATAATATTCCGGACCGTCGTCAAATGTGCGGACCGTGCTGGAAACGGCTCCTGCACGGGTAATGACTAAGAATGCAGTCCGGCCACGGGTTCAGTGCCGCCAAGGCACCCAGTATGACACCACGCCGGATCTCCTGAAGAATTTTATCCATATTAAAAATGATTGTAGAAAAAGGTGGCAAAGATTTACGGGCCCAACTGACCGGGAGAAATACCTGAGTCTAGCCCGGGAAGTACGAAATCGATTGCTGGAAAGGTTGAAAAATGGGAGGAAACGTGCCGTAAAATAATAGAAAACCAGTCAGATCGGGAATTTTGGTGGATTCTCTCAGAAAACGAGTCAGATCGCGAATTTCGGCGGATTATATATCTAAAACAATAAGCATTCAATTATAAATTTCAGCATAATACCGTAGCGAAGCACAGGTATCTTGCTAGTCTATCTATATAAAAGAACATGTCCTGACTGACTGACTGACTGACTGACTGACTGACTGACTGACTGACTGACTGACTGACTGACTGACTGACGGATTCATCATCGCCGAGCCAAAATTACTGGACATAAAGAAATGAAATTTTGAGGATACATTTATATTAAAATGTAGGTGCTCGCTAAGGGAGGATTTTTTGATACTCCGTCGCTAAGGGGGGAGGGGGGGAAACGGGGGGTGAATGTTTAAAATGAGTGTGTCTATATCTCAAAACCTTAAACGTTTACAGATGTAAAAATTGGTATTTAGAATCCCCTTTAAAAATAAAGAAACACGTTTTTTGTTTGTTTTCGGAACATCCCAATAGGAGGGGAGAAAAGGGGTGAAAAAGAGGTTGAATGCCTTTAATCAGGATACTTATATCTCAAGAATTGAAGATATTACAGACTTGAAAATTGGTATTTGTGATCTCCTTTGAAAATAAAGAAACACGTATTTTTTTGGAAAATCCAATGAATGGAGGGGGTGTGTGAAAAGGGGGTGAATTAATAGTATGAGTGTATCTCTAACTCAAAACTTGAAAAGTTTACAGATGCAAAAATTGTTATTTAGAATCTCCATTAAAAATAAAGAAACACGTATTTTTTTGTTTTCGGATAATCCCAATAGGAGGGTTGAATGAGGGTTTGGATACTTTAATGATGATACATATCTCAGAAACTGAAAATATTACAGACCTGAAAATTGGTATTCGGGATCTCCTTTAAAAATAAAGAAACAGGTATTTCTTGGTTTTGGAAAATCCAATTAATGGGGGTTAAACAGGAGTAATAATTTGGGGTGAATTTTTAGAAAGATTATATCTACAGTATGTCTAGAAAAAATGTTACAGACGTATAAACTGATACTGGGATCTCCTCCAAAAGTAAAGAAACATAGGTGATTTGATTTTGGAAGCTCCATTTAAGGTGAACTAAACAGCGGGTGAAATTTTAAAATGAGCATTTCTACAGTATATCTCAAAAACTCTAGCTGTTACAGACGTGAAATTTGGCGTTTGAAATCTCCTTTAAAAATAAAGATATACGTAGTTTTTGTTTTCGGGATCCACTTAAAGGGGGGGGGGGGAGTTGGAGGGAAATTGAAAAGTTAGTTGAAATATTTGTATGACGATACTATTATCTCAAAAACGAAAGATTTTGCAGACGTGAACATTGGTATTTGGAATCTGCTTTAAAAGTAAAGAAACACATATTCTCGGAAAATCCAATGAAGGGATGAAAGAATTGAAAATTAATTGAATTAATTTTATGTGGATACGTACATCTAATAAAAACTAAAGTTGTTAGAGACGTGGAAATTGTTTTGTATCTCATTTAAAAACAAAGAAAAACGCGTTTTTTTGGGGGGGGGGACATCTTGGGAGGCGGGAGTGAAAAAGAGTTGAATTCCTTTTATGACGAGACATATCTCAAAAAATGAAGACGTTAGAGTCGTGATAAATGGTATTTAGAAGATCCTTTACTATAAAGAAACTTTTTTGCCGGAAACTTCACTTCGTGGGGGGGGGGGAAGTGTGAAAGGAAGTGAATGAAAGTGAATTATTTTTATGGGGATACTCATATCTCAAAACTGAAGGTAAGAACAGGCGTGAACATTGGTATTTGGAATCGCCTTTAAACATGAAGAAACACGCCTTCTGTATTCTTTGGGAGGTGGTGGTGGTGGTGGGGGGAAGGTTAATCAACTTAACGGCGGTGGGGTGAAAAAGTAGTAGAGACCAATTACTATTCACAATGTACTTATTCTGATCTTAAACAGATCATTTTTAATCTTTCCTGGGTCCGTTTTCAAGAGCCATATTTTCCTTTGGAGATTACAGTAGATTCTCCTAGAGTAAAAATAAAAATTTAAACACCTTTGAAATAAACGATAGGAATGATATTGACCGTGCAATTGCTCACCTCTATAATAAGATCAGTAATGCATAGAAGTATATCATTCGTATCGCCAGATATCCCGCCTATTTGCCTACGCACGACAATGGTGCTGGTCAAATTATCAGCAATGACAATGGCAGCAGATGAAATTTAACGTCTAGAACATCATTAATAATAATAATAATAATAATAATAATAATAATAATAATAATAGTAATAATAATTACCTAAATAATAATAATAATAATAATAATAATAATAATAATAATAGTAATAATAATTACCTAAATTATCTTGCCAGTTGCTTACAAGATATTTTCAACAATACTACTAAACAGAGTAAAATCTACACTGGACAGTCAATTGAGTGAATATCAAGGTGGATTTACAGAGAGATGATCTTGCTCGGAACAGATTTTCAACCTGAAATCTATAATTCGACACAGATAAATAAACTCCAAAGACATAGTTGTAACATTTATTGACTTTAAAAAAGCTTTTGACTCTGTTGATAGGGAAACCCTAGATAAAGTAATCCGGGAATTTGGAGTTAAAACTAAATTGGCAAACCTAATTCGTGAAACACTTACAGACACTATCTCGAAAGTGAAATTTATGGGTGAAATATCTCGACCTTTCAAAATAAATACAGGTGTCAGGCAGGGCGATGGTCTATCTCCACTCCTTTTCAATTGTGTCATGGAGAAAATTGTAAGAATTTGGAATGAAAAACTGAATGAATCCAAAATATTGCCATTCATGCTGGGGAGAAGAACAAAGGTGTTGCAATAAATTGCCTAGATTTGCAGATGACTTTGCCATACTTTCAGAAAGCCTTACAGATGCAGCGATGCAAGTCAATCTCCTTGAAAAGACAGCCAACATGACAGGCTTGAGAATATCTGCCGAGAAAACAAAATTTTTGACGAATATAAAAAGTGCCCCACAGTCTTTAGTAACGGATGTTGGTCAAATAGAAAATGTTAAGAAATTCAAATATCTGGCACCCAAGAAGACACCACACCGGATCTCCTCAAGGATTTGATCAATATTAAAAATGCTTACAGGAAAAGATGGCAAAGATTTAGGGACCCAACTGACCAGGTGGAATACCTGGACCTAGCCCGGGAAGTACGAAATCGATTGCTGTACAGAATTATTGAAAATGGGAGGAACTTTGCCATAATATCTCAGAAAATGAGTCAGATCGCGAATTTCGGCGGATTATATATAAAACGTTCAGCATTCAATTATAAATATCATTATAATACCGTAGCGAAGCACGGGTATCTTGCTAGTCTATATATATTGTACCGGGAACGCCGCTACGAGAGAAGTCCGAAGTATGTTTGTTGAACTTCGCGCGAGGTGGAGGGTAGGCAGCCCGCCGAACGCAGTGACGTACCCAGCGAGTGACGTGGCCGCCGTAAGCCAGCTATCCGCTACCATATATGATAATGTTCCAGCTCATCCTCAAAAGTACATTTTGAGCTACTTATCGCTATTTTGACACTGCCATCTTAAAAGCCTTTATAGAAGTTATAAGGGTAGATAGTACCCGAGTTCTAGACACTTCCATGCGAACGTGTATAAAAGGACCATCCGACCTACGAATTCAGTGTCTGTCACTCCGCCGTCTCTGTGACACGGGTGTCAGGAGAAGTATTGTGTGTGTGTCGAACTTCTAGTTGACAGTCTGCGAAATCCAAGTATTTCGGTATTTTCTCTAAGTGTTGTATCGGGGCTTTATCATATTCTTGAAGTGCCTGAATGGGACTTTATTTTCTGCGAGCATCGTATAGGAACTTTGTCATATTGACACATTGGAACGTTGTTATTTTTCGTGTGTCGTAATTAGACTTTGATATTTTCTTAAAGTGCCATATAAGAACTCTGTTAGTTTTCTGAAGCGTCTCATTGGAACTTAGTTATTTTCGCCAAGTGTCGCGATAAGACTTTATTATTTTCTTAAGGTGACATACTGGAACATTGTCATCGGAACTTTATTTTCTTCGAGTGTCGTGTTGGGACTTTAATATTTTGGCTCATTGGAACTTTGTTATTTCTCCACATTGGAACTTTTTTTTTTTTTTGAAGTGCCACATAGGGACTTACTTATTCGACGACGATTGAAAGGACTTTTTCACGAGTGTTGTGTACCGCATTGAACTTACGTTTCGAACTTATTCGAACTTGTATTTTTTTGAATCAATTTCTGGAACATTGAAACTTTCCGAGCGTGTAGGATGAACTTGTGCCCTACCAACATAAACTTTCATGTGAACGATGTGACTTTTTTTCTCAAATGCCTCGTTGAATTTACGCCTTGTAAAGACTATGATACTTAGGGGACATTCAACATTACGTTTAATTGTGAAATATGCAATACTTTCCAAGTGCTGCACAGGGACTTATGTTTTGATTCTTAAAGACTGTGACAATTCAGAATACGCATATCGCGTTCCCGGAAAGCCTAGAACTTTCCAGTATTTTGAGTGATCCATAATTTATGAAGTCAGACTTTTTTCTTTCAAATATTATTTCCTTTAATGGCTATTCACTTCGCCTGTTGACGGAATAGGACAGTTTCCGAGTGCTACTTATTCAGTGCATTGCCAACATGTTTTAAATCTTCAGAACTATGCGTTTAGGACTGCAGTGACAGTAATCCTCTAGAACATTCTGACTTACAGTGAGCTTGCATTATGAGCTTGCATTTCTACCAGTACTTGTTCTTCGAGTGATTATTCCAGAACGTTTTGATTTAATATCTAGAGTGCAGTAACCATAATTAAAAGGTCATATCTGTTCAGACAGTGCCCTGAATGTGTGGAGTGCCGTGCAGGAAATTCAAGTGTGAATTACGTCTCGAATCGCACCCAGGAACGTGTGCCAATCTTCGAGACATTCCAGAACGTCGGGACATTCCAGAACGTCGAGACTTCCAGAACGTCGAGACATTTCCAGAACCTCCAGACATTCCAGAACTCCTCCTCCGAGCAGGTGTGGTCCCTGCCCAGTCGATGTCCAGCACCATCCCAGGACTTGGAGGGACCAACCAGCCACGACACTTCCACGCTGCTGTACGAAGGTGATATGAACTTGCTTTTGATGATCAATAAACTCAATTTATCAAACGAATCTCTCAAGTTGATAACTATACCTCTCTCTGTACCAGCTCCAATGATAAAGCCACTCCCTAGGTTAAGAATCATACTCGTTAATTTAATATCAAGCGCCTTAAAGATATCAACACATTTTTACGGGTACAATATATATATAAAATAACTTGTCCTGACTGACTGACTGATTCATCATCGCCGAGCCAAAACTTCTGGACATAAAGAAATAAAACTTTGGAGATACATTCATATTAAGATGTAAGTGCTCGCGAAGAGAGGATTTTTAGATATTCTGAAAAGGGGGGTCAAATTTTAAAATAAGTGTATCTATATCTCAAAACTTTAAAAGTTTACAGATGTAAAAAATTCGTATTTAGAATCTTCTGTAAAAATAAGGAAAGACGTATTTTTTGGTTTCGGAAAATACCAATAGGAGGGGTGAAAAAGGGATTGAATGCCTTTAATCAGGATGCCGGTAGTTATATCTCAGAAACTGAACATATTACAGACCTGAAAATTTGTATTTGGGATCTGCTTAAAAATAAAGAAATACGTATTTTGTTTTTGGAAAATTCAAATAACGGGCGCGGGAGTGAAAAGGGGAGTGAATTTTTAAAATGAGTGTATCTATATCTCACAACTTTAAATGTTTACAGAAGTAAAAATTGGTATTTAGAAACTCCTTTAAGAATAAAGAAACACGTATTGTTTGTTTTAGGAAAATCCAATTAATGGGGGTTAAACTGGAGTGACAAATTGGGGTGAATTTTCAGAAAGATTATAACTACAGTGTATCTCAGAAACGTAAAATGTTACACACGTAAAAATTGGTAGTTTGAATCTCCTGTGAAAGTAAAGAAACATAGTTGATTTGTTTTTGGAAACTCCAATTAAGGGGAGCTAAAATGGGGGTGAAATTTTAAAATGAGCATTTCTACAGTATATCTCTAAAACTTAATATGTTACCGAAGTGAAAAATAGTATTTTTATCTCTGTTGAAAATAAAGAAACATGTATTTTTTGTTTTCTGGAAAACCACTTGGGTGGCGGGGTAAAAGTGATTGAAAATGGGGTTGAATTCTTTTAATTAGGATACTTATATCTCAAAAGCTGAAAATGTTACAGACATGAAATTTGGTATTTTGAATTTCCTTTAAAAATAAAGAAATACGTAGTTTTTGTTTTTGTGATCCACTTAAAGGGAGGGGGGGGGGGAGTTGGAGGGAAATTGAAAAGTTAGTTGAAATATTTGTATGAAGATACTATTATCTCAAAAACGAAAGATTTTGCAGGCGTGATAATTGGTATTTAGAAGATCCTTTACTTAGGGGGGGGGGGGGGGAGTGTGAAATGAAGTGAAAAAGTGAAGTATTTTTATGGGGATACTTATATCTCAGAACTGAAGGTAAGAGACGTGAACATTGGTATTTGGAATCTCCTTTAAACATAAGGAAACGCGCCTTCTTTTTTTGGGGGGGGGGGAGTTAAATCAAGTTAACGGCAGTGGACTGAAAAAGGAGTTGAGACCAATTGATTTTACTGTTCACAATGTACTTATTCTGATCATAAAATGCTCATTTTTAATCTATCCTGGGTTCGTTTTCAAGGACCATCTTTTCTTTGGAGTACATAAAGTTAGATTACAGTAGATTCTCTTGGCATATAAATAAAAATTTAAACTCATTTGAAATAAACGATATGAATGATATTGGCCGTGCAATTGTTCACCTCTATAATAAGGTCAATAATTTACGGAAGTATATCATTCGTGCCACCAGAAATCTCGCGCACATGCCTATGTGCGACGATGGTGCTGGTCACATTGTCAGCAATGACAATGGCAGGGGATATAATTTACCACTAAGTAGCGGTCTTTCAACTTGCTGTGGGTTCCAGACCATCAATAATAATAATAATAATAATAATAATAATAATAATAATAATGTTCTGGACCGTCGTCAAAATGTGCGGAACGCGCTGGAAACGGATCCTGGCCGGGTAAAGACTACGATTGCAGTCCGGCCGCGGGTTCAGCATCGATAAAGCTCCCAAGATGACACCAAGCCGGATCTCCTCAAGGATTTGATCCATATTAATATGCTTATAGGAAAAGATGGCAAAGATTTAGGGATCCAACTAGCCGGGTGGAATACCTGGACCTAGCTTGGGAAGTACGAAATCGATTGCTGGAAAGAAAGATTGAAAAATAGGAGGAACTTTGCCGTAATCTCTCAGAAAACGAGTCAGATCACGAATTTCGGCTGATTCTCTCAGAAAACGACTTAGATCGCGAATTTCGCTGGATTATATATAAAACGTTAAGCATTCAATTATAAATTTCATTATAATACCGTAGCAAAGCACGGGTATCTTGCTACTTATTTTATAAAATCCGTGGAAGCTTCAAGATTGCCATCTATGAACTAAATTCAGAACTAAGAAATGTACGTGCTGCCAAGAATTGAGTTCGAAGCCCATTTATCTTCGTCTTCACATCAGCCTGGCTTGTGTTCGTCCGAACTTGTGAAACAAATTCGGCTGTTGAGTTTCCAGCCTCACTTCCTGCATTTCCGTTGTGATACATTGGCGTTCAACCTCGTACAAACACTAATAGCTTCCGTAGTCCACCCGAATGCTGCCATTTTAGAAGTGTTTGTTTATATTTGCCATCGCCGTCTCGATCCTTTTATACTGTCTGCTCTATGACTCAAGTTTAACACAGGAAGGTGTGAATACCAATATCTCTTCATGTTGCCGTAAGACTGCAGTCATAGACGCACAATCTTCGCAGTCGGTGTGGGTGTAGCGGTGTGTTAATGATGCATGTATGTGTACGAAAAGCTGAATTATTTTGAATCATGGGTGAACGTGCCTGTTCGCTCCCGTTTGTACAATTGCTATTTTGTATAGAAATATGAAATGAATGAATCATGCTTTGTTTATAGATATTTAAAAGTTGTTTAAAAGTTTGCTTTTCTCTTCCGTTTGTGCAAGTTATTTACTTATTTATTGTGTAGAACTGAGACTTTAATTATTTTCCGAAATATTCGATTCTTGTGTACATTTTTCAAAACTCGGCAAGGTGTTTCGCAGCCAGAAGAGATACGATTCCATGAAATACCGTCTAGAAAGGAATTAAGAGAAAACTGGATGGCGGCTTTATCTAGACAAGGAAGCAAATAATACCTTCAGTTTACACTCGCGTCTGTAGCCTCCATTTTCGCGGTGCATACCATAAGAAGAAAGAGAAATTAAATATTTTTAAGCCGGTTGTCATACTAAGTATCCTCCTCTTAATATCCAAGTTATAGCATTTTTAAAAGGTTAAACCCCATAAAGAACGTGTAATCTGTGCAACAGGCAGCGATGCGTTGACACGCGCGCTCATTTGGAGGTTAGCTGTCGTGAATACATCGCGGTCAGTTGTATAGAATAACACATTTTATAAAGGGGAAGAAGTATTGACGTCACGCTCATACTCTGTTATAAGGTGGCGCTGTGTTGACTCGCGCGCTCAGTTGGAGATTAGCTGTCGTTGTGAATACATGGTGGTCAGTTGTATAGAACACGGCCGACTTGATGCGTCGCTCTAGCTAGCTCCTTACCGGCCTTGACAATCGGGCCCACGCACTGTAATCGGAGTAGTTACACAGCTCGACATGTTGCGCTGGCGGCCTATCTATTTGCGGTAGAAATGCATACTTTTTATGGAAAAAATATTGACTTTGATTGCCAACTTATCGGAATTTAGAGTTATGGAGAATGTTACATAGGTTAATACTGTAAAAATGATTAATCCTAAAGGTTGCTTTCGTTGATATTTGCCAAAATAATGTCGTGAAATGAAACTTCGGAGAGTGACGTTCTGATATTGACTCTGATTGCCGATTTATCTTAATTTAGGCAATAAAGGAGTATGTTACATTGACAAATACTGTTAAAATGATATCATCCTAAAGGCTACTTTCATTGGTATGTGCCAAAATGACGTGAAATGAAGCTGCGGAGAGATGAAGTAGTCCAACTGACGTTCCTTAAATGTTAGGAATAATGGTAATCCCTTTTATTGTCGTGGCATTTGGATACATAGCAGAACTTACCACAATACTTTTGTCTGATGTTCAAATTGAGATTAAGAGACATTGTTCAATTGGAGTTTTAAAATTTTTCAAGTGCTGCTCTCAGGAAAAGGGCTAGACAAAACCTAAGAAACTTACTTTTTTCCATATTCGTTCTATGGATAACATAAGTATTTTGACTGAAACATGTTTAAATTTTAACTTCAATATATATAGTTTCAGATTACATTTCATTCATATCTTTCACTAGAAATTTAAATATCGGGCGGGTTGGCAGTGTGGTTAGAGGTGCGCAGCTGTGAGCTTGCATGCGGGAGATAGTGGGTTCGAACCCCACTGTCGGCATCCCTGAAGATGGTTTTCCTATGTTTACCATTTTCACTTCAGGCTGTACCTTAATTACGGCCACGGCCGATTCCTTCCAATTCCTAGCCCTTTCCTATCCCACCGTCGCCATAAGACCTATATGTGTCGGTGCGACGTAAAACAAATAACAAGAGAAGTAGAAGAAGAAGAATTGTACATAAAAATTCAGCGAGAGAAAAGTATTTTGAGTAAATACTCTTCATTGCTTAGGTAACAATACTTCATACGTTGTCTTTACCGTCATAACAGTAATGGTTCTTACTTGTTCTTACTTGTCAGTGTTTAAATATTAAAGTTCAGATTATCTTGGATAAAATGTGTTGTGTTGCTGTCATATGGCAAATACGAATCCGCCTAAAGGATTATTCAATGAAAGAAAATTTAGGGGTAAAAAATACCCGATTTGCGTGATTAGCTGCCACCCCCCGGAGGCCCGGGTTCGATTCATGGCCCTGCCACGAAATTTCAAAGGTGGTACGAGGGCTGGAACGGGGTCAACTCAGCCTTGGGAGGTCAACTGAGTAGAGGGGAGGATCGATTCCCACCTCAGCCATCCTCGAAGTAGTTTTCCATAGTTTCCCACGTCTCCTCCAGGCAAATGCGCGGATGGTACCTAACTTAAACCCACGGCCACTTCCTTCCCTCTTCCTTGTCTATCCCTTCCAATCTTCCCATCCCCAACACAAGGCCCCTGTTCGGCATAGATGTTGCGGTCGCCTGGGCGAGCTACTTGTCATCCTTCCCAGTTGTATCCCCAACCGAACTCCCACGCTCCAGGACACTACCCTTGAGGAGGTAGAGGTGGGATCCCTCGCTGAGTCTGAGGGAAAAGCCAACCCCGGAGGGGTAAACATATTAAGAAAGAAAGGAGATAAATACCCGAAATAGAAACAGAAAACTAAAATGAAAGTGCTAACTGCTTTGAGCCACTCCGTAGTTTTATCCTGGTCTACAGAGAATTCGTGAAACGATAGTGTCCCTTTGCTCTTTTCTTCCTGTTCGAAATAAAAAAAGGCACACAGCAATACATATTCGAATATTTCCAATCTAATTAGCGCATAAATTAAAATTCTTGTTTAGGACGAGATTACAGCGAGAAAACACTTTCAGATACTCGTTAAATTTGTTCTTGTTTGCAGAAAATGTCTGCTCGAAGTACAAAAAGGCTCACAATAATGTCACAAATTCCAGAAGTTGTAAACACAATTAAAAATATAATCACCACACTATACAATAAAAAATTAAACTCACTAGCGCAAAACTATCAGCTCAAATTATCAAGCCGACAAGCACCTTATTGCGAACACATTGCCAACATTTAAGATAGCAAAACAATATAAATAAAAGTGAAAATGCGGCAATTTGCGGTATACAGCTTCCTGTCAGTGAGTAGGAGGCCTGCGCTCCAGCGCCATTATGGTGAAACTTTCCAATCACAGCTTCATGCTGGGCTTCACAAGCGATTGTCAAGGCCGGTATAAGGACCGCAGCGAGGGATCCAGTCGTCCGTGTATAGAATAACAAATTTAATAATGGAGAAGAAACATTCACGTCACGCGCATACTCTGTGATAAGATGGCGCTGTGTTGACTCGAGCACTCACCTGGAGGTTAGCTGTCGCTGTGAATGCATCGTGGTCAGTTGTATAGAATAACAAATTTAATAATGGAAAATAAATATTTGATTTGGTTTCGAGAAAAATGTGCAAAAATTTTGAAACGAGAAAAGTGAGTGATGAAGGAATACAAGAAATGAAACGGAAAGAGCGTTATAGGTGTTTCTATGAGAAATTATACAGCGAAAACAATTTACAACAAGTAACACTACGAAAGCCTCAAAAGCCTCTCGCCGTCACAACAGTGACAACAGCTTACCGCCAATTAGTTTGTTGAAAAATAATAAAATGGCGTATGGCTTTTAGCGCCGGGAGTGTCCGTGAACAAGTTCGGCTCGCCAGGTGCAGGTATTTTTATTTGACTCCCGTAGGTGACCTGCGCGTCGTGATGAGGATGAAATGATGATGAAGACGACACATACACCCAGCCCCCGTGCCAGCGAAATTAACCAATGATGGTTAAACTTCCCGACCCTGCCGGGAATCGAATCCGGGATCCCTGCGACCAAAGGCCAGCACCCTAACCCTTTAGCCATGGAGCCGGACAGTTTTTATGTTAAATTGTGTATTGGCATCTGCCGGACACAGAGCATTCCAATGATTCCCTCCAGCGCATGCATTCAGAATTAACCCTCACTTCACATTACTACCACCGTGGATATGGAACCCCAAATCCATTAAATCTGTCGTTGACCTGGTACTGCAGATCATCCGGCGTTGTGCTTGCAACTTTGAGTCATCAGAATAAATCAAGTTCCAAGGAACTTCACGCTGACTATGTCAAGTGATTGCATGGATTGTATGGAAAGTACCAGTGACAATGCGGAACCGCTAACATTAATGGGGAGCCATCTGACTAACGGCACACGTAGGGTGACCAACTCTTGAAAAAAAGGAATGATGGACAAGACAGTAAAAAAAGGTGGGCATTCCACAATTTTGGGGGACAGATACACGTTTAAGAGTAATTTGTAACATTCTCAAAAGCATTGTGTTGTTACATTCTCCCTTTTTAGACCAAGAGTACTCTTACTGTTCATCTTTATTGTACAATTTCTTTTCCAGCTTGTGGGTGGAAAACCCTTCATCCATCATATATACTGAACGTCTTCTTGCAATGTTTACAAAATGCCTTGTGGACATTCCTTCAACCAGAACGTAAGTATGGTTTTCCACTAAGTTACATCATATGCATATGTGCGTTTATTTTATCATTTTGCCTTCTCGGGTTTAAACGACGGCTATCATTTTTGTGACGTGGTAAAAGTACATTACTATCCGACACCGAATACCTTTCAGAAATCACAAAAACTTAAAGAGGAGCTTCAGTTAATGCAACACTCCGATGCTACAGAATGACCACACCCGCCACGCCACGGACCTTAGCATACAAGTAATACAAAGCCTGCTTCACTCGCAGTGCTCTCTTCAGAAACAGTGTCCGCCTGGCAGTGCGCGTCTTGACCGCTGCAGCGCTGGTATACCACCTCACCACTAAAACTGCTAACGGGAGTTAAAACCAGCACAAATTTACCTCTACACTGTACATCTTGTACATTATGTACTGTACGTTACTGAGCAGAATGAAGTAGAAAATAATAAATGTTCACCTTTTACCCCTAGGAGTTCAATTCAGCTGTGTGTTTTCATTTCAAATAAACACACATGACTGTCGAAATTAATGTCTGGCATTTTAACAGTATAAAACGTCTCCACTATATATTTTTACTACCGCACCGTAGATTTTCAGCACAGAGGAACGACTTTAACCAATTTTCTTGATATTTTCTGCTCGTGATTTATTTTTTTCTCAAGAAGTATTGTTGGCGATACTCATCTCTCATGCCATTAGCGTAGTTAGTGACAGAGGGGCGCAGAAGCTTCTGCAGTATTATTCTGCTTAGTTCATCAGGATGATCACTTTCCCCACACTGTAGAATAGGATTTTTAGCAACATGTGGCGACAGTATTTCGGTTAATGTTTGTGCTATTTTTGGACTGCCCAGCGTTACCGATATTATTTCGTCCGGTACTTTCCCCAGTTTCATCGGCAGTGAAACAAAACCTGGCTTTGGATACCTGAGACCACCTGTCTTTGATTTTTATTAATGATGTCCGTGAGATGGACTCTGGATACTGCTAAGTCGCTCTTGACATGGCATGTGTTCTTCGACAACTCTTACCAAATACCCTCCAATATATGCCATTGCAGCACTTGACATAGAAACGCATGGTGCTCATTAGGCTTCCTTTTTGATGCTTTTCAGTTGTGTTTGAAAATTTCTTGCTAACTCTAGATTCGTTGCTGTCAGTTCATCCGCATGAATTGTTGCGCTAGTATGTTTCCCTCTTGAGTTAGATGTTGTCATCCATTCACTGCAGGTGGATTCAGGTACTATACTATCCGTGAGAGATGCAATAACGAGTCCAGTTTTCAAAATTTTATGTAGGGCCTGTGTAACGCTAGCAGCGTTTGTTTGGTCGTTGCTACCTCCAGGTTATCTGATGCAATTAAATAAGCTTTCCACTTCATCACAAGAAAATTTTCTGGTTAGCACAAAATGGAAGCCATTGTCAATCAGGTACTTGACACACAGGATGGCAGATTTTTTCGTCAGACAAGTTGCTTGATAAGTTTCTTTACTTATGAATTCCGCCGGACTTGCTGATGCATTCTCCCAGAGTTCCAGATAGGAAATGAAGTCGTTCTCCAGCCATTCGAGTCTTCCATCATCAACTGAGAAGAAATGCATTGCATCTTCGTCCCGAGAGCGAATATGCCGCAAAGTGTCCTTCACGTTGGGGATAGTGCAATTCTTATATTCCAAACTGAGACCCGTATTGCCACAAGAAATCGAGCGCCGAAATGACATCTGAAGAGGAAATATCCACTGCTCTACCAACGAGCATCTTCTCAAATATTGTCGGCTAGGCATGTTTGTGTGTCAGTCATCTTATTAATTTTATTTGCATGCCCTTCTGTAAGTCGTACAAGTTCCTGATGAACCTACCAGATATGGGTTTCCCATCCTTGACCAAATGCTTCCCGCTTATTCTACATCACTCATAAAATACAGACTTACTCTGCATTTAACATCTTCCTAATTGTTCTCATAATATGTCATTTCTATTACAATCCATTTTCTTCTTGCTTGAAACTTTGTTTAAATACCAGCGGTCCCTTGACCAAACAATCTTATAATGATCTCACAATTAACTCGAAATTTTCACCGACCTCGAGAGCAAAATAGCATACCGTGATTTTCTATATCACAAATACACGGAGTCACAAAATGTAAATTTCCCAAAAATGCCAACATTATCATACTTCACTGGATTTGGATTAAACCGCAAATCTCGTTTCACATTACTGCTGAACGCATAATTATCATCATCTCAAATTTTAACCTTACGTGAATATTATTATTATTATTATTATTATTATTATTATTATTATTTGATTCGTTGTGCCCAGCTGTGGAGCGCGTTTGAACTTATTTTGCACAATGTTTCTTCTTCTTTTCTTCCCAATATCTCTTCATTTTTTCACTGTGTTCCTTTCTGCGTGTTTCTGTCCAGCCTGTATTTTTTCTTGTTGGTTTCTCTGCAAATTTATGTTTGTTTACTAAGCTTCTAAATTTCATTCTATCTTGAATGGTTTCGTCCTCGATACCCATTTCTTGTAGATCTTCATGTATTTCTGCTAACCAATTGTTGCGGATTTTCAGGGTTAGAGCTAGATTTAGAATTTTCTTTGTCAGCCTGTTGTTATCCATTCTGTGTAGGTGTCCGTAGAATTTTAGTCGTCTCTTTCTGATGGTATCTGTGATTTTTTCTGTGAATTGAAAAATTTCGTGTGGTTTCTTTTTCATCCAAATTCCATTTTCGAACTTTGGTCCTAGGATTTTTCTGAGAATTTTCCTCTCTTGTTTCTCAATGCTTTTCATTTGTGACCTGCCGCCAATGATCAGTGTTTCAGATGCATAAAGTGCCTCTGGTTTGATGACTGTATTGTAGTGTCGTAATTTTGCATTTTTTGATATACATCATTTGTTGTATCTGTTCCATGTGATTTTGTAAGCCCTTTGCAGTTTAGCAGTTCTTTCTTTGTTAGCTTCCTGATTTAACCCTGCTGGCTGAATAATTTCACCTAGATACTTGAATTTGTCTACTTGGGAAATTATTCCACAATTGGTGATTAATGGTTGATTGTCGAATCTTGATTTAGTTCCTTCCATAAACTGCGTCTTTTCAAATGAAATTTGAAGTCCGGTTTTTGCGGCTATTTCATTCAATTTTTCTATGGATTGGATTGCTTCTTGTCTGTTATTATTATTATTATTATTATTATTATTATTATTATTTGATACGTTGATATTTAAATTTATCACAGTCACAACGGTTATTTTATCGTTATCAATATTGTAACTTTTACCGGGCCGAACATTACCTCATTGATTTTCATTGCAATATTTAACTTCTCTTTCACATTTTTCTAAAGACATTTAAACGCATTTTAAAGTCTCGCGCGCTGACATATATAACACACAATTCACCTTCACACTAGAATAACGACAAGACATATCCAGGTCGTCGCAGCACTTAAACTTTACATACGCTGCAGATACAACGCGATGTTATGATTAATTAATTAATTAATTAATTAATTAAAAGGGACAAGCATTTATATTTCTAACTACAAAACATGATATTTAAATTAGTCAGATCTGTAATTGCGCCGTTGGCGTGCCGTTATCTCAGCTTCATTTCACGCCAGCCATCTCGGGACAACTTAGCTGCTCATAATTGCAGGACACATTCTTCGCTTAAATACTACCTTATAAATACACTGGTTCTGCACTCGTCTTGAAGTAACACGCGTCCATTTTTTATATAACACTTTACAATAAATTTTATTATGTATACATATACAACAATTAAACCGCCCTGCTTCGTGTCGAGAATTCAACTAATATAGTTTGCGGAAATCTCAAATTCCTTTCTCTCGAGGTGCTTCACAGTTGTGACTGACCGTGAGACACAGGCTTATCTCCGCCAGAATACAACAGTCCTCCCTTACCGATTACCAAAATAACATCGTCTGCAATAATTCACAAGAGCTATCTATGAATCTGCTGTCCCCCTAAGGAGAATTTCAGGAATTCTACAATTATTTAACTTATGATTTTCGTCACAGACCGTGATGGATATCGTGAACACAATGTTTCAAAATGTAATTTGTCTCCGTTCACCATTTTCCACTTGGTAATATATTCATCCCTCAAGCTTTAGAGATTCTTCAAGTCTATATCGCACTCTTTAAGCCATCTTCTTAATGTTGCGCGACAGGGGTTCACCCGCTCGGACAAATGAATGATGACTGATGCTCTGGGTTAAAGAGAGGGGTATTTATGCCTTCTCTAGGGACGCTCTGCTTGGCGTTGTTTACTGTTGTGCAATCATTCCATTTGATGACCACTGGACCGATTTCTTTGAGACCCACCCCAGAGATTCCACCCATTTTTTCAGTCACGATGTTGTTGTTTGCTGCTTTTTCCTGTTTCTTTAACGGGCGTAATAAATTCATTTCGTGCACGAGGGTTCCGCGCATTTTGTCGGTACGTCCTTGACATGTGTGTTCCTATCGGCCAAGATAGATGCCAACTTCTCTCCGTGCTAACTAAATACATTTCCACCCTGGGGACTTCAGCTTCATCAAATATTTTTCAAAATTCTTAATTACTTATTTCTTTGTGAATGACAGTGCCGAAATCTCTCGCAATGAGGGTTATTATAGAGAATTCCATTATTAATTACCCGACGTCTTCCGGAATGTTCCGACCTGGTTCGATGTTTGGTGGCTCGCCTCCTCCTGGGAGTTATCATGTCACGGAATGCGAGATGAGCTTGGAATAAAATTATGAATGCACTCCATCTTGCAGTTGAAATTTCTGCAAGGTTCAATACTGTTGGCTACGGTTACGCTATGTTCAGTTGAAGCTAGTCCGACTCGTTGGCTGAATGGTCAGCGTACTGACCTTCGGTTCAGAGGGTCCCGGGTTCGATTCTGGGCCGGATCGGGGATTTTAACCTTCATCGGTTAATTCCAATGGCCCGAGGTCTGAGTGTTTGTGCTGTCCCCAACATCCCTGCAACTCACAAACCACACATAACACTATCCTCCACCACAATTACACGCAGTTACCTACACATGGCAGATGCCGCCTACCCTCATCGGAGGGTCTGTCTTACAAGGGCTGCACTCGGCTAGAAATAGCCACACGAAATTATTATTATTATTATTATTATTATTATTATTATTATTATTATTATTATTATTATTATTATTATAGTTGAAGCTAGATGGCAGGACAGTTGCGTATTTTGAAAATGCGTACCGATGACAATAATACAACAATTCGATGAGATGGAAAACGAAACAATTGCGGTACAAATGACGTCCTGAGAGGGACATTTACAGAATACCTTAAAATGCGGAACGTTGTGTCACGTCACCCGAATGCTGGTGTTTTGGTGTTGGTAAACCAGTTAAAGACCTGCTATGATACAATATGAGCAGATTAGTTGTTGAGTGATGTGACAAAAGACGTTCTCAAGACCAAGAAACGCAATGTGCTGATGTGCAAAGATTTAATTTGTTGATCGACATCCTTTAACAAAGCAGCATTTATTCTGGCTAAACTGTATATCGTTACTCTCATTGGCTCTCTAACTCTCCGTATGTTAAAGGTAACTTATTTAATAGTACTGGCTAAAAGTTGTAGATTTTGTGACTGATAGTAGCAATCATCACGAAACAAATAACCTGGTACTAGTTTACACGTTTGGGAGAAGACTTCAGCTTCTAGCTGTCAATTTACAGCGTGCCTTCGGTGGCGACTTTGCTGAATCAAATATGAACTCTTTAGTAGAGAGAGGCGTAATTTAAGGAGACTTAGCCAAAAAACACATTTGTTTTGCCAATGCATGAAAACATGGAAACAATCGAAATACGAAATACGTGTTTGAATGTTAAAACAAGTTTTACGAATAAAATTGAGTATGTTGTATTACTCTTGATTTATTTCAAGATGAGCCAATAAATGAACACACACATCAGGGATTCCCGGCCGGTTGGAATTACCTGCTGACGGCTATAATCTATAATCCTTACTTTCAATTCCCGTGTCTTGTCACCTCATACAGCAGCTGTGTGTAGACCACTGGATCTGAACACAGCACTACGGGCCACTCAACACACGATAACAGCAACAGCACAAAAGTATTCAACAGCAGGACGATACTTACAACAACGAATATTAACACAGGTCCATTTGCCCTCAAACTTACGATAGCGGCTTCGCTCGCTGACTCATGACGACCCACAGTCACAGAAATACACGAACACATATGACTCTCAGGTAATACACAGTCTTCCGTTCCGCACGTCGTTCGCAGTCCAGCTATTCGCTTCACACTCCGACATACACTCCAGCTCCTGGTTCAGACCTCAGTGGGACGCTAGCGACAGCCACCTTCCTTGTCGCCCTTAGACCACCCTCCGAACGCCAGGACAATTAGTCCCACACTGCCCGACTCCGAGTCTAGAACCAACACCGACTCCACTACAGAACCCAATACTGACTGACTCTCGACGACGACGACGAACCCGTCTTTCGTCGGTACTGGGACAGAGCCCCAGTGACCGCGAAGTTTATGGCTTGTCGACCTCTAAAAGATCTTGAATGCCCTGTCAGAATGATGGTTCCCTGCAGTTAATGGTGTTATTCATCGGGTTATTCTAATATTCGTCAGTCATGATTCGCCAGTATGTGGCCTGGCGCGTAAGCGCCTGGTGTTGTATTGCGTCCGTGGCCGTGGTCGTAAGAAGTTCCTCGAGGTTAGGTAGCATGGAAGGTGGTGGTCAGCCAGCCAGTGGGTGACCACTCCCGATGTTACTTAACTGTCGGTGGTAGATACGCTGTGATTCCAGTGCTTTAAGGAGAGCCGGGGGAGATGTTTGTTGCGGGGTGTCAGGAGGTTGTTCTTGGCTGGGAGGGGAGTAGGGTTTAGCTGATGATTAGTTGATTACTTGGTATGGTCTGGGGGGATGCGGGTTCGGGGCTGTGATTAGCTTGAGGAGTAGTAAGTTCAATAGGTTGGATGTGTCCTGGGCGGTTTGATTGGTGAGGTTGTAGTTGGGGATGGTGGGATGAGGTGATTTGGGGGACAGGGTACTGGGATGGTGTGGCGTAGTAGAGTGTGCGTATAAGTGTTGTTCTTTCTTGTAGTGCGCCTTAATTGCCTTCTTTAGGTAGGGGCAGCCAGGATATGAGGCGGCGTGTCTGCGTTCACAGTTCGCGCACCTGGGGACCGCCACACCGGTTGCAACGAGTGGCATCAGAGCACGAGGCTGCAGGATGGTTCAGCCTGAGGCAATTAAAACATGGGATGATGAGTGAGGGATGGTGATGAGTAGTTGTTTTGCAGGTGTCTTGTGTTGGTGTCATTTTTGGCCTAGGAGCAGGCTTGCCACGCCTCCTCCTAGTTTGAGTATATTTGTGCTGAGAGTCCGTGCCCGAGTGTGAGATTAAGGTGGTCTCAGCCTCGGGCTCGGGAGATGGTGAGGGGGAAAGTGGTGAGGTGGGAGAAGTGTCAGTGTGGGGTGGGAGTGAGATGTCTGTTTCTGTAGGTTGGTGGGTGGTGTCAGGTGAGTGTAGGCGTGTTTGTGAGTATTTTGTGTGAGTGAGTGGGGGAGGGTCAGTTTGGATGTTCCTGTTTCTGATGAGGGGTTTGGTTTGAGTTTCTTTGTCTTCAGGGAATGTGGGTCGGGACTAGCCTCCCTTTTTATAGCTCACGTGATGTGAACAGAACATTCGCGAGGCGGCTAGAGGCGGAACAATCCCGTTGAATCTCCAAGAAACTTACAGGTAAGCCACCCGACGGGAACTGAAAGACCGGCAATGTCCTCCAGGCCATGTCCCCGTTTGGATGAGTCACTAGACCCTTCAAAACACTACCGAAAGGGGGCTACGACACGGCTGGTACGTAGCAATATTCATCCCGACAGATCAGGTTCATGTCATTATATAAAAGTAAGGTAAGTTTTGTAATAATAGGATACGAAATTAATTCCAAAAACTATAGTTTTTCGCCATCAAGAAACACTTACAAATCACTGGTTACTTTAGCTGTCCTGTCACTCTTCGACGTTCTGCTCCTCTGGTTTGTTTGCTATAGACGGCACAGGTGCTCTGGACTGTTAGGGCGCAGTGAAAAAGAGGAAGTCAGTCAGTACTGGCAGTTTGCTGTTGGAAAACATGGCTTGTTTTCTTTCAGACATGTTTCCACCTCCATAGAATATCTGGAAAAAGCTAGTTCTTTGTTGACGAAAATATTAACGTCGGCCTCACTGTCGGCAGCCCTGAAGATGGTTTTCTTGGTTTCACATTTTCACATGAGGCAAATGCTAGAGCTGTATCTTAATTAAGGCAACGGTCGCTTCCTTCCCACTCCTAGGCCTTTCCTAACCCTTCGTCTCCACAAGACCTACCTGTGCCTTTGCAACGTAAAGCAAATTTGAAAAAATTAACGTAGTCCACCTCTGTGGTGTAGTGGTCAGAAAGATTAGCTGCCACCCCCCGAGGCCCAGGTTCGATTTCCGGCTCTTCCACGAAATTTAAAAACTGGTACGAGGGCTGGAACGTGGTCCACTCAGCCTCGGGAGGTCAACTGAGTAAAGGGTATTTCGATTCCCACCTAAGCCATCCTCGAAGTGGTTTTTCGTGGTTTCGCACTTCTCTCCCAGGCAAATGCCGGGATGGTACCTAACTTAAGGCCACGGCCACTTCCTTCCCTCTCCCTTATCTATCAGTTCCCATCTTCCCAACCCCCAACAAGTTCCTTGTTCAGCATAGCAGGTGAGGCCGGCTTGGCTTGGTACTGGTCCTCCTCTCCAGTTCATCCTCCCGACCCTAAGTCTTACGCTCCAGGACACTGCCCTTGAGGCGGTAGAGGTGGATCCGACTCTGAGTCTGAGGGGAAAAACCTACCCTGTTGGGTAAACGGATTAAGAAAGAAAAAAATTAATAATTTACGCTTGGAAATAAATCGTGTAATTTTAGAGGTAAAGAACTATACAAGTTACAGATATGAAATAACATAAAGATATTAAAGAAATAGCAAAATAATTACCAAATTACATATTATGAAATATGTCATTTTTCTCGTCCGACTTAAATTCTACAGATTGCACATTGCCATGGTTTAGAATATTTAGCTCGTCTCTACTCGTCAGTGTTATTAAAACTAAATGTTGTTGGACCTATGTACTGAATGTTCTGTTACTGGTCGGAGCAGGATTCTCTGGATTATGACACCGGGATCACTCTTCTGTTGACAAGCTGGAGGTATTACAGAGCAAACAACGAGATGGGCATCCGCTGACAGCAGAATGACTCGGCAAACATTGTGAGCTTTACTCCACGGGACAGGTATCAAACACCGAGCTCAGTCGGTCAAGCAAACTGCGTTTGGAAATTATTTTAGAGGGAACTCAGGCAAACATGTCTTTCACATTCATATTTTGTTCTGTAGACGAGTGGTGGGACCGAGATCTCCTGCTCAAACCCGAGAGAGTAAGCTGGATGTTTGATGGCAGGAAATGGTCGTACGATGCAAATGATCTTAGATTATACATTTCGTGTTTAGCCGGAAACCTACCCGTAGATCTACGTTCCTCTGCCATTCGATAAACCGTCGAAATTGATTCTCAAAGAGACTGACTTTGTGGTTTTCCTAACTGAATTGAACATAGGTCATTAAAAAGACGTCAGTAGAATTGTAGCGATTGAAAGCAATGTTATCATATAAAATACTCGATCAAATGAAAAACCGCACACTTTCTCACTTTCAACGAACAGTACTGGTGCCGATCTAACAGTCCAAAGTTCCAGAGTCGGAATGAGCAGGTCGCAGACTGCCGGGAACACTCCTCTGTCATTATTCCGTTAAATTTGCACACTGCTCATTCCAATCATGCCTCAGAGTAGAGACTGAATAGCTCGAATACTATGATCAACCAGTGTGTTACGTACCAGTAGTATCAGAAAATTTATGAACCAGAGGAATGGCATGCTAAAGAAGACAGTTATCTAACTCTCCAGCTACTTCCCGCCAATATTCCGGCAGGCTGTTACACTCGGTACCACGGGGCGAGTTGGCCGTGTGGTTAAAGCCGCGTAGCTGTGAGCTTGCATTCGGGAGATAGTGGATTCGAACCCCACTGCCGGCAGCCCTGAGGTCGGTATTCGGTGGTTTCCCACAAGGTACTGTAAGTGCTGGGGCTGTACATTAATTAAGGCAAAGGCCCCTTACTTCACACCCCTAGCCATTTCATATCCCATCGTCGCCATAAGACTTACCTGTGTCGGTGCGACGTAAAGCAAATTAAAAAAATACTCGGTACGCAGCAGTAATCCTATCTATCGGATATGAGTGGAAACAGAAGACACAAAGCACATCACAACAAACAATGGTCAATGTAATGTTATTGTTGATTAATTTTATAAGCTTTCTATACTCTAGGCCTTCACATTAGTTTTCTTTCGGCTTTGTAATATTAGGCCGTTTTATAAAATTATTTATATAGACTGTAGTTCCTTAGTCTCAGACTTTACACACCGATTTTCATTAAATTCTATTTACCCATTTTCTCGTGACTCAGCGCTTACATGGACTTGGTAACACAAACCCAAGTTCATGAATATCTCTGTGATTGTAGGCGGTACGGTAACAATGTATAAGACATAAATGATCGGAAATGTAATAACTTACTACGTAACTACTTACTACATAACTAAAGTTAGGTTAATTATGTAGTATTTATCGATACGACCACTAATAACAAATATTTGAGAATTACATTTTAGGCCTTCCCCTAAACTACCATTTCACTCAGCGTGAATAAAATTATTGATGGCATAGATTATAGCGACTTATTCCCCGACTTTGCATACCAATGTTCATTAAGATACGACCACTAATAACAAATATTTGAGAATTAAATTTTAGGCCTTCCCCTAAACTACAATTTTTCTCCCGCGAATACAATTATTTATAGCCTAGATTGTACGGACTTTGTATACCGATTTCCATTAAGATACGACCACTAATAACATTAATATTTGAGAATTGAATTTTCGGCATTCTCCTAAACTACCATTTCACTCAGCGTGAATAAAATAAATTATAGGCTAGATTGTAGCGGTTCATCAGTCGACTTCACATACCGATTTACATTTAATTCACTTCAGCCGTTTTCTCGTGATGCGTGTAAATCTACCTACAGACAAACAGACAGACAGACAGACAGACAGACAGACAGACAGACAGACAGACAGACAGACAGACAGACAGACAGACAGACAGACAGACAGACAGACAGACAGACAGACAGACAGAAATTACGGAAAAGTAAAAGGTGCATTTCCTTGTTACTGTGGACATGACCGATACAGAAATACCATTCTTTTCAAATTCTGAGCAATGTACGGACAAAACTCTTATTTTATATATATAGATTTATCGATACGACCACTAATAACAAATATTTGAGAATTACATTTTAGGCCTTCCCCTAAACTACCATTCCACTCAGCGTGAATAACATTGTTGATGGCCTAGATTATAGCGATTTATTCCCAGACTTTGCATACCAATGTTCATTAAGATACGACCACTAATGACAAATATTTGAGAATGAAATTTTAGGCCTTCCCCTAAACTACAATTTTTCTCCCCGTGAATACAATTATTTATAGCCTAGATTGTAGGGACTTATTCCCCGTCTTTGTATACCGATTTCCATTAAGATACGACCACTAATAACATTAATATTTGAGAATTAAATTTTCGGCATTCCCCTAAACTACCATTTCACTCAGTGTGAGCACAGTTATTGATAGCCTAGATTATATCGACTGATTACCGCGACTTCGCATACCGATTTTCATTAAGACATGGCTACTTATAACATAAATATTTGAGAATTAAATGTCAGGCATCCCCTAAACTACCATTTCACTCAGCGTGAATAAAATAAATTATAGGCTAGATTGTAGTGGATCATCACCCGACTTTACATACCGATTTTCATTAAATTCGCTTCAGCCGTTTTCTCGTGATGCATGTACATACATACATACATACATACAGACAGACAGACAGACAGAAATTACGGAAAAGTAAGAAGTGCATTTCCTTGTTACTGTGGACATGACCGATACAGAAATACCATTCATTTAAAATTCTGAGCAATGTACAGGCAAAACTCTTATTATATATATATAGATATCCAAAACCTTCTGCTGCAATCCCGATGGTGGAAGTGACATCCCTCAGTAGAATGAAGACATGGAACGGATATCTAGACTGAATGCAGACGTAGCTCATGATTTTCACAAATTTCACGATCATGATTTTTTCTCTTATGTTCTAGACTTTGCATAGGTTTATTTTTAATCAGTAATTCGTACAGAATTTAAATGGAGCATAACTACAAAACAAATTATAGACATGATACTGTATAGGCTTTTGGGCTTATGCCGTGTCAAGAAAATAAGGTGAAATTCCTGTGGCCTTTGGTCACAGGGGTCCCAGGTTCGATTTACGGCTAGGTGGGGAATTTTAGCCATAATTGGTTAATTCCTCTGGCTCGGGGATGGGTGTATGTGCCGTCTTCGTCATAATTTCATCCTCATCATGACGCGCAGGTCACCTATGGGCATCAAATCTAAAGACCTGCACCAGGCCTGTCCGAAGGCCACGCGGCATTTCATTGAACTACTTTTTTGTTGCTACCACTGGTGTTCGTCCTTGGAAAACCACACGGCCAGTATTTATTTACATTTATAGATCGTGGTTGAAAACGATTCTAAACTTATAACGTAATACTACAGTCTGATATATAATGACAATATAGAGCGCTTAATTGTGCAGTTAGGTTCGATAAGCATATGAGAACTGAGGTTGGCAGTGGAGTATTTAACTTCGTTAGAGAGGAGTACAGATGGTTCTGCAGTTGGGAATACTTCTTTTTTTTTTATTTGCTTTACGTCGAACCGACAGAGATACTGTAGGCCCACGGTAGCAAAAGGGAGACGGTAGGTGTCACGCGCAGCCGACCAGGAGCATGTGACGTCAGTGGACTCCAGTCTGACAGGCGCCGTAAATTAATGCAAATCAGTCTGCCGAGCGCCCCGCTTATCTTAATTATCACAAATACGGTTACGTTGTAATATAAAATTTTCACATGAAAACCACTAAGAATTTGCGTAAAACTATTTTGTTTGTGTGCTTTTGTAAATATTGCAGACTTACTTTGAAAGCCAGAATAGTGAAACCGTTTGCTAATATGATTAAATATTTTTATTAAGGGTTCCAATATACCGGAAATTGTATTGCTTACAGCTCCCACTTACTTGAATGAATTTAAATTAAGTATTCTATGCACGTGTAGGCCTATTTCTCTCTGAAGTTTCTGTTGATGCAGAAAGTGTGCGAATGTATTCGGAAGGAACTGTTCCTTATTTCAACCAAAGGTACGAGTGTATTCTACCCCAAGGCAGGTCCGAACCTTCGCAGAGGTGTGCCTGAGCCGGAGTTTACGTAAGGTAGGGTGGCCAGCTCCTTTCCGCTCCTCCATTCCCTTACCCCCAACCAACAGTGCTTGGCATCTCATCCAAATCTTGACCATGGCCAATGTTTTCGGAGATCTCACGGGATCCTGTGTTTCAACACTGCTACGGCCGTTGGCCCTTTTATCAACGAATGCCTAACATTTCACATTGTAAATCTTTTTCAAAATCAGACGGCAGAAATTATTCGGAGCATATACGTGCAGTTTTAGAGTTTTACAAAATATTTTGATTTTCAAATCGAGGATTGTGGCGACGTTTAGTAAATTCTCAGAGGCTTGCAGACTGAAGGCTGAGAGGCATAACAGTCTATAATGATAATGTATGTATGTATGTATGTTCAAAGATCTACCCAGTGTTTATGCAGCGTTGGGTCTTTTGGGAAAAATAAACGAACAAATTACCGCTTCTCTACGTTGTTAGGATGGTCTGTACAGCCTGCAACCGCACAACACGGCATATTAACAGCACGAACTCGACATATAGGCCCTACAGTGAAATACACTTCCCTCACGAACCAAATGCACGAGTTAACGACTTTTAAAACATTCGGTAACTTCGAAAATAATAATATAAAAAGAGAAACAATGTGCAGATCGCAGACGAACAGCGATGCGCCGAACTTAGTATGAAAACACTGACACCAAAGAGTATATAGACTGAAATAAACGTGCGAAGCAATGCGTAGTGTAATGGGAGGGAGAATCCAGTGACGTCACAACCACGCTAGTCTACTGTGCATCCACCTCGTGACACCTACCGTCGCTTTTCTAGTTACCGTGAATAGGTTTTATGGTGACGATGGGATAGGAATGGGCTAGGAATGGGAAAGAAGTGGCCATGGCCTTAAAAAAGTACATCCCCAGCATTTTTCTAGTGTGAAAATGGGAAACCACAGATAACCATCTTGAGGGCTAACTCGCTCTGTGTGAGTACTTCTTACTTGCCAGTAAGATCTAGTTCGAGTGGGCTATTCCTCCATAATCCTCTGAGCAGTGAGGGGTGTCCTGTGGACATGACTGAGATAGCATTCATGACCCAAACGCATTCTTATTAAAGACGAAAGGTGGTGGTGGAGGTGATCGATTTATGAGGAAGTACAACTAGGCAACACTAATCAGAGAGAAAAATGGAAGGGATCCGACAATTCGAAAAATGAAGGAATCAGCCAAAGAATGACAAGGGCCACGAACAGCGTGAAAATCAGAGTCTCCCCAGGCCTCGAATGCTCCAATACTGCCGGGGTCGGAAAAGAACAAGAGCTGACCAAAGGAGGATGGATAGCATAGATGAAAGTGAGAAAGCTGAAAGGTGTGTTCGTGTTAGCTTCAAAATCTTAAACCAGACCTGCTTTGGGATGGTGGACTGAATTTTAGCGTGGTGCTTTCCGCTTGCAAGCTGTGACGTTTTCCAGTACTCAGACCATGAACCTGTGTGTTCGACAGACTGAAAAGCTTTTAAGTTACATTACACTGAGTCGACAGCGGAGAGTTTGTTTCTAACAGCTTCGTGATGGAGCAACGTTAAATATTACAATGTTTGAAGACGAGAACAATTATTATGTTATATTAAACAAAGCTCTGTGTAGAAATCCTCTGTGTCGAGGAACATCTTTCATTATACCGCTCCCTTCTCGTTCTCTTTCTGAGGCTAGTATAAATGTTAAGTTAGGTAGGCCGAGGGGGGAATATTGTTTACATGGTCGACCATCCCCTCGGTCAAACAGAGTTGGAGAAGAATGCACCTGACGCTGTCTCACGAGAAGTTATTGGATATGGGGACACGCCAGAGAATGCCTCCAAATAACCAGCGGAGAACAAGCAAAACAGTGCCACGGTAGAAAACAAGTTGCTACATTGAATAAATAATTCGCAGGCGGTAGCTGCCACCACAGTTGGTCCACGTTACTCAAATATTAAGATGAAATATGTTACCTCACTACATGGAATAATCAAAATCAAATATTCTCCCTTCCTTTTAATGATATCGTCGTTGTTGTACTTGGAGAATAATAGAGGTACATTCAGCTCCTATAATAACAACTTTCATAGTGGCACGTGAGAATATTAAGACTTCAATGATATTTGTGAATGAATTTAATGCGATTGAAAGGAATATAAGGCATCCACTAAGTTATCCAATTACTGTACACTCACTAACCCTGAACATTATGCTGCATTACTTTCTTAAGATGTTCACACTCTACAGTTGGTTTTCCCCTCGGTCTTAGCGAAGAAACCCACGGAAAATCACTTCGAGGATGGCTGATGTGGGAATCGAACCCCCTCTACTCAGTTGACCTCCCGAGGCTGAGCGGCTGTTTCCGCCCTCGTACCACTTTTCAAATTTCGTGACAAAGCCGGGAATCGAACGCGGGCCTCCTGGGCTGGCAGCTGATTACACTAACCACTACACCACAGAGGCGGACATGCAACTTTTCACAAATCAAAATATAAAACAACGAACAAATCCTACAGTGTTACTGCCCTGATCGCCTTGATGAAACAAGCAATCTCTGCTCACCTTGGAGGCCTGCAGATTACAAGATACGCATGGGCAGCGTGTTGAATCCTCTGGGTCGTTATTTAAGTTTAATACATCGGAACTGCTATCAAATAAGCACTTTAAAGTATATAAATTAGCATTCTTCACCTTGGTGCGGTGTAAGTTCACAGGACAAAAATTAGTCACCCGTGGAGAAATCATTACAAGCATCATTTAAGACCGTGTACCTCCGCCTCTGGACTTGAAAACCTCCTGGATTCGGTTAGGAAGTGTCCACAAGGTTGTGCAGGTACGTCGCATTCAGGTTAAGCCACTTGCTGAGGATTTGATCGCGCCATTCCACCAAATTGCGGGGATGGTGATTTCGGCGTTTCACTCGCTGTACAAACATGTCAAATAGATGTTCAATGTGGTTCAAGTCAGGCGATTCTTCAGGCTAATCGAGACGTAATATGGTGGGGAACTGTTTTAAAACCAGTCGCGTGTACGTCCAGCCCAATGAACTTTGCTGTTATCATCTTGAAAAATCGGGGTCTCAACAGGGTAATCATCGTACAGATGTTGAGTGAAAAGCAACACCTGATCATCCAGAATATTTAAATAAACATGCTGGTTCATGTTAGTGCTCACCTCAGAGATCAAATCCAATCTATGATACCAGATACACTCCCAAAATATCACAGACCCACCTCCATCTTGAACTTGACCTTTCACATACAGACAGTGCTTCATTTGACCTTCGGTGCACTCGAAGACGTTCGTCACTGGAATGCAGGCAAAAACTGATTCGTCAGACCAGATTACATCCTGCCACTCAGCTACTGTCCACGTTCGATGATTTCTAGCCCATTGAAGACGCGCAGTTTTATGTGCCTGTGTGACCAATGGCCGCTTGCGAGGTGACCGACTGCAATAATGTTCATCACGTTGCAATGCTCTCTCACTAACAGGTTGGGATGGTCCTTCATTCACTGACTGCAAGATTTCCTGTCAGATTTGGAAGCCATTTTGATTCACAAGCCGTAAAACGCGTCTCCGGCCCCTCTCAGTCAGGATCTTTTTCCGACCACAATTCTGACGTGTTTCGTGGAAACATGTAGTACACCACCACCAGGTTCACGCACCGTACAGACATGGGCACGGCCAAACACGGATGCCCCTTTTTGTCACTCAGTCACGGATTTGGCCCGCTCATTGAGGTGACCAGCATGTGTATTTATACACTCTGGATGATCAGGTGTTGCCTTTAAGTCAACGTCTGTATATGAGTATGCTAGTGATACCCCGACTTTTCAAGATCTACCCATGTTGACGTACACTCTCCACTTGAAATATCACAGTGAGCGCTACTGCCTTATGCTTACCTGGAGGCAGTGCGTGTGCGGTTGAGCCTTGCATTGTTCACTGCGCCATCTGTACAGGCTTAGCGATCAATCTGTGTGTGCGCACAGGGTGACCGACTTTTTTGTTCGGTGAGCTTATTACTATATTTTGACGGATAACCTCGTGCATATAGCCTATTATGGACATTAAAATTCAATAAGATCTCTATTACGAACAGTGTGCCCAGTGTTGATATTCTCCAAAAGCAGAATGTAAGGATTTCTCATCGGTATGTAGGAGAGTCCGAGTGACATGTTTGGACTGTTCTCTGTGCCTGAGCAACGATGCAGAAGTGACAAGATCAACCATTATAGATCATTTAAAGTCAAGAATTTCATGTTTGTTCCGTATTGAATAGAGATTACAAAACAATAAGTTAAATTGTACAAGATCCACCTTTTCAATGCAAGATATGTTGTTGATAAAAATTACATCATCATTTATTAAATGGCACCGGTTTCAACATCCATGGATGTCATCATCAGCCAAGTAGGGTCATTACACAAAGATACACATTAAAGTTAAAACACATAAAATTAACCCCCATAATTAAAATTATCTACAACAAGTTATATGAACTTACGAATCAAAATAGGAAAATTGGACAAAGATATAGCCTTTATAAAAAATGCATTATGCATAAATTGACCCCAAAATTTTTGAAGGGTATTAATAATAAACGGCATGTTCTTTACAGCATAAATGTGCTTTATATTTTAACTTGTTATAGATAATTTTAACTATGAGGGTCAATTTTATGTGTTTTAACTTTAATGTGCATCTTTGTATAATGACCCTATTTGGCTGCTGATGACATCCATGGATGTTGAAACCGGTACCATTTAATAAATGATGTTGTAATTTTTATCAACAACATATCTTGTATTGAAAAGGTGGATCTTGTAAATTTTAACTTTTTATAGATCATGTCACATTAGTGACCGCAATATCATAGCATGCACACGTGGGGTGGGAGCGCGATTAGCTCAATGTCTTATCTTTTAGAACGGCCGAGGTTTCAATCCCGATGGATAGGCCTACATGTTGGGATGCTTACAACTTAATCATCACCATAATGTGAGCGTGGAACTATCACAAATTCCTCTGTGAACGTTTTCAAAATGTTTTGACTCCCTACTAGTGCTGTACAAAAAATATAAACTGCGATTTTGAGAAATTCACTCCAAACTGTAGAAAATCATTTGTATTTAGAAGTTATTTGAATAAATAGTATCCATCGGGGAACAGCCACCCGAAAATTAATAAATATTGTAACATTTAAAAAATTCTAATGAAAAGTAACTGAATATATTTTCTTATTGTCGTTACGGACTAATCAATAGGCTGAATCTTTTTCGTTACCCTACAATTAAGCCAGCAATCCTAAGTGGATTGTCCCTCTCTCTCTGGCCTTGTAATACGAAGTGCGTACTATATTGTTTTACATTTCTTTTCTACATAAATGGAGTACATTACACATCAGTTATTACGTTCACTTTCTCAACATAATTTCCTTGTAACTATATGCACTTTTGCCATCGATGTGTCAGTCTCTCCAGACATTCACGAAACCGTTCTTTCGGAGTTCTGCATACACATTTCTTGATAGCTGTGTCCAGTTTTGCAAAATCCGGAAAACGGCGACCACGCAGAAGTTTCTTCATATTTCCGACCAGGTGATAATCTCTTGGTGCCAAGTCGGGTGAGTATGGTGGGTATGGCAGTGCCGTGATTCCCATTTGCTCAATGGCAGCGGTGGTGGAGTGTATGGTGGGTGTGGTAGCATCGTGAATCTCATTTGATCAATGGCAGCGATGGTCTCTAGGCTAGTGTTGGGGCGGGCATTGTCATGTTGCAGAAGCACACCTTCAGCCCATTTTCCTGGCCGCTTAGTTTGAATGGCATGACGTAAGCGCTTAAGGGTTGCAATATATGCTGCACTATTAATCGCGGCCCTAAATTCCAGCCAGTCAATGAGGATGATGCCCTTTGTGTACCAGAACACTGTCGCCATTCGCTTGCCAACTGATGGCAGTGTTCGACATTTCTTAGGTGATGGACTGCACCTATGCTATTTTGCTTTACGTCCCACTAACAACACTTTTACGCTTTTCGGAGACGCCAAGGTGCCAGAATTTAGTCCCGCAGGAGTTCTTTTACGTGCCAGTAAAACTACCGCACGAGGCTAACGTATCTGAGCAACTTCAAATACCACAGGACTGAGCTAGGATCGAAGCTGCCATGTTGGGGTCAGAAGGCCAGCGCCTCAACCGTATGGAGCGTGGCTTTGTATGGAAGTGAAACATGGACGATAAATATCTCAGAAAAAAGAGAATAGAACTTTTGAAATGTAGTGTTACAGGAGAATGCTGTAGGTGAGATGGGTAGACCGAATCACGAATGAAGTCATACTGACACTAGTGAGAAGGGGTCAATTTGGCTAAATGTGAAGAGAAGAGATAGAATGAAAGGACACATCTTAAGACACCCATGACTTGTTCAGTTGGTTTTTGAGGGAAGTGTAGGTGGTAAGAATGGTAGGGGTACACTAAGGTATGAATATGACGAGCAGATTCGTGCAGATGTAGGATAGAGTAGGTACGTAGAAATGAAAAGATTAACACAAGATAGAGTGGCATGGAGGGCTGCGTAAAACCAGCCTATGGACTGATCAGTCAAACAATAACATGGTTAGTGAGGCCAGATTGTAATGAAGTTAATATTCCCATATTTGGTGAAATGAGCCCGTGGAAAATATATTCCTGTCAGTGGCGGATTGTGAATTATTATTATTATTATTTACCAGAAATATAACTGAGCATTATTGAGTCCAATGCAAGAAATATTTATCTGTCAAAATTCCATGTTAAAATGCCAGTTTGTAGTAGTAGTCACGATGGCATTTCACGCTGGCTTGTTCTGTATCTTCGTGTGAAATTTGACCTGCCCCTTACCATGGTAGTCTCTAAAGGTTGAATACTGCGCACAGCGGGGCACTACATCTGTTCTTCTTTCCAATCCACAGAGATAATGGTCTCCCTCTGTAACTATTCGTCACTTCTAAAATAGCACATACTTATTATGGATTGAAAATGCTTCAGGAACTCCTCCTTCGTTATGGAAGCTATTAAAGCCCTTTATGTGAGAACTATCAACAAATTAGTATCTACATACCTACAGAAATATGAGAACTGATTTTCAGGAGTTTCAGTTCTTTCTTTAAGTTCTTGGTAAGTTTTTCTGTTTTCAGTTCCCCGGTGGCACACTCAAAACCATTTAGCGTGGAAGAAATAAACATAGCTATCAGAGACACTAAATCAGGTAAAGCCCCTGGTGAGTATGGTATACACCTAGAGTTCTTCGCTCACTGTGGAGAAAAGGCTCGTGCCTGGCTAGCTAAATTCTACACTGATATCCTCGAAAGAGGCAAGACACCAAAACTATTCAGACAGACAAAGATTATTGCCTTGCTTAAGAAAGGTAAACCAAGTGAAAAACCGGAGAGCTACCGCCCTATTGCCTTGCTCAGCGTTGCATATAAACTACTAGAAAGACTTCTGCTCAACAGAATTGGTCCCGAAATACTCAAGAAAATTCCAGTGGAACAGGCGAGCTTTAGACCACAGAGAAGTACGACAGATCAAGTTATGTCTCTTACAACCTACATAGAAGCAGGCTTCCAAAGAAAACTCAAGACCTCAGTGGCATTCATAGACTTGACTGCAGCCTATGACACAGTCTAGAAAGATGGATTACTCTACAAGTTCCTGAAAGTGGTCCCATGTAGGATAGCTGAACCATCTTTAACAACATGTTGAGTCAAAGACAATTTCGTGTGTACAATGGGACAGCTGTAAGCAGCCAAAGATCGCTGAACAACGGTCTGCCACAGGGGTCAGTTCTCGTTCCTTTGCGGTTTAGTTTATATATTTCAGACATGCCGAAGACACTTTCAAGGAGATTCGGATAGCAGATGACTGGTTACTTGCTATCAGGGACAAAACAGTTGAGAAAACAGAAGAGATCCTGACTGAAGACCTCAAGACACTGGCACACTACTTTCAAATTTGGGGACTCCAACCAAACATCAGCAAAACTGAAGTTTGTTGATTCCACTTAAACAATAAAATGGCTAACAGGGAGTTAAATGTGTACATGGACAACCAGAAATTGAGACTAATAGGTACCCTAATATCTAGGAGTCACACTGGATAGAACACTGTCTTATAGACAACATCTCCTGAACCTCTCTGCCAAAGTAAGAACTCGCAACAATATAATTCATAAGCTGTGTGGAACAACTTGGGGATCTACAGCCGCAACTCTGAGATGTTCAGCTTTAGTGTTGGTGTACTCGACTGCTGAATACTGTGCTGCTGTTAGGCTGAATAGTGCCCACACAAACATCATAGATACCCAGCTGAACACTACAATGCGTCTCATCACTGGCACAATCAAATCTACTCCCACGCAGTGGCTTCCAGTGTTAGGTCATATCCCTCCACCAGATCTCAGACGTAAAGATGCTCTCCTAAGAGAATTCAGTAAAATAATGAATAACCCAGAACTCCCGATACATGATGACATCGACGATGCGAATATTAATCGTCTGCGTTCGAGAAAACCACCAACTAGAGATGCCATGAACTTGTGGAACAACAACTACCAAACTTCTGCTGAATGGAAGAAGAGACTCAACGAAAAATACTGCCCGAGAATGCCTTCTGTGAAGAAGACGCCGCCATCTGGTTTCAACCTCCCTCGAAGACTATGGTCCGCACTGAACAGGATCCGAACAAACCACGGGAACTGTGCAGCCTTCCACTACAAGTGGAACAGAATCCCAACGCCTGAGTGTGACTGTGGCGCTACACAACAGACAGTGAAACACATCATCGAATAGTGCAGGACTAGAAAATACAATGGCAGTGCTAGAGGCTATAGACTATATAAACAATTTGGACATATGTATATAGTGTAGATCTTGTAACAATAGACGCTATATCTCTAGCCATACGCTAAATAAATAAATAATACTTCCTTATAAATTATGAGATTTTCTCAATGTATTTGTACACTACTGTAAGGGGAAACAATGCCGGACTTCACTAGGGATACCATGGTCACTGTCCCCATGCATTGAGTTCAAAGTCCATGAGGTCCCGATTTTTGTCGCCTGTTAACGACAGGCTCGCATGTATTCTACCTCTTTTGCCCACACGAAGTGAGATCGTCTCGGCTTATACTATTCCAATTTCATGTTGGCTTAGTGAGATTAGTTTGTGGAGAGTAGTAAACCAATGTTCGTAAAATGTCGAAATATTGTTGGTTATTTTGCCCATTACACCACGATGCGTGTGACAAAATTAAGATTCTGCTCTCTGCTGAGCACAAACTAGACAGTTGCGCTTCCATATATTACATTCGACTTCAAACGAAATGTTGTCGCGGCTTGCGTCCTTTTAAGTGCAATATTATGCTTTATAAGACAGAGAAACTTTCAGGAAACTGTCTCCAGTCAGAATAATGAACTTAACTTTACAACAAGTAATTACTTTCCACATTTACTCAGCGCAGCACATGGTATACACTCTGACAACTACCAGGTAAAACAGCTCTTCAACCTAAAAGGATAGAGTGAAAAATTTCAGAAGGATTCTGTTAAATGTTTAAATTTCCCCTAGCAAGTGCAGATGATACATCTTGATACATTGATAAACTCAATATGTAATTGGTTCATTTAACTAGAGTCCTTTCTATCGAGCCCTTTTTCTGTTGATACCGAGAATATTGACAACAGAATAGCGTACGCACATGCACATATCGTCAATATGGGCTACCGTAACTCAAATAATTCAGTTTGTGAACTTCTGTGAAAGAAACAAACACCTCAAAGCAGCCCTGTTATTAACTAAAACACTGGTTTATCGTAAGGGTCTTACTTTAAAGGTCTTTAATCAGCTTCACTCCAGATCCTCATCTGCTTCACCCGTCTGTCTGTCTGTCTGTCTGTCTGTCTGTCTGTCTGTCTGTCTGTCTGTCTGTCTGTCTGTCTGTCTGTCTGTCTGTCTGTCTGTCTGTACCCTCATCGCGAGAAAATGGCTCAAGATATTTTAATGAAAATTGGATGTAGAGCCCGAGAATTAGGCACTACAATTTAGACTATAAATAATGTTATTCGCGCCGAGTGAAATGGTAGTTTAGGGTAAGCTTTAAAATTTAATTCTCAAGTAGTTATGTTATTAGTGCTTCTAGCGATAAAAACTATATAACGAAAGTTATATAGAATTAAATTTCCGATCATTTATAACTTATGGACTTCTACAGTACCGGCCACCATAAGAGAGATATTTATGAATTTCGATTTTTTTTTTGCCAAGTCCATATTAACTCCCAACCACGAGAAAATGGGGGAACAGAATTTAATGTAAATCGGCGTGTAAAGTCCGGGAATAAGTTACTAGAGTGTAGGCCATAAATAATTTTATTCACGCAGTATAAAATAGTAATTAATGGGAGGTGCCAATTTTTTTTAAATATCTGTGTCATTGGTTCTATCAAAAAGTATTACCTGACAAAAGTTATAGAGAATGCAAGTTCCATTCATTTATGTCTTATACAGTTTAACCATGCCGACTATAATAATAGAATTCATGAATGTAGACTTTGATTGCTTAGTCCGTATTTGCGCCGAACATTGCTAATTTGGAAATATGGTTTAATAGTGTTAATTGGCGCTGGTTTTTTGTCATTTATTCAGGTATAAAACCGCATGGCCATCGGTGCGTATCGACAAGGAAAATTGTGAAAATGATTGTAAAAAGGAGATAAAATCGTAAAGGAACGACCGCTTGAAGAATAAGACATATGGGAGTCGTGAAAGATGAAGGACTGCCTTTACAGTGGATGCCCTAATATCACAGACTCAGAGGAAAACTAAAATGTCAGTGCCTACAAAATCGATAGCTCATAAAAATAATCAACAATAACATTACATTTACCATTGTTTGTTGTGATGTGATTTGTCTCTTTTGCTGCCTCTCATCTCCGATAGACGGGATTATTCCTACACCCCGAGTAAAAAGAAAAAAGAAAAGCTTGCCTGAATACCGGCGGAAAGTAGCTGGGTAGTCAAAAACCTGTACGGCAGCTAGTTATGTCTAAGTATGAAATACGACGAAGAGTTATAAAATTTGAACTTTTTGGGAGTTCCCTAATTTGTTATAACCTGGTACTAGCCTGCATAATTGCAGAGTTCTCACAGACGGCCATTTTACACGTGGTAATTCCCCAAAATTCTGTGGAGGGTTTATACTCTGTAACGTAGAGAACCTCCCAGCTGTAAAGCGCTGTAGTGTAGCCTTGAGCTGTATTGGCAACTCGATATCCCGCCACAAATTATATCGGCAGGCGCGATCTCCGCTTTGCCACCAATTTCATTACCGGCTCGTGATTGGACAGTTAACCTGCCACTAGTTTAACCTTTGACTGTGCTTGTGGAAAGGTGAGAGTTTACCCAGTATTGCAGTGCCGATTGCATTCTCCGCGAATAGAACGGACCCGTGAATGCGAACAATGCGAACCTGCAACTTGCGTCCACAAACAAAATTGTATGCATTTATAAATCTAGAATTAGTGAGTTGCAGTGAGATGATATAGTTGTTTTGTGTGGAACTTTCCAGTAGCGTCCCTCAGAGCATAATTTCGGTGGTAACATCTGCTTACAATACTACGGAATTCTAGTGTGCACGTTGTGATCAAGATTGTATTAAATTGCATAGCTCATAACGTTACCCTAGAAACGCGATGGGGAAGTCACCAAACATCTTTTTTCATAATGAAGACTGAGTAGGGGAATTTTCACTGTAATGGTAGACCCGCTTGCATACGGTGCCATAAGTCACAATCAGGTTGGGGAGTTTTCATTATAATGGTGGACACTCACTCTCCACCTGCCTTTTTACAACCTCAGAAATACTGTCTTAGTGGTTTTCCCAACTGAAATAAACGTACATTACAATGACGTCAGTAGGAATGGCGCGATTAAAAGCAATGCTTCCATATGAAATACTCGATCAAATGAAACACCACACTTTTTCTCATTTTTAACGAACAGGACTACACTGCCGATCTAACAGTCCACAGTTCCGGAGCTGGAATGACCAAGCCGCAGACAACCGTGATTCGTGAACGCTCTTCGTCTTTTTTCGGCGGGGAGAGGGTCGAATAGTGGAGGCTCCCAGGGCAAAAGCTTACGCCCTTTTACTAATCTGTTTCCTAGGAGTACCCAACGAGTCGGAAAATATCAATTCACTGCACTGGCGGCGGAAAAATCTATCTGACTTGGAGGCAAATTTTCCCTCCAAGCCAGAGGAGAAACCCCCTCTACACTGATAATTTGGAATAAAATTAATGTAGAATTTAATAAAAGTGAAGAGGAAGAAGCCTTTCGTAAGAAACGGCACTTTTCAGGGTTGAATTTTGAGTCATTTAGTGAATTGTGGTGCTATAATTTGAAATAGGCCTAAACTGTTATTCCAGACCAGGCCTTACTACTACTACTACTACTACTACTACTACTACTACTACTACTACTACTACTACTACTACTACTCAGCATCTGCCTTAAGTACTGTATATACACTGCTCATTCAAAACAGCGCGTTAGAGTACGGATCGAATAATTGGAATACTAAACAGAACCATTGTGTTACGTACCAGCTGTATCAGAAAATGTATGAACCATAGGAATGGCATGCTAAAGAAGAAACTTTTCTAACTCCCTGGCTATTTCCTGCCAATATTCAGTCAGGCTATTATACTCGGTACACAACAGTAATCTCATCTATCGGAGTTGAGAGGCAGTATAAGAGACAAATAACATCACAGCAGACATTGGTCAATGTAATGTTATTGTTGATCAATGTCATGTGCTTTCGATATTGTAGGCCTTCACATTTAGTTTTCTTCCGACTCTGAAATACTACTCAACATAGTCGGTACGGTAAAACTGAATAAAACATAAATGATTGGAAATTGTATTCTCTGTAACTTTTGATATGTAGTACTTTTCGATAGGACCAAAAACATAGGTATTTAAAAATTAAATTTTAGGCGTCTTCCCCTAAACTACAATTTTATCAAGGGTGAATAAAATTGTTTATAGCTTAGACAGTACTTTCTTATTCCCCGACTCCATATACCGATTTTCATTAAATTCTGTTAACCCATTTTCTTGTGGCTCGGCGTCGATATGGACTAAGCAACAGAACTACAAATTCATGAATATCGGTGTTACCACAGCCGGTACAGTAAAAATGTATAAATGGTAGGAAATTTAATTCTATATAACTTTGGTTATGTAGTATTTATCGATACGACCACTAATAATATAAATAATTGAGAATTAAATTTTAGCCCTTCCGCTAAACTACCATTGCGTTTAGCGTGAATAAAATAATTTATAGCCTAGATTGTAGTGGCTCATTCTCCGACTTTGTATTCAAGTTTTCAATCAGATAGGACCACTAATGACGTAAATATTAAGGATTTCATTTTAGGCCTTCCGCTAAACAACCATTTCACTCAACGTGAATAAAATTATTTAAAGGCTAGATTGTAGCGATTTATTCCCCGATTTTGCATACCAATTTGTATTAAGATAGGACCACTAATAACATAAATAATTGAAAATTAAATTTTAGGCCTTCCCTTGAACTACCATTTCTATCAACGTGAATGAAATTATTTATGGCTTAGATTGTAGCGACTAATTCTCCGACTTTGCATACCGATTTTCATTAAATTCTCTTTAGCCGTTTTCTAATGATGCGTGAACAGACAGACAGACAGACAGACAGACAGACAGACAGACAGACAGACAGACAGACAGACAGACAGACAGCCAGACAGACAGACAGACAGACAGACAGACAGACAGACAGACAGACAGACAGACAGACAGACAGACAGACATTAGGGAAAAGTAAAAAGTGCATTTCCTTGTTACTGTGGTCATGCCCGATACAGAAATACCATTCTTTTCAAAATCTGAGCAACGTACAGACAGAACTCTTATTTTATACATATATATTCGCTTTAGCTCGTTGGGGGTTCCGCCTCCAAACCCCCAATTCCTCTACATTAGAAGTGTTCATTTGGACAATTACCGGGACGAACCGGTAGGTCGTTACGAAAAACGATCTACAGTTTTGGTTCTTTGACGTTTTGTCGTACCAATCAGTCAATCAATCAATACTGATCTGCATTTACGGCAGTCACCCAGGTAGCAGATTCCCTATCTGTTGTTTTCCCAGCCTTTTCCTAAATGATTTCAAAGAAATTGGAAAATTATTGAACATCTCCCTTGTTAAGTTATTCCAATCCCTAACTCCCCTTCCTCTAAATGAATATTTGCCCCAGTTTGTCCTCTGAATTCCAACTTTATCTTCATATTGTGATCTTTCCTACTTTTATAAACGCCACTCAAATTTATTCGTCTACTAATGTCATTCCACACCATCTCTCCGCTGACAGCTCGGAACATACCACTTAGTCGAGCAGCTCTCCTTCTTTCTCTCAATTCTTCCCAGCCCAAGCTTTACAACAACCTGAATTTTATCCCCGTTTATCAACATACCATTGCCTGCTGTCCATCTCACAACATTTTCGAGGTCACGTTGCATTTGCTCACAATCTTGTAACTTATTTATTACTCTATGGAGAATAACATCATCCGCGAAAAGCCTTACCTCTGATCCCACTACTTTACTCATATCATCCATCATCATACCTCCATCGGGTACACGTTAGATTGGTGAGTCTTGAATTAGGCTGAAGTTTGGGTACAGTTTCCACATATTACTTTTTTCCATACTTACACGGATTATATAGTATGTATCACGGACGTGCCAACGGCCAGCCTAGTCACTGTTCATGAGAGGTAGATATTAACTGACGTTATTCCACTGTTGAAATTATACATTTTTCAAAGTTTCCTACATAATGTTTACATCGAATACATAGGTATATTCTTAAACTTGGAAGACTAATCGAAGTTGGTCCTATATTATTATATCGGCTCTCCTTTGATTAAGTAGTAGATACATAGACCTGGTTTTTCGATCTGGGGAAAAACTTGCTTACCTTTATCACAGGTCTTAAGTTTTTAACCTCCACTTAATGGGCGGCTAAATTTCGCAAAATTGCTAAGTGTACTGTATGTACGGCGAATCATTCTACAGTTTTGATCTTGTTAAGTTTCGCAGTATCCCAGCCTGACGTATCTTAGACTGAGCTAGACTTTTAGATGTAGTGTAATTTTGTTAAATTTGTCACATATACTTTCATATTTACCATACATAATATATCCGAGCTGGAATAATCGAATTTGCACACATATGACCGGGGCACAAGCCAAGATGCCTGCTAACTTTCATGATTCTATCTGTCATGAAAGGTACCAAACTATGCAACAATATTTGGGAAAATTAAAAAAATTCGTAAAATCAAAAGATGCAGCTCAATTAAAAGTATAACCGATGGGGATACGACAAAAAGTCGTAAGAAGAAAGTTGTAGCTCACTTCAAATTGGGTAAATATTGTTTGCAGCGTCATTAAAATTGCCTCAATGTTTCGGATATTTTTCGTAGGTATAAATTTGAACATTTGAACATCTTGGCATTCCTCCTTCGGTTAAAGCCTAAAGGAGTAATTTTTCAAAATTTTCTAGGTCATCCGGAATTTTGATTCCGACATATTGATAACTGGATTAAATGCAACAAAAAATATAGAGATTTGAACATCTTGGGAATTTTTCGTGGGTAACAAACTAATAGCTACCTGTTTGCCAAATTTCAAGTTTCTAGCTCATCTGGAGGTGGAAAAACATTAATGTCAGTCAGTTAGCCGTAAGGATTTATAATATACCGCCTTGTATTTCTTTTAATCATTTAGTTGGTGTGAGTTTCACGATAATATTTCTTAAAGCTCCTATGCAGGTTACTACAGCAAATCTCTGTAGACCACGTTCTTCACGTACGCCACGCCATCCAAAACACGTTCAGACGGGACAAGTACTCTAATGCGGGTGGGAGATCGAACCCGGATCAAGGCCACCTACAGTTGGCCATGACTGAAGACATCAGTGCGGAGGTCCATTCTAACAAACTCAATAGTTTGTCCCTGACTTTTATGGATAGACATGGCATAACAAAAAGGGGAAATTGTCTCCTGCACATATGATTGGTGCGATGTAAGGGAAACCTAAATATTATCCTTGGTATACCCAGACGTTCATCTAACACTGGTCTACGAACAACTACAAGTCTTCGTGAGACTTATACAACAATGACTTTTGTACCCTTCATAAGATGATCAGAAAACTTGTTATAATACAAACTGCTCCCACTTTTATAACCAAATCGTGATGAGGCACTCTTTTGCACTGTGATTGCTGGAGAACATCTTGATCAACAAGGTCGTGTGCAGAATCCACAGGTTGATCTTCTACCCAGTCGACACTGTGCAAAAGGAAAAAGTCACCTTGCAATGATTGAAGAATGGCCGATTATATTCCATATACATTGGCGTTCATTGTACATAGCACGGCGCGTTTGGAAGCATTGTCTGAGTTGGAAAGGAAGTCTTGTGGGCATACTTCGTCTAAGAGTTCCCTTAAAGAATTTGTGAACGGAACTCCAAGCAAAGGTATTAACGTCCGTTGTTGTCCTCCCTTACCAATGGTGACATGCCCTATTTTGTTGTTGCCAACTGTAAGGAGGGATTTTGAGTAATGCTCCTCCCCCTGCATCCTTTGAGGTTTTGTTAGTTGGAATTTTCTATTTCTCTCCAGAGTCTTGAGAATTTGAGTGAGACGTTTGTTACATCAGAAGGCGATTTCGCCTCTGTAACAACGGGAGCACATTTCTGAAAATCCCCAGAAAATATTATGAGCTTACCACCAAAAACATTGTCGTTTGTCATTAGGTCTTTCAGAGATCTGTCCAGTATTTCAAGAAGAAACCTTTTTGTCATGTAGATTTCATAAAAAATTATTAAAACTGCCTCTCGAATAAGCTCAGCTCTTTGGGAACCGTTGGTGAGAGACCAATATCCAGAACCGTCACCCACATCAAGGGGGAGATGAACCAGGGTGTGTGCAGTATTTCCACCATAAAATTTGAGAGCAGCTATTCCAGAACTTGCTACACACAGGACGATTTTGTCTTGCGAGCGGAAAAGGGCTATTGTTACTTTCTAAAGCGGTGTTTTTCTATAACCACCAGGAGCATCGAGATGCAACATTTTTGAGACAGGGAAATTGTCAGGCGTTGAAAGAACTTTCGGCATAGCGTGGCTGCCATTCGTCTAAAATGCATTTGAGAGAGCCTGCATCGTATTGAAATCTTTCCCTGCCAAGCTCAGTAGCTCGTGTCCGGTTCGGCGGTATCGAGGGCAGAGATCCTGCCCATGTTGTGGAAAGACATACACGCTTAATCCCTGGCATCACGGTGTGGGGAGCTATACGTTATGCGTTCAGGTCTCCTATAATAGTGCTTCAGCAGACTTTGACGGTACAGCGATACGCCACAGACATTCTGCGCCCGCACGTCCTACCCCTCATGGCACAGCACCGTCGGAGAGTGTTCCAACAAGATAATGCAAGCCCACACACAACACGTATGTCTATGGACTGCCTAGAGCATATTGAGGTACTCCCGTGGCCAGCAAGGTCCCCGGACCTCTCCATCATTGAACATGTGCGGGATAACATTGGAGGGGGCTCCGTCCCACTACCAACCTGCCGAATCTAGAGCGACAGCTGCAACAACTGTGGAGAAACTTGCCTTAGGAGAGGATTCAAAGACTGTTTGACACCATTCCGAACCGCATAAGGGGATACATTATGGCCGGGGGAATGGGGGTGCGACACTCTATTGACCTGGCGCCAACTTTCCACCTATAACTGCCAACGGCCTTTTCTCTTTCATACCATAGATCGTGGGGTGGTGACCACGAGGCCCTTATCTGAGCCCAGGCATTGCTCTCCACTTACTTGTGCCAGGCTCCTCAATTTCACCTTTCTTATCTCACCCTTGGTCAACGCTTGAATTCAATAAAGTCATATGTAGTTTCATTCACTTTCAACCACTTTTTCTGGGTGCTTAATTTTTTTTGTCAGCCAGTGTATATCTTCATTGTGTAAGCATACTGTTCTGCATAGCAGTAATTTTAAATATTGCTGAAAATGATCAACGAATGTGTTTCGTATATTAAGTACCCTATAGCATTAAGACACACTGAGCATTCTTGTGCTCGAGAAGTCGAATTGCACAAACTAAGGTTAAAGGGAATATCCAAATGTTTATCTTGTGTAATATAAATTACTTCCTGAAAGTGTAAATGATTATTTCAGCTCTGATTATACTTCGTTAAAGTTCAACTAACTTATTTTCGTTAATTGCCTTGTAAACCCGATACAGTATGTAGTATGGGTGAGAGAAATGTTAGTAAAGGAAGGTATCCTTCAGATATCAATCCTACTAGTAGGTATGGATATCGTACAGATAATTCAAGTAGCCTACAACCTTGTACTTGAAATTCATAAATTTGTAGTAAACATGTGTGCTAAATTTAAGTTATGACTACTATCATCGAATATTTATTGTACAATAAATCACAGATAGCTTCACTCTAATTAATTATTGAATATATAATTATGAACATTACTTACGTATTAACTGTGCCTGATGTGGGGTTTTAGCAGGACCGGAGTACTCTTACAAATTGTTGTGGTCTCAAGAACTGATTACCGTATCTGGTGAACTTCTTTTGTACCTAATTTTGGTGTGTGTGATGGGGGAGAATGCATTTTCATAGAAATGGCTACCTGCAAGTGTCTATGTCATAGACCGTTCAAAATTGCAGAAGCTTAATCCCTTAAGAGTTGAGCAAATATATCGTCCTTCCGTCGATGTTTGAACTGTGCCCTTTCTTACGTATTTTTAGTGTGTATTTACCCAGCGGATACCAACGTTTACGCATCGTTTCCATGGAGGGAAGACTATTATTGCGTTACCAGGGAATACATTATATTCACCCGTCTCTACGCAACGAAACTCATGTTTCTCGCCATGTGCTCTCCTGGTGTATTGTAAGATGGAGGTGATAGAAAATACCCATCCACTTTTAACACTAATTACAAGAAAATATGCAAGAGGTCAGACGCTTGGATGAATGAAGGTTTGTCAAAGGAAGGGAAAGGGCCAAGGGGATAATTAAATGAAAGCAGGGGCGAAACGAATGTGAGTCGGACCTACCTGCCTAAATAATATTTCGGGCCCTCCGAAATAAAATCTATGAATAACTTAATTTAAATTTAATTACATCGCGTAGAAATAATGCAATATATTGTCATGTAATTTGATCAAATGGATTATTTCTTATTGGAAGATAATAATTAAATAATATTTTAGTAGGTTCTATTTTTTATGCCCCCGTGGTTTAACTCTCTCCACCTCACAGCGTAGTAAAGCTTGTATTTCTAGTTGCATTTATGAGCGAAGGGGTAGGACCAATAGGATAATGAAATGGAAGCAAAGGCGAAACGAATGCGATTCGGGCCTGCCTGCAAAAATAAAATTTCGGGCCCCTGAAATAAAATGTAAAATCTATGAATAACTTAATATAAATTTAATTAGATCGGGTAGAAATAATGCAATATATTGTTATGTAATATGATCAAAGGGATTATTTGTTATTAGAATAATGTTTTGAGTAGGTTCTATTTGATTGCCTCCGTTTTTTAACCCTCTCCCGCCCACAGCGTAGTAAAGTTTGCATTTCTAGTAGCATTTATGAGCCATATATCGGCAAACAAACGAATATAACTTACTTTTACTAGGATATGCAGTTCCTATAGACCAAGGATATTAGTTTTCTTATTTTAAAACCTTAGCAGGCGTATTAGAACACGAAATAAGGAAGGCGGCGACATATTTTAAACCAATATATCGGCGCTCTCGCGAGAAAATGTTTTATGCGATAACAACATTGAACGTTAATAATAAGGAATAATAATGTTTTATTTATTCTGGCAAAGTTAGCGATTTACTACCTTTCTTACACTTAACCAGTTTTTACCTAGGACACTGTTAATAATAACTATTCATGACAATAATGTGAAAACAATATGAACAGTAATAACAGTAATAGTAACAAAAGTAATCAAACGTAAAAAAACAAATCATACCATCTATATACTACTCATTGTATGTAGAGTAGGCCTACATTGTTGATATATGAATAATGAGTAGTATAACTACTACTTAAGAGAAAGTTTAGAAAATATATACATTTCTAGAATATACCGTGATATCGCCTTCAATTGAGAGGTGAACGGAAGGATTAGGAAGAAGAGGGAGAAGAATAAGTATAAATGTGAAAGGAAGAGGGAAATAATGAAGAAAAAGTGGTTGGGAGAGGTGTTTTCAGGTCAAAACTTGATTATTCATGCTTGACACAGGCATGTTTAAAAGCTGAGCTGCTGGACATGCTGGAGGTTTGGTGAACGATAAGGAAAATTCTGACTGTGAAACAGTTAGTAATGGCTTAAGTGAATTCGGCGAAGTGGAAAGTGAATGTGAAAGAGACGATGGAAAATATCATACATCATTAACTTTGACAGTAGTGCTGCCATCCGGTGAGATAGTCTAGAAGCTTAACTAATTACTCTAATGGCGATCTTAGTTCGTTCCCGACTTTTAATGAATTGTCAAAGCCTGCTGCGGGATATGAATCAATCAATCAATCAATCAATCAATCAATCAATCAATCAATCAATCAATCAATCAATCAATCAATCAATCAATCAATCAATCAATCAATCAATCAATCAATCAATCAATCAATCAATCAATCAATCATTGATCTGTATTAAGGACTATCTACCAGGTGGCAGATTCCCAATGAGTCATTTACCCTCTATTTTCTTAAGAGATTAGTGTCTATTACTTTGTTAGGGTGTGGTGAAATACTAAATGACATTTTAACTGTATAATCACGCCGAAAGTCTATTTAATTGAATCGTGAATTGCTAAAAGTAAGTCCACATTTTGACGGTTTTCACTTACGAATATGTTCCTCTGGGTTATACCCAAATTTTAGTGTTAATAATTATTAAGTACGGGGACAATCTCGAGCTTATTCGGGGTAGTAAGTTCTTTCATAGAGTGCTAAAAGGTAGTAAGTTATGAATGTGTTGTTCCTCCCTAAATTGAAAGTTTTGTGGAACACACATTTAAGCTAATTCAACGAGGTATAGGAGACACCGGAGACACTATGCCTGCACATAACTTGTCCTGTCCTGAGGGTTCTGTTCCATCCACAGTAAAAATTGAAGGATATTGAACAGCTCCTACCATACATTCCGCAGGATAAGGAGGAAGGCGATTTGGAGGATGAGGGTGATGAAGACTCATTATACTATCCAGGGTTTTAATAGTCAGTTTTAAAAAATAAATAGGGGAACACTAAAAAACTTTCTGTATTGATATTAAGGAGGATTGGCTAATGTAAGTACTTCTTGATTACATTCTATCCATTCTGGTGATATTTGAGTATCAGCATGTGATAACGTAAACACTTGTTGGCTTAGATAAACTTCATACCGTACTTTAAAAAATAATTCGATTTTCTTTAATTTTCAGAGATTGACTGTGTTTCTATTAATGTAAACATATTATATACTACAATTACCAATAAATATCTATTAAGTAAGCATTATATATTACAATTACCAATAAATACTTTATTTAATACTCCAGATAAAGACTAAATTTCAAATAATGGCACGTTTTAAATGCAAATGTAACAAGCAAAACTGAACGAATTGCTAAAAGGACTTATGTTAATGCACTTTAAATATGACAACATGTATAAAAATAAACTTTATGTTCAATTTCTGGAGTTCCTATATGTCGGTCAGAAGTATCCAAACATATTACAAGAGGTTTCTTCTTCCATAATGCAATAACGCAGAATACAAACACTCTTTCTCAGTTTTCTCAGAACTAGGTCGATTCTCAGAACTAAGTCAATTTTGGCAATATGTGTGTAATTATTGTCCCTTTGGTGAACGTTTTATTGTATAGTACTATTATTACCACACTACAGTTAGTAGACTGTCTAATTTTACGTTTCTATCGAAATTCGCTCAGAGAGCATCAAAACTTAGCATTTTTAGATAATTTTTATTAATGATAATTTTTATTTTCAATTTTGATGTCCCCAACACCCTACCCCCACTTCCACTATAGGCCTCAGACCACGGTTCTTTTTGTTGTCTATTATTGTGCCCCCCCCCCCTATTTTAAATCCCAATCGCCACTACTTCGTTTTGCGGCGTTGCGAGAGCTGAGCTGTGTTACACTTCACACAATAAGCAGCTGATAGATGCGATCAAGTTGCAATTCCTCTAAGCACAAATTGTAAAAAAGAACATACTGTTTCTACCGTTTCTACAAAACTGCAGAGTGAGGCTACACATATATTACTTTTATTTTTTCGCGAGAAGTCTGTGGGGCACTGCACAGGCCGGGGCAGGCCCTGCAGGCCCTGCAGGCCCTAGCGTTACGCTCTTGAATGGAAAACATCTTTAACCTTCAAATTATAGTACCATGTGGGACGGAAGAGGACAATAATTATTGGCCAAAGAATGCCAGATTAAAAGCCCTTGTAGTCACCTCATATGACAGACAGAGGATGGCGCGGATGTCTTATTCAGCCCTCATCAACAGGGAGATATTTGAGATGCCATGTTATTGTGGACTCCAGAGAGACCAGGTCCAGGTCTTTCGATTTGACGGCCATGGGCGACCTGCACGTCTGTGAGGATGGGATCTATCTGGCATAACATTCTTTCATGAAGACAGCACAAATACCCAGTCCCAGTGTAAGAGAAAATAACCAAAGAAGATTGAAACGTGACCGGTAATCGAACCACGAAATCCTGGCGCCACAGCTCAGCCTTCGAAAGAGTTATCCACGGAACCGAACGTCAGTGTATGAACGTGATTATTATGTTATCTTATATGAAGATTGCTCCTCCTATCTGACATGGCAATGTTTATTTTTGAAATTGCATTTGTAAATTGACTACAAAATATTGGGCTAGAAAGAAAATTTAGAGACAAAGGTTAAGCATATCCTAATTTTCCAGCAATCATAGGATAATTTCACATTGCAAAATTTCCCCATTATCTTTCAAATGAATAAACTTCTTCCACGGTGATGTGGTTACACTAGAACTCTTACATCCTGACTCGGACATTAAAAACATATTATAAGGTATGGGGAGTAAATTCCGTCCCCGCACCTGATTTCGTCCCCCTAGGGATTTCCAGTTTGTACGATGCGTACCTTATGTTTAGCCTCGCGCACACGCGTAGCCCATCCCATTGTCTTGTTGTGAGAGTTGGTTGTGTGCACCACGTTTAGTTTCCATGTTCATGGAGGATTCATTTTTCATGCTGAGCTGAATTAGTGAAGCTTTCAAATGAAGAGCCTGTTATTCCTAGAGTGAGCACTGATATGTGTATGGAATACTGGACTGAATTTCAGTCGTGTTGTGTAGTTCCTAGCGTGTAATCGCTACAGTGAGGTGGTTGGCGTGAGTTTCTGTAGCTGCCATTATAATAAATCGGGGAATGTTCGTAATTTCGTTACCTGCATTTTATTTGCATTTTATGAAGTTTATTATTATTTTCAGATGGGAAAACGCAAGCAGTGGGATGTGAAGGGTATGAAAAAAGCCATTAAGACAGTTAGGAACGAGATAATGGGTTACAAACGTGCAAAGCGTTAAAAATCCCACGAGCAACGCTGAATGACTATCTTAAAAAGAATATCAACAAAACATTTTTCATAAAATAATGGCCTTCAAGCAATTCATTAAAGGGAAAATATTTAGTAAGTATGTAAAGAAAAGTTATATAGAAATTAATTATTCTTTTCATAAATTTGGTGGGAGACGAAATTGCAAACATGTTTTTGGTAGTTTAGTTTTGCAATGTTTACGTTTATATCAAACATTGACTACCTTACGTTATAATAATTTCATTGTAACTTGCGCGTAAGTGGAGAATATGTTCAGTAATATGTATACCGATTTCTAGCCTAGACCATAATATTCCTGAATTTTTACAAGTCCAAATCTGCTAAGGGGACAAAATATAGGCCCCCAACCTTACTACTTTCTTCTGCCTCCTGAAAAGATGTTAACTTTATATTCCTAGTCCCCAATAATCATCACCGTAACGTTTGTCCCTCAATCAAGCAGCTGTTTAGCAAGGCTATTTCCACTTGGTTCCATCGCTTGCCTCGCCTGGAACAAGATTCCTGCAGTCGATTGAATGAGAGTAGGGAAAGAAATGAGTTAGGATGAAAATAAAGTGAATAAAGTGAAACGATTTTCTAGATGAACACATCGAAGATCATCGGGCTGGACGCATATGTGACTGGTCTTTTGAACACTCCCCCACCCTATTACACCTCGATTGCTCTGCAAAATTACCTGACTTGAACCCCGTTGAAAATCTGTGGGACACGTCGGAACAATGGGTAATGCGCGACATCAGCATCCCCGAAATTTGGTGGAATTGCGCGATCAAATCCTCGGCGAGTGGCTTAACCTGGATACGACGTACCTACACAACCTTGTGGACTCACTTCCTAACTGAATCTAGGTGGTGACTACATTTTTGTCCGGTGATCTTATCTACAAGTGATGTTCGTATGAGGTCATTTCAGACGATACCTACGGTACTCATGAACAAGGTGTCCAGAATGTAAGTATGCAGTCCAGAGAAATCTCATGAATGATATCGTGTGATGTGTGTGATATGAACAGTCACGACACTGGTCTCTGGAGCACTGACAACCCTAACAAGTAGAATGAAATGCCTCTACACGATCACACTATAATTTTATAGTGTGGCTTAAGTCGACAGCGTGTTATTGTCCCAATTTTCTTCCAGAAAACCGTCAACGCAGAACCGCATTGGCAGAGTTGCGATGCCTTGGATGTTTCGTTTTTATCTTGCCTTGCATCAGACTGAATTTTCTAGTGACTACAATATGCTGTTTTCCTCCTTTTTAAGGAGGTTTCATCTTCACATGGCTTCTGGGCTCGACGGAGTACCTCCTTGAATGTGACATGGTCTGCCCATAGCATTTTCAACGTTCTACATTTGAAGTCGCTCCTCTGGCAAGGTTTCTAGCACAATTAGTAAAAAATAACACTTCATTATACGCCAGCAGGTCACATAAGACGTGTTTATTTCAGAAACACACTCCTTGCGATACCGGTTTGGATTTCTACATCCGGAACGTTTAACCAAGCACCACTTTCCGCCCTCCGGTGATAACTGTGTTCGTGTTTTTCTGCTAGCTGATTACTATGATATTAGCTTTCAGGATATCTATTGTAAGGACGAACCCTTTGCTTGCTTCTTGGACGCTGTTCAGAGTGCAATTATCAGATGAGGATTGTATGTTCAGTCCTCAGCCCTAAGTTTGGTTGGATCCTCAACAGCTCCGCCGTCAGCTGTCATAGATGGCCTAGGCGTAACTGAACAGGCGTACTAGGGAAATGAGGAGGGAGGTAGTTTCCCGTTGGTTTCCTCAATTTGCTATTACATATCAGTCTGCCAAGCCCACTGAAATGCATGCATCCAACCCTATGAGCAAAATGTTCACATCATTCATAGCAGGTACTGGCTGCATAAGGAATGGCATTACTAACATCTCTCACACCGCGATCACTTTCATATTGTCAAAGCCAAGGGTAAAACTGAGACAGTCAATGAAAGTAAAAAAAAAAAAAAAAAAATATCTCTAGCCTGTAGCAGTTAAGATTTCAAAAATAAGGACATGTCTGGTGGATTATAACCTTTAAGCTATCTTCTTGTACCATATCCTCATTGGACGTCGGCTGTCATCAGGGCGATCTGGTTCTTGTTCTCAGCAACTCGGAAAAGAGTGGGGTACTGAGCCCATTCCACTCTCATAGATTGCGTAGCCGAGACATTCTCCTTCTTACCGTACTTCTCATTCCTTATATTTTACCTTGTAAGGCAACCTCATGGAGTCTTCGAATGATATGGTAAAAGTACTCAAGTTCCTTTTTTTGATGTCGTGCATTACTTCTAGCTCTATGTCCAGGCGTTAGAGTACTTCAGTGTTACGTATTCGGTCAACCCATGATATTCTGATCAGGCGTCTGTAACACCAATTCCCAAAGGATCGAAGTTTTTGGTGGTGTTCTCTGTAACGGTCCAAGCTTCGGCATCATAAAGTAAAGCAGAAAATATGTGAAGTCTGTGTAATTTGGGCAAACTTAACTTTAAACTGTCATAACTCGATTGACCATAATGAAAATGTCTCAAATATTATAGATTATAATTAGTGCAATATAACAAATGATTTGATGTTAACACATTTTAATATTATTGTACGGGGGATACATATTCATCTGCTGTTGCTGAGGTTCTTCTGCAGGAATCGAAACTCGGAAGGCGGCCCATCGCATATGCGTCCCGTACCTTGTCACCTCAAGAAGCCAAATATTCCATATACGAATTAGAGGTTCTTGCGGCACTCTTTGCCGTAGAAAAATTCCCCCTTTACCTAGAGCGTGTCAAGTTTGAATTAGAGACCGACAATCAGGCTCTAAGTTGGGTATTAGTTAGGATCCGTCGTACCGGTCGCATCGCCCGCTGGGCTATCAGAATTTCAGCTTTCCAGTTTGACGTGCGACACATTCATGGATCTGATAATGTGGTCGCAGATGGGTTAAGCAGAATGTTTTCCAGTGATCCTATAAGTTCTTTTGATTCCGAGGAAGGCCTTCCGCCTTCTCTCTCCCAGCCTTCTGGTGTAAGCGCCATTCTTATGTTACATCACGACATATCGAAATACCAACGTGAAGATGCGGTACTGGTTCCCATTATTGAAACCCTTTCTTCTCGGGATGATGTCGTCTCGTATGTTTGAGGAAAGGGGTCCTGTGTTGCCTATCAAGGCACGATCAAAAGATAAAAATTGTTATTCTGTCTATTATAATACCTGTGATCTTCAAATATCACAATGAGACCCCATTGGGGGACATCTGGGCATTTTTAAAACCAGAGAGAAGATAAGGGAACTGTTCATCTGGAAGTGAATGGACGGTGAAGTTAAATAATTGGTGAAAGCTTGCAAAACTTGTCTGACTAGCAAGCCGACATTGTTTACCTTAGTAGGGATGGTGTCATCGCACCAAGCCAATGGAGCAATTTATGTGGGTTATGTGGGACCCTTCCCGCAATCAAAAGGAAAGGAGGATAAATTCATTCTTTTTAAAACCAGAGAGAAGATAAGGGAACTGTTCATCTGGAAGTGAATGGACGGTGAAGTTAAATAATTGGTGAAAGCTTGCAAAACTTGTCTGACTAGCAAGCCGACGTTGCTTACCTTAGTAGGGATGGTGTCATCGCACCAAGCCAATGGAGCAATTTATATGGGTTATGTGGGACCCTTCCCGCAATCAAAAGGAAAGGAGGGTAAATTCATTATTGTGTGTGTGGATGGTCTTACTCGATTTTCATGGCTGTTTCCGACTAGGCTTGCCACTGCACTAACTACTATTTCTTGTCTCAATTCAATATTTGCATCTTTTGGACCACGCACGCATATTGTTTCCGATAACGCTAAGGCTTTCTCTTCCACTTTAAATTTATTTCGTAAGTTCTGTTTTGATCTCTCTATTTCACATTTCATTTCGTCGGCATATTACCCACAGCCATATCTCGCTGAGAGGGTTAATCGTAATCTTCGATCAGCCCTTATTGTCTTCAACCATGAAGATCTTTCTCGTTGTGACACATCCTTGCATTAGTAATATTTAGCCTTTAACTCTGCTTTTCATGAGCCCCCACAAGTTTTCTCCCATTTTTGTTATGTTTAAGTTCGTCCTAATCACTACCTTGTCAAATTTATGGTATCAGAGACAATACATCTAGAGAATATTCGGGATCTGTGGAGGAAAGTTAGAAATAATCTTAAGGTCTCTCATGAGAGAGTAAAAATGAGGTATGACTGTGGACGTAAAACCACCAGTTTAAAAGTTGGAGATCAAGTCATGGTTAAAACCTTTGTTCCTGCGGGCAAGCTAGCCCCCGGATTTCAAGGACCTAGTGTTATTATTGATTTTTTTCACTCTTGTCACCCTTCTGGTGGGTAATACGGAGACTGAAAATACTTTTCGCATTCACCTGTCTCCATTAAAGCATGCGAAGGCCTTGAATTTTGTTCATTATATGCCGCCAAGTGATTTTCCTTCCTTGGGATATTTACGAGTTTAAGTAATATAGGAAGTTAAGATAAAGAGGACTTGCTCCTAACGTTCACCTAAAATTATATGTCCTCATATGATTAAGTTGTACCCTAAATGTTAATTTTTAGTTTTCGTTGTTAAAATTATTTTGTAAAAACCTTCCCTTCTATAAATTCTACTTAATCAACCACATGTGGCCCCTGCCTCCAAACCTGAGTCAGAAACTCCGTGTACTCCACCTCCAAAGTTGCCAACCTAATGTACACCATATGTAGCACCGTTTGTACAAGAGTTACTGTCGCCAAAAAACATATTACAGAGCCCAACATTACATAATAGACCATGTGAAATCAACCTGGAGAGATGCCGGCGTGGGGTATGGACCTACCTCCTTCAGACTAAGACCCCAGATAAACTACCTCCTTTGGGCCTGTTCTCGTGGAAAGATGTAGGGAGGATGGACTCAACCTCCCACTTTACCCTTGGACGGGACCTTATATTTTGGTCTCGAGCGGTCATCACCTCGGGTTCTGGCCTCAATGTATTGGGCGGATGGTATCTCAGGGCACCTAAGGGGTCCGAGCGCCCCCATCCAGACATTGGCAGCGATGATCGCTCATGCCGTCAACCCTGTGCACTACAGCCCGGACTCGGACCACTTCGGTGCTGTTATCAAGACTACTCTATTTCAATAATCCGAAATAAACAAACAAGAATGGACTCTTCATCAGGATGTATTCCAGCCTACCAATATATTTCTCAAAATTAACGTACTTCAAGATTTCAAGCCTGTTCATCCCATTGCAAAACCTTAGTAGGTGGACGTCTGTACCAGGGGTGGACCTTCCCCAGCTAGTGAAACTGCGCGCCTTCCCTAAGGCTATCTATGTAAACAAACTTGAAATTGTGAACTACCAAGAACTTGTATATTCTACAGTTAAATGTCTCTACCATCGGTTTATTTGCTCCCTCTCTCACATAGGATAAACTCTAATTATTTAATAGAGTAATATTTGATCGTTTTAAACCTGGTTCTTAGGATTTTTTTAATGTACCGAAGTTGTCAACACTTCAGCTGGTTCCTCCTCGATTGTAATCAACCTATGAAGAACTTAGAAATATTTTCTCTAGCCAATTAAAACGGCCGGTGTGTATAGGAATCCAGCTTGTCAGTAAAGAGTTCTGGAATCTTCTCCTTATGAGTATGGTACCGTATTTCCGGAAATGCTCCAGTGTGTGGAGGGTAACTTGACGTGAGCCAGGAGGCAGAGGCGACTCCTGCGTGAGGAAGGCCCAGCGACACAAGGTAATGGCAGAATTTTTCACAGACATGTGTTAGCTCCTGCGGATAGTTTGAGGGGAAGGTTTGAACCTCTTGTATTTAATGTAAATTTCTACATCTGGTGGTTTAAATGTATAATTTTCTGCAATCTGAGGACTCTGTTCTGTTACTACCGGGAAATAGGTAATGTAAGGGAACAAAGAGTGATGACCCTCTGTCGGCTCCCATTCAACCGTGCATGGGGTGACTTAAGTTTTCAAAACCTCTGAATTTCGTAAATCTTGTTTGGCATTAATGCTTCTCAATTAGTCACCCCGTTGTAGTATATGGTTAGCCTCCGTATTTTTGGGCCATAAGCCAACTTAGAGTTTTAAGAGTTTCTGGAAGGACTGGAGGTGTTTAGCCTCCTTGCATTTTTTTGGCCTGTTATGTGCAAACATTTCTTTTGTCATCACGGTCAATTAATATGGGCAGTTATGTCCCTGTACTTTGTTTAGAATGTACATTTTTCCTTGTGTTAGTTCCATTTGGGAGCAGTGACTCTTGTTCAATGGATAAGCCCATATTGGTGCAACGGTGCATGAACACTTTAACGTGAGGTGGAATTTTCTTGCACCATGGGCAACTGATTGCCTCTGAGGGGCTAGACTATGGTATAGTTGGAGCGCAGACTCCTGCAAGGTGTACCTTCATGGAACATTTCTTTCTCTTATAAAGTATTGTAGCTGGCAAGAGCAATTTGGCTCTTTTCTATATAAATTCTCAATTTGTGATTCATTCACGTGTTGTACCAGATGTTCGGACTTCTAAGTCCCCTATATTATTAGAGCTGACGAGCTCATTACGAAAGTTGTTAATCATTCAGATTTTCTATTCCTCAATTTTAAACTAGAAAAAAAAGGGAAAAAAATAACATTTTATAATTTGTTGTGTTAAGTTCTGCTCTAGTTAATTCCTTGTCCATCCATACAACCTGCACGCTTCTTATCCCTCTGTGAACCATGAAATCACCGTATCAATTATCTTTGGGATTAATTAAAAAGTAATATTCATTCTAAAGTGTGTTATCGTGTAATTCGGACCGACAGCGTGATCGTGTAATTTGGACTCGTAAATATAAACACTTATAATTTATTTAATGAATTTCTTATGAAATACAAAGCAATAAAATGAGGCACTTCAAACTGTGGTCATTACGTTTCGCATGTAGGACAATGATAAGACAATACATACTGAATTTTGGCACTGTTTTAATGAGCCCAAGTTTTGCACCTATTGCACTGAATCCAATCGTCATCATAATTCTTGTCACATACATCGGCGTCTGTTAGCTCCTCAATTGTAATCACGTAGACTGAGCGGACCTCAAACCAACCCACAGATCCAGATAAAAATCCCTGACCGGCTGCGAATCGAACCCGGGGCCTCCGAGTGAGAGGCAGACACGCCACTCCTACATCGCGTGACCGGCCTCAAATTATAAAACAAGTTCTATTAGAATAAATAATAAAACTGCGAAGAAACGTCACTATTACAATTGTTCCAAGGGTCCGACTTCAGTCCCGAGCAGTCCAAAAGATTGAACCAAAAGCTAAACAATATGCAACGTATTTAACATTTATGAATGAAACTATGTTAAAAATTACCTAGATATTTCACCAATACGTGTAAAAGACAAACACCGTCCTGGCTGAAATAACTACTTCACAGTACACTTATTTGTCACCATGTAAGCTTACAAGGAATGTGAGTATTAAGATGGTTTTCCTCTTTCCCCTTCAACTTTAAGTCTATTAGCAAAGCAACTTCAAGAAGAAAGCTACTCTCGGCTGTCTTGCTGACCTCACCTCAGACAGGGGGAGAGGGGGGACCGAACTTGCAGATACCAAATATATAATCGGTACAAATTACGCGCAGGTCCACATTACACGGACTTCCCCTACATAACACCGAAGTGAACTAAGGCGGAAATTGATCTTAAAAGTCCCTGCTAAAGATAAATTTGCTCATTCTCTTAAATGCAGTTCTTTTCAGTTCAATCTGGGACCTAGTTTCAACAATTCAATTTCGATTAAAACAATCAGATAATGTTCAGTGTGTTATATGAGTATCTTGACTTTCAAAGTAAAAGGGTCCATGTCGTAAATATTTCGTATCTTCGAATTCAGACTTCGAATTCATGTCATTCACGACGGTGTGTTTTCACAATAAGGTCAGCGGTTATCTGAGGTTCACTTAGCTCTCCATTATCAAAGCGGATTAACAGCTAGGCAGTATTGTTCGGATGCAACCAGAGGTCCCACAGGGCCAGGCGCTCTTTGTGAATATGTGGTGGTTCACTCAATTGAAGCGGACAAAGGCATGCAATGAGTCGCAAATGCGTTCACTCTTTCGAACTCGTATTATAAATGAAAGCGCAGCTCCACACTTGTGATCACCCAATCATGGAATGGGCTGTTAGAGGTTAATGAAGATAAGTCGACAAATAGGTGCTTCCCCAAGGAGTTCCATCCTATGTTAAAAAGTTAACGAATTAATAAAAATACCAAAGAACACACACACACATGCATACATGCATACACACATACATGCATACATACATACATACATACATACATACATACATACATACATACATACATACATACATACATACATACATACATACATACATACATACATACATACATACATACATGTATACATACAAACATACATAATTATAGACTATAATTATCGGTTATTTTTCTTAAATTGTGCATGTACATTATAAGGGTGATAGGTACGTAGATAAAGGACAAGCTCCACATACACCGAGATGTCTCCATTCCTACATGTACTATGGTCGTCTGATGGGAAGTCGTGTGCATGAGCGGAAAACATGGCTGCTGCGCATGCACCAATCTCAAGTCTCAACACCTGACAATAAACACCGCTTCCGTCCGCGGTGATTCTTATGAACAAAGGTGCTGCTATAAAGTTCCGAACTGGCAGTGCAATTGAGCTTTAGTTACAAATTTACTGTAAGTACCGCTTAATGCACAGTTTAATAATGGACGCTCAGCTCTTTCAGAGAGCTCGCACTGTTTATCATGACTAATGTTTCTAGCTTAGTGCAGTATCTGTTACTCGTGCTGTATCTACAAGCGAATTCTCGTGAGACGCAGATAGTATGTACGTTTACATGAACTATACTGAATATTTACATATGTGTAGACAGTTTATATGTACATATTTACACCCCAAACAGAATAATAATTATCTTTATTTATGATATGCATATTAGAGTAAAAAGACCCAGTGTCACTTACCCCTGTATACACACTAATTCACAAGCACACTCATACCCGCATCCATACACATAAGACCACATTCAACTGTACTTATCATTTTTTAAATTCTAATTTTATACATGTTTTATATATATTATATATGGGTTTCCATTTACATATACATTTTCTTTAGTGCAGCCAAAAAGTGACAAAGAGGAAGCAGTTTTACCTCAGATGGTTGTAGATTCCAGATACGAGCAGACCTTGTGTAATAGCTACTTAAATGAGAGGTTGTTCTGGCGAAGGGAGGTACAAGAGTAATTCCTTGGCCTCTTTTAACAGAGTGATAATTAAACTGCAGGCGGTGGAAAGGGGTGAGGTGTGTGTTGTCATCCAGCGATCTCTTAACCTTTTGGGGTCAAATATCGGATTCAGCTAGAAATCATTAATTTTCTGTTCCGGACGTAGTCCGGCACACATTTAAGGTTATATATTTTGTATGTTGGAGCGAAAATGGCGTCGACCTTTACGCACTATTTAGCCTTAAAATTTCTCGGTTTAGTCAGGACGAATAGAAATGCTTAGTGTGACGACTTCTGCTGGATGATATGTTCCTACACTACGCGGCGCTGGTGTAGATAGATAGTGTGAGCTGTCTCCGAATATGTGATTCCCATGAACTATTCCCTTCTAAATAATGTCAAAATATGCTTCTTGTATCCACTGTAAAATTTATTCCAACCTCTACGGGTAAATACAAGTAAGTCATAACAAAGCGTGTGAGATTTTTACATTAATTGGCCCCATAACATATATTATTTATCTCACATTCTAAGTAAACGATATGTACCTCATAAAGAAGAAGTAGCAGCAGAAGAAGAAGAAATATGTGATTCTAAATGAGATCTGATATGACAATTCGGAATTTCTCGTTTAAATAAATGATTTAAAACCGTGTGTTCATTATTGTGATGTTTCAGAAATGTGCGTTCTGTTTACTGACCGATGACTGTGTGTATGTGCGATCTGTGTATCGTGCAAATTAGGATATATTGTTCTTTGGTTTGAAAGTAATGTGGGAAAATCCCCAGAAAATATTCAGTGATTTAATAGCATTACTTCTGAAATTGGTTCCTCAGTGTCTTAATGAATATCTCAAACGTGTATGTGTGTTTAGAGCTAAGTGATATTTCGTTAATTCACCACGAAATCAAACTCAGTTGCAATTATCGATTTTAATCTTAAAAACACATGGTAACTGTTAGAGAACATGCTACGTAATATACACATATTAAGACTCTGCACGCACTCATATGATTAATACGTACCGGTATGTGATACGTATGTAATTACTACATAACTACTTAAGTTAATTCATATGTTAACATGCTCAGCTTAATCATACCAGGCCCCCATCACCAGTTAATTGGACAACTTGGACATTTTCCGGGTAGGTTTCTTGGCCGTACAAGCTTGAATTCCTTTCCTTATTTCTTTTATTCGGAAATAAAATCGGCATCGTATGTAGCGGAAAATTAATTTTGGTACGGTACCAAGTCCTGAGCATGTTCAGTACAGCATCCAAGTCCATGAGAAATAATAATTGGAGGTAAAATAAACAAGGTCTTCTTGAAATATTTCTCCCCATAATGCCCCTTGTGCACTAAGATTTCTCACAAGAACTTCCTCTGCATGAGAAAATATCAATAATAATTAATTCGATGGGTAAATGAGATAGTTGGATAAGTTACATTATTCTTGAAGACTTGTTAGGACTGAAAACGGACTGACTTTTGCCTCCTCTGTACGGTTTTGCAGAGATCCACTACATACTCTACAGTTGCTTGCATGTCAACAATAAGCCCACAGAAGTGACGAATAACATTCATTTTTGAACTGGTGAAAGGAGCTACTTGTTAATCTTCCCAACTTGATAATGGAGGCTGATCGAAGGTAAGCTTGCTGTAAATTTTTCCTGAGCTGTACTTACGATTGTGGCGTTCTGTTTGACAACAGCTTTTTCCATGGCTCTAATCTGACTGAAAAATGATGTTAAGGGTACCATACTTCAAATTCAGACTGGCATCTACCTCCTTTAGGTGGAGCATTGCATAGTAGGACATACACTGATTGTAACATGTGCAGATACAAAACGTCCACTGTAGAAGGGTGATCATCACAGCTTATTGATCGTAGGATACCAAAGTGCCTTTCCAATGGTTCTTGGTTGAATTTGCTTGCAAGGACATAAGAAAAACCACGGCTCCACAAATACTATGTAAGTTCTATTGTACTTTTAGGTGTCACACGCATGTATTCAGGTGTTTTCTCAGAGGCAAATGTATTGTTTGGTGCTGTTAAGATCTCACTCATTTCACATAAACGATGCATTTTCTGATAATCAGGAAGTAATGCTTCATTAGGAGTTTTGGAATTCGATACATCGAGAACATCATTGAGATCTCTCGTTAAGATTTCAGTGGCTTCACTTCCTTCGAAACAACTGGTGTGACTGTCTTTAAGAAAATGAATTGCATTTGCCATGAGGTGTTAATATGAGGAAAGTTCTTCATTGGGGTAATCACATAAATGGGATTGTAAATAAAGGGTACAGATCTCTGCACATGGTTATGAGAGTGTTTAGAGGTTGTAGTAAGGATGTAAAGGTGAGGGCATATAAGTTTCTGGTGAGACCCCAATTAGAGTATGGTTACAGTGTATGGGACCCTCACCAGGATTACCTGATTCAAGAACTGGAAAAAGTCCAAAGGAAAGCAGCTCGATTTGTTCTGAGTGATTCCCGACAAAGTAGTAGCATTACAAAAATGTTGCAAAGTTTGGGCTGGGAAGAACTGGGAGAAAGAAGACGAGCTGCTCGACTAAGTGATATGTTCCGAGCTGACAGCGGGGAGATGGAGTGGAATGATATTAGTAGACGAATATGTTTGTTAGGCGTCTTCAAAAGTAGGAAAGATCCCAATATGAAGATAAAGTTGGAATTCTAGAGGACAAATTGGGGCGAATATTCATTTATAGGAAGGGGAGTTAGGGATTGGAATAACTTACCAAGGGAGATGTTCAATAAATTTACAATTTTTTTGAAATCATTTTAGAAAAGGGTAGGAAAATAACAGATAGGGAATCTGCCACTTGGGCGACTGCCCTAAAAGCAGATTGGTATTGATTGACTAACTGGAACTCCAAACGAACATTCATCTGAAAACTGTTAGGAATGATATGCGATGAGGTTATTTTCGTACATATCCGCAAACCTGCAGAATCCTGGAGGGAATCTTTTTCATAAACCAGCCTGTAGTAGTTGAAGCTGATACTGTGTCCTTCATAGGTAGAATTTTATTTGGCAAGAAAATAGTTTCTAATGCATTTCGGGATATGAACTGCATCTGAAAATGCCCAAAACTTTCTGGAGGAGCTCACAGGATTGAGAATGCTTACACTTACGTTATTTAGATTACCACGGACATAAAGATTTTACCGAGCTTTCCTGTTTGTCTGACTCCCATCGCACATAAATCAAACAATGTGAATCCCAGCATTTTCTAGTTGAATAATAACATTTATTATTATTTTTGACAGTATTTCACCAGGTGCGGAACTGCGACTTGCATATATTGCAATAGATTGCACCAATTGCTTTTATTATGGTACAGACGTAAAGGCTAGGGAATAATCTGCAATATTTGCTTGTTTATCTTCTTGTGTGAGAACATCAAAGTCAACATATCCATCTATTTTTAAAGAAGTGCCATTAAAATATATATTTTTTAAGTTTAAATTCGTCAAATATTCCTAACCTGTAGTTCTCATCATCATAAATATTAAAGGCTTGAGAAATGGCACTGACGGAATGATGACTGATACCGTATGAACACTTCAGGCCTTTCATCAGACTGCGAAGATGTGATGGTGATGGCAGTGTCAGAAGGTCATGCTGTATACAATTCCTGTAACCTTTCGGGGATTTAATTTTCAATAAGGGTGATTCCAGTAGAAGTTCCTGATCATAACGCGTGCCTTTTGAACTTCTGGTATTGCTCTTCTTCAATATGGTATCAATTATAATCTTTTCTTTCCTACTTAATCTTTCACTAGAAGTACTTACCTGCTTTTTGGGTGATTTAATTTCTTGAAGCTCACTTCCTAATTCAGCATTCGTTTAATCTTCTACTAAAAAATTAACCTTTCTCTGGAGATCCATAATTCTCTTTTTTAAAGATGAATTCCCTCTGATTATCAGAATTAACTTGTACTTTATCACCAGCACTAGAGAATAAAGGGCTAATACTAGGGGAGTCTAGTATCGAATAATTATGAGTGGAAGAAACGTCTAATTTGGTAGACTGTCGTTGATATGGATATCTTCCTACTATGATGTATCGTGATAAATATTTCGGAAGATTAGGAAAAATATGTGGGACTGCTGTGGGATCCACTTTGCATCTCTGTCTGGGAATTGAAACTTTTTCACCATTTATAATGAGACTGTCACATTTTTGGATATGTTCGGCCGCAAAATGCAGATCACAGCGACTTTTATCACCTAAAGGCAGATGTTGACGTGGGATAGTTTTCGACCACTTCGAGAACAGAGTAGGATCATTGGGGGGTGAAAAATGCCGTTTATCATTCGAATATTTGTCATAACCCGACTTGCAACCCGCGGCATAGCAAGCTGTAGGTATATTCACATTCGGTAGTAAATTGAAGCATATGCCAAAGTATACGTCCTACTTCTCAAATGCTTAATCTTCTTCAGTTTGCAGTTCACGAAAAGTTAACACCAGGTATTTTGCACGTATAAAACCGGAGAACATATAAAACAACCGAAGAAGACCACAGACTGTTTATATTTGCATATTAAGCCGACCATCTGCGCGCGTACTTAGCCTTTTTATCGACGGCATCGCTGCAGGTGGCGGAGAACATGTACACCGTGTTTGTTATCAGATGATTCATAGTGAGTCGTCACACTATTCATTTCTATTCGTCCTGGTTCCGTGCTGCCATTCACTGTTAATTTTGTTGTAACTGAGTTGTTTATTCTGTGAAGATAGTTCATCACTGTTGTGTTTCTATTTGTTATCAAGATGGCGCCCACCATTCACAGCATGGAACCTGATGATGTTTACGAACAGTTGTTTGACATTGTTTTGTTGACCGATTCAGAAAGAGAAATTATTACCTCCGAATCTAAAAAACAATTTTTCTTGTGAGAATTATGAAACTGAGGTGGAAGACAGTGGCGAAAACGGTGTTGAAGGGGGTGAAGAATGAATATCGCGGCTGCGATCTTTCAAAATATTCTCATAACAATGCTACAGAACACACGCCTTCTAATATAGGAAAGAATCCGGTAGCTTTAGTGAACAGTTTTCGAATAAATTATATGCTTCAAAAGGAAGAGAATAAGCCTGAAGTAAGTCACAATTCCTTCAGGGATCAAATTAACATAGGACTTATGGGGGCGTTACGAAACAAACCACCTTTAAGCGCGGCCAATGGAGGGGTTGTGATGAAGAACTTTCTCTGAATGGGAAGCTACGTATCACAGTTGCTTTAAAACCTAAGGACTGTTCCGTAGGATCTGACAGGGAAGTGAAAGGAAGCAGAAATGAGATATCATTTTATGGTGAGACCTGTCGAGGGAACTCATGATTGCACCCAAATAAATGCTTCTGAAAGTACCACACCTTCACAAAATATTGTCGGTACCTTTATTAACATGACAGGTAATAAAAAAAATACAAATTTCATATTTTTAATACAAAAGTTCACCATTTTACTGAAGTGAGTATTTCTTTCCCATATTTGCCTAATGCCAAATTGGACCTGTTCAAGATGCAGGCGGGAAATTAACTGGATCTCAAAGGGTTACCCAGGGAAGGCTACGTCTATTTGTTTACGTAACGAATTCACTGGTGGCAATGACCTGGCTGTTTTTAGAGGGATGTGTTTGTTCATTATACGACCTGGTGAGTTGACCGTGCGGTTTGGGGCGCGCAGCTGTGAAATTGAATCCGGGTGATAGAAGGTTCAAACCCCACTGTCGATATCCCTGGTGATGGTTTTCCGTGGTTTCCTCTTTTCACTCCAGGCAAATGCCGCGACTGTGCTTTATTAACACCACGGCTGCTACCTTTCCTGTCCTACCGTAGCCATATGACCTATCAGTGTCGGTGGGACGTAAAGCAAATGCTGCTTATTGTACGTTCTGCTCGTCGCTAGACACCTTCTAGTCTCCTCACATTTTCCGTTGTCGTTGTTTGCCAAGAAGGAAGACAAAAGCGTCACGTAGTATGGGCAGCACCAGCGTAATATAAGCCGCTCGTAGGGCTTTACTTCGTCCTGCTACGCGTTTCACCTTTCAGTCTGCAAGACACTGTAAATTAACTATACGCCACCACTATGTGTAATTAGCTCTGCTGCCTCGTTTAGTCGTACACCTGTTGTCATTAGATATCTAGAAAATGGACCCAACAATCGTCGTCTTGAGTGGTAGGACAATGTATGTTCAAAAACAATGGGTGCTGCGTCACCATTTTCCCACATGGTCATTGATCCCTTGCTAAGTAGGTAGGCTAGGGGGTTTTGACCCAGGTCATTGACCCCTAGTCGAGTAGTATGACTATGGCGGTTCACGGATTTTGCGTACGAGAGCAAGCCTAACTTCACAGCCGCCATTTTGGAGGGCCTAACCTCACGGACGCCATTTCGAGGGACCTAATTTCACACACGCCATTTTGATGTTGAGTAAGCCTACGTGCATTCTATACCCGAGTAGTATGCCAATGTACGTTCCATACGGAATAACGTCATATCCTTGCGTACGAGAGCAAGCCTAACCTCACAGACGCCATTTCGAGGGGCCTAATTTCACACACGCCATTTTTGTTGTTGAGTAGTTAGCCTACCCGCATTCTATACCCGAGTAGTATGCAATGTACGTTCTATGTGGAATAACGCCATATCCTTGCGGACGAGAGATGCCTAACCTCATAGCCGCCATTTCGAGAGGCCTATCCTCACAGAGGCCATTGGAGTGATCTGGGATACATTTTTACCCCTCTTGGTAACCTCATTTAGTGTTTTTTGACCGCATAACGTCATGGGCCACTTTGGAGGAGCTGAATCGAAAGGGTCCCCTTGGAGGAGCCGAGTAGGAAAGGTCAGTATGAGAGCAATGTTAACCTCACAGACCCCTTGAAGGAGCCGAATCGATCAGGCGCCTCATGGAGAAGCAACTGGACGTACATTGGCTTACTACTCGGTTCAGAAAGTACACTATTCTGCTTAATCCTCCCGTTTATCAGCAGAATGTGTTGTTGACTACAACAAATATTCATTAAACTCATGGATAAAAAAGCAGTTACCATTTTGATTTTTTAAGATGTTCAAGTCTTTTATACTTACGTTATTGATATGTCATCAAACTGGAACATAAAGCTTCAAACATACAAATGCGTGGGTAAATGAGGAGGAGGAAGGCACCTTAAAAGGAGGATGATACCTTTTACCATCTGATAAGACGTGAGTCCTGGGTTCCATTCCCTATCATGTGTGTGTAGCACGAATTTTTTTCGGTTCTGCATTTTCTCTTACTGTTTTCATCCTTTTCGTTCACGGCATGTAACGTTTGCGTTCAGCGGAAAACTGTCGGTTCCCGTAGCAACTGCCGTACTTCAAATGACGAAGGCTAGTTATTCTTATGCAAAAAAGCAGATGCGTTTGTTATTACCGGGTTAGAACTTAACAGAAGCCTGTTAAACACATCTTGAATGTTGTATTCAATTACCCTCCCTGTAATTTGCTTATGTCTTGCCTCCTACGCTTCTTCACCCGGCACACCTATTGGCTGGATTGCCGAGTCAACTATATTTCCTCCATGCATAAGGATCTTGTGGTAGATGGAAGGAAATACCGCGGATATAACTTAAGACACAGACGTGTCATGTCTGCAGTAGAGATATCAAATTAATCAACGTCATCAGGAAGTCAAGTTGATATAGCATGCCGAATCACAGCAAATGTCTTGATTATTTCTTCACTGATTCCAGTAAGTCTAGCTGATTTGAATGGATGGTGTCCGGACATTTCGTACCACGGACATTCCGTACCACTTGATTTTTGAGGACATTTCGTACCACCTAAGTCGTTATATACGTGCGAACGGTTTTCCCGTAATCCACAAATATTTACGCCCGGACAATCCGTACCACTTGATGTCAAATTGGAATTCTATTTCTACGCCAGCGGGAGTAATGAGCCTCACAGACACATTTTAGAAATCAGAAAGAAAAATAATTTACATTTGCTGAAGAAAACGTCTATATTATGTTTAATAGCCCTTTAAGCTATACTTATCACTTATGTTTACGTAAATTTCATCATAAGAAAGCCGATTTTTGAAGTATAGAATCCTAAAACAACACAATACAAATAAATATCTCGTTCGGGCGCAATGTGCCTGGCGAGCATACGGATGGATAATATTACTATTATTGTGAATGTTTATAAAAAACTGCATTATTTCATTATCAAGTACGTTAAATAAAAAATTCCATGAACTGGCCGATGTGGGCTTGAAGGTCACGCGGAAACAGGAATCTACTGAAAGGTGGAAAACTAGGACCCCGCGAATGACGAATACAACATAGTAATATTAACCTGTGTGCCAATCAGATCAGTCGAGCCCGACGGAAGATTAAGATCAGTAGTTGTCACACCGTGCGGAGGCTTCTGCGCCAGTTAGTGAGACAATGGATATACAAATGAATACATTCATTAGGATATCGTTTTTATTTCGCAACACTTCCCACTCTTTCAAATGGTACGGAATGTCCTCTCACTAGGTAACTCTTCGCAGGTAATCCGCCGATAAAGTGGTACGAAATGTCCGGTGGTACGAAATGTCCATGGTACGAAAATTCCTAGAACCGAATGGATTACGAGAGAACCATCAAGCAGTTATCCCGTTATTGGAAATTCCTACTTTTCCACATTTAGGCTGATCAATGATAAGACACATTTCAGAGTGAAATCGTGCTGCTATCTGCTGCGTCCTCATAGCAACTTCGACTTTGTCTTTGATTTCTAATCTGCCAAGCTTTTACATCAGGTCGGTAGGCAATATGCAGAAAGCATTCAAAAATATATTTAATGCACACAGGGTTGAAAGACCAAATGCAAAATGTCTGACATTATCTCTTTTTGATCTTAAATAAATATCGTTCATGGTATTAGGGGTAGCTCCACATACATAACATTTTTTTTGCTGGCATTACACTCAAAGAATTGCAGAATTTACCATCAACCATAGTCAGGACAAAGTCAGTAAATACATTCAAATTCACGCCTTCAGCAACAACTTTATGGCGAACCAAAGATCATATTTTTTCCCAAATACAATGAACTTATCTCTTACACATATCTGATGTCTCCTTTTCGTAAAGGATCTTGATTGGACGACAAAATTATGGAGAGAAAGGACGAGAATTTTGCCATAGAACCTTCTTACTTTTGTCCCCATTTGAAACGGAATGTAACTGCAAAGGCACCAAAGAAGCAACAAATATATCAGAGTCACTTAATTCTATATAATTTTCCGCCTGGAAGTTTTGTTTGTAAACACTTTGATTACTACTGCCGTCACAGCTACACTTGAACTCTGCTTTTACCGTACCATTTTCATTAATACACTGACTGACAGAGCAAATGCAACACCAAGAAGGAGTGGTTCGAAAGGGATGAAAGTTGGGAAAAAAACAGAGACGGCACGGACGAATAATTGATGTTTATTTCAAACCGATATGCAGGTTACAGAATGCGCACGGCATCGACTCAGTAGGATGTAGGACCACCGCGAGCGGCGATGCACGCAGAAACACGTCGAGGTACAGAGTCAATAAGAGTGCGGATGGTGTCCTGAGGGATGGTTCTCCATTCTCTGTCAATCATTTGCCACAGTTGGTCGTCCGTACGAGGCTGGGGCAGAGTTTGCAAACGGCGTCCAGTGAGATCCCACATGTGTTCGATTGGTGAGAGATCCGGAGAGTACGCTGGCCACGGAAGCATCTGTACACCTCGTAGAGCCTGTTGGGAGATGCGAGCAGTGTGTGGGCGGGCATTATCCTGCTGAAACAGAGCATTGGGCAGCCCCTGAAGGTACGGGAGTGCCACCGGCCGCAGCACATGCTGCACGTAGCGGTGGGCATTTAACGTGCCTTGAATACGCACTAGAGGTGACGTGGAATCATACGCAATAGCGCCCCAAACCATGATGCCGCGTTGTCTAGCGGTAGGGCGCTCCACAGTTACTACCGGATTTGACCTTTCTCCACGCCGACGCCACACTCGTCTGCGGTGACTATCACTGACAGAACAGAAGCGTGACTCATCGGAGAACACGACGTTCCGCCATTCCCTCATCCAAGTCGCTCTAGCCCGGCACCATGCCAGGCGTGCACGTTTATGCTGTGGAGTCAATGGTAGTCTTCTGAGCGGACGCCGAGAGTGCAGGCCTCCTTCAACCAATCGACGGGAAATTGTTCTGGTCGATATTGGAACAGCCAGGGTGTCTTGCACATGCTGAAGAATGGCGGTTGACGTGGCGTGCGGGGCTGCCACCGCTTGGCGGCGGATGCGCCGATCCTCGCGTGCTGACGTCACTCGGGCTGCGCCTGGACCCCTCGCACGTGCCACATGTCCCTGCGCCAACCATCTTCGCCACAGGCGCTGCACCGTGGACACATCCCTATGGGTATCGGCTGCGATTTGACGAAGCGACCAACCTGCCCTTCTCAGCCCGATCACCATACCCCTCGTAAAGTCGTCTGTCTGCTGGAAATGCCTACGTGGACGGCGGCCTGGCATTCTTAGCCATACACGTGTCCTGTGGCACACGACAACACGTTCTACAATGACTGTCGGCTGAGAAATCACGGTACGAAGTGGGCCATTCGCCAACGCCGTGTCCCATTTATCGTTCGCTACGTGCGCAGCACAGCGGCGCATTTCACATCATGAGCATACCTCAGTGACGTCAGTCTACCCTGCAATTGGCATAAAGTTCTGACCACTCCTTCTTGGTGTTGCATTTGCTCTGTCAGTCAGTGTACAATGTTTTAAACATCAGCTCGCACACTTACAATTCCATGAATTGTGTGGTCTACAAGAGCCTGCAATGTTACTTCAACAGAGATCTCTGTTACGTTGAGAGCTGCCTTTGGAGGGTAGCACTTCAGTTTCGTTTCCCTCAACACTATAGATTGGATAAATGTCACTGTGCCTTGCTTTTGCTCCAACTCGTATGTTGACATACTGTCTCTCTGAAAACTCATTATCTATCATAAAGCCTAAATCTTCTTCTGCGCTATAACTCATGGGAGGTACTGAAGGTGGTTTGAAAGCTCTATTATACCTCGTAGCCCTTTGCGGTGATGATTCCACAATATTCTTGAGAATCCCTGCAGCATCCCTTTTACCAGTGGACCTATGTGATACCACCTCAGCCAATACAAGTTTTCATGATATGTATTTTCTACTAAAGGCCAGATATGTCTGCATTTTGTTTATCTACATTTTCAGCAAAAAGCTTCCTTGGTATATCCATTCTTGAAGGACCAGTTTTTTCCGTAAGCAAGTCCCTCGTCTTTATTAAATAATTGTACTTCTCAATCTAGCCACGCACTGCATTTGGTAAGAAAACGATATTTCCTTCTACAGCACTGCTTTCATTTCATACCAAAAAATACACTCAAAAGCACTTAGAATTTTTAATATTCTTTATAATGTCCTTAGAAGACTTATCCAGGTCATAATTGTGCACCACAAAATCATATAATGCTTCAGTGGAAGCCTTAATACACAATATCTCCTCGAAGAGTTCCCGTCCTTTCACAGTACATCGCCGCACCTACGGAATTACTTCTGTAAACAATATTATATTTATCGAAAGAAACGCAAAAATGCACAACATTTTAAGGATTGAAATTGAAGAAGACACTATTCATGAATAGGGCTGAATTCTTACAGTTTTTTATTTAAAAGTTACGGGAGTTTGATGAATTTGAAACCGATCATTACCTTCTCAATAGTCACAATTGACTCTGTATAACGCAACGAATATGATACAGATAGTTATTATTGATATTAACGATTTATCTTATCTGTTTAATATTTTCATAGAATTCGCTATTAGAACAGTAAGAGAAAACCAAAGGGATAAATTTTAATGGTAAACAAATTCATAGTATTCGCTTTGCAGATGATATTGCATTGATAGCTGATTCAGAGCACAAAATGACTAGGATGCTCGGTATAATAAACAACACGTAAGAGAAGTTCAGGCTAAAAATAAACACAAAGAAAACGAAAATGATGGTGGTTCAAAAGAAGAAGACTGAATTGAAAACAAACATTAAATAATGCTGTGAAAAAATAGATCAGGTTAATGAATTTTGTTTTGAATTTTTTTACGGTCGTCTTCTGAGAATGAACTCTAATAGATTAACCAAACAAACCTTTGACTTCTTCCGTAACCGCAAAACATAACCCAACTGGTTTAAAGAAACTGAAAACACCTACTAGAATTAAAAATTACAGAAAATTCACAATTCGATCGAACAGCTAAAGTAATAATTAAAGACGAAAATATAAGGTCTCAAGACAAATCCACATTGAAAGCCAGATGAGACGAGAGGAAACGAAGATCAGAAGGAATAAAGAAATACTAGGCACTAAGAAAATAGCCACACACAAACAAGCGATTGATTCATCGTACCCCAAAGAGGTTGAAAAGATAGAAGAAGAAGAAGAAGAATAAGAAAATAAAGAGTACGGTTACCAAGTTCCTCTTAAAACAAAAATCACCAACACCTCGTTATTCTTTACGGGTTCATTCAGTTACTAATTCTACAGCATTTGGGAAAAACCGGGTAAGTCCACTTTTGTTTGAAAATGAGTTAAGTGCACCAAGCGATCACTTATGATGATACTCGCATCGTATAAAAACGGGTAAGTGATGTTGTGAACAATGGCGCCATTATTGCACATGTAATTTTCGAGGTAAGTCAGGTAGTGTGCATTTGTGCGGGTAAGTCAATTTACTTGATTTTGATCAGAGGAAGTTGAAATTAAGGAAAAAACGGGTAAGTCTAGTTCCATTATTTTGAACCTTGCGAATCATTATTATAGTGGCTGTTAAAACCGGGTAAGTCTACTTGTATGGTTTATTAAGCTACAAAGCATTAAGTAAAGACTAATAACAAACGGAAATCAAAATATATTTATATTATAACTGAACAGTAGAGGGAATAGACAGTTAAATGTTCACGAAAAAATCCACTCACGGACCATATAGAACTATGTACGGTAGTTCTTAAAAGAATTCCATTATATAGTACTTGCTTTCATAACATGCATTGTCGATTTCCCTCGTATTTTAATAATGACACTGGCTTATGTGTAGGTATTTGTAGTTCCCTTGTTAACATGGAAGGGTGTGGAAATATGCTTAGTCGTGAACAACGATTAGTTTATTTTGCTAAAAGAACATTAAATTCATGTTCCGATGGAGTGAATATGGAAGTACGGATTGAGAATCCAGAAGAAAATGGTGGTGGAAACCAAAACGGTGAGTTTTTAAAAATTTTGTTGTTATGATTATGCTATGACTATTGTTAAATTATTAATCATATTTCAAATCATATTATTAATATTTATTATAAACTAGCTGACCCGACAGACGTCGTTCTGTCAAAAATAAATGACAATGGAACGAACTGAAATTCAGTCTGTACTGCACGCAAAAATCAGAATAATGAAAATGACTACATTATCAACATCAAATGAGTTGATTTTCTACTGCTACCAAAAGTTAGAAACAAATTACTGGAAAAACGTGTTTTCATTACCTGAAATATAAATGTCTTGATTGTGAATAAGGAAATGCTCAAATAGGTCACAGCATATCTCTACCCTGAAATAACCCTGATTGACTGTAACGTAGATGGGAACTGTTCATCAGGTCTTCAAATCCCTCACAGAGCCATAGGCTAATTATCCCCCGTTGCAAATCAAGTAATTTGATGATGATGATGATGATTGATGATGCTTGTTGTTTTAAGGGGCCTAACATCGGAGGTCATCGGCCCCAAGTAATTTGATAAGTTGGTGGCGTGAAGATAATGTGGGAAAAGTTACTCCTCTTTCTTCGTAGGAAATAACTATGATAGAAAACACTGATTCCAATGAACACTATGAAGATATTTTTCATTGTGAAGCTTTAAGGTACACTATATATTTTGTTTGATTACCTGCCGCGTAAGCAAACAAAGTTGAATGTTTTCCAACACGGGAACAGGCAACATATAATTGGTCATGCGAGAAACATGGGTGTTCAAGATTAATGTTGCAAACACTCAATGAATGGCCCTGGGATTTATTTGTGGTCATAACAAAAGCGTCCCGCACCGGAAACTGTAGTCGTTTAAATTCATTTTTTTTGCTAGGGGCTTTACGTCACACCGACACAGATAGGTCTTATGGCGACGATGGGATAGGATAGGCCTAGGAGTTGGAAGTAAGCGGCCGTGGCCTTAATTAAGGTACAGCCCCAGCATTTGCCTGGTGTGAAAATGGGAAACCACGGAAAACCATCTTCAGGGCTGCCGATAGTGGGATTCGAACCTACTATCTCCCGGATGCAAGCTCACAGCCGCGCGCCTCTACGCGCACGGCCAACTCGCCCGGTTTAAATTCAAATGATATGTCAGTCGGAATCATAGAGATGCGTGGTATCAAAACGTCTTCTCCTTTATCCTTCCCCGTTAGAATGGTTGCTTCGATCACGTTGTTTGTTATATGTTAATTATTTTTTTTGCTAGTTGCTTTACGTCGCACCGACACAGATAGGTCTTATGGCGACTATGGGACAGGAAAGGGCTAGGAGTGGGAAAGAAGCGACCATGGCCTTAATTGAGGTACAGCCCCAGCATTTTCCTGGTATGAAAATGGGAAACCACGGAAAACCATCTTCAGGGCTGCCGATAGTGGGGTTCGAAGCTACTATCTCCCGAATACTGGATACTGGCTGCACTTAAGCGACTGCAGGTATCGAGCTCAGTATATGTTAAAAGAAAGCAATGTTATATGTTACCTTGAAAGTTGGCATGAAATTGCCCCGAAGTACATTTTTTGCCCCAAATGAAGACATTTAAAAGCAGTTGTTATATTTTTGGATATTTTTTAGGAAATGTATGGAATCTGTTCCTGTTCCTGAAGCCAAATTTGCTGAAACCAATGAGTACAATGGATCTGGTGGTGGAATCAATGGCACTAATTTCACTTTGCCATTTGCGCAACACAATCCAGGGGCTTCATTTATGTATTTCAATGCCTTACAATTTTGGCAAACTGAGTGCATAGATCCAATAGCAACTCATTGGAAGGCACTGTAGTCAATTGAAACATCGTATCTGAAAGCAGCTCGATTCAAACTTGGAAGATTATTAGTAAACGACACGCTGACGGTTTTGTGATATTCGAATCCTTTAAGTTTCATTTCGCTCTTCACGTTGTTGTGCAGTCCGATTAGAATGAAAATTAGCTTGGCTTCTAGCATTTCGAATTCTTCGACCGAAGAATAGTCTTATAGTCTTTCTTGAAATGAGTATACTGTGTATGGAAGCACACACAAAATAAACCAGTCAACCAAAGAAATCGATGAACTTGTTTGTTGAGAAGCGTTTGTTGAAAAGCGGAGATTTAAAAACAACCAGGGTAGACAAAGGTCTCCAACTATAACAAAACACGACACTACTACATACGACTGTCTGGAGAGCGTAACTTGGCGAAATCCGTACCGGCAGTCGAGGCAGCCAGACAGCCCGTGCGAAACCAAAACCCAAGGAGTCATTCTTCCTGTCAAACTGAGAACTAAGCGAAATAAGATCGTGGGGTTTGTTTTAAAAATAACTTCCATATCTGAAGACCATTTGCCTCGCTTTGACCCCCCATGCAAATTCAATAGCAAAGAAGTTGGCCAGCGACTGACTTTTTCGTGCCTGTACATAAAAATCTCTGAACATGACTGAAAAGAAACACAAATAGTGCATATTCTTATCATTTGAATTTAAAAACAAACTTATCTACGTCGAGCTGAAATGTTCCTTTACCAGCAGTGAAAAAATTACAAATATAGTGAACATAAAATAGGAGTTATGACATGATAAGTTCTATGCAATGAAGATTTTGCATTTGAGGTAACATTCCATTATATTAACATTTTCACACTCAATTATTTTGTAAACCTTTTTTGTTAACGGCATCAAATGCGGCTTGAAATTTTTTGCATAATCCTATATTCACCCATTTTAACCGATAACAGTGGGATTTACGGACATTTGGCAAACGCGCTGGATTAGGGGAGGACAGCGCTAAGCGCAAACGTGGGCGAAGGAAAGAGAGACGAACAGTTTGAATGGAAAAAGAGAAATGGGTCTTTTACGTTTCTCCTCGCATTTTTCCCAGTTTTTCTCTTCGTAAAAACCTTACTCGGACTTCGGTGAATATATGAAGAAAAGAATTAGCCGAATTGGTCCAGCCGTTCCCGAGTTTTGGGCTTAGCAACACATTTAGCGATTCATTTTTATTTATATAGATTTCATTTTAGATTCTTCTACACTAGCCTCAGTACCACAGGCTAAACCCAATAATACCAATGCGAAAATGAGTGAAGAGCATCAAAAATATGATGTGCTGATTGACCAAGGTACGATTATTTTTATTATCAATGTAATATTCTAGAAATTGCTCACATGTTATTACTTACATGTTATTACTTCATATCCACCAATGGAGAAATATCATGGATAGCCAAATTAAGGTATTGTTATATCGAATTCCTGGCTCTACCGATCTTTCGTAATTCCTCACAGGTTTCTTGTTAGGATTTTATAAACAGAATTTTTTTCTTAGAAAAGAAACAAAATACCAAATGTATTCGTGACTGTCGTGTTATTATTTTACAGAATTGCCAGTTTTGGATTCAACGGTGCTATAAGAACTTGAAAGTTTGGTAACTGAGGACGGAGATGCTGTTTTTAATTTCGATGAGAGTGCGAAGGATCCCGATTTTGTATCTGAGAGTGCCACTGAAGTTTCCAGTTACCCTGACGACGATTCAGCCGTAAGTAACAGCAGTTCAAGCTTACAGAAAGCAGAAAATCGTATGAATAAACGTGTTCCACGAAAGACTAATACATCAAGATATCAAAGGAGACTCAACAAAGAACTCACAAATAAGGGATTAGCTTACGAAACAAGTAAAGGGAAGAGAGTTAAAGAAAGACAGATGTTGCCTTTGAAAACATGCCGTATGGAATGCAGTGAACGGATCTCAGAGTTAGACCGGCAAGAATGTTTTAAAAACTATTGGGCTATTGGTGATCATGATAGCAGAGTCCGGTACCTATCTGCTCTCATCACAATTCAGACACCCAAAACACGCAGAGTTCGGCAAGGGAGTCAAGGGAAATCGAGAGAGTGTGCTTGTAAGTGCAATATCATCTTGGAAGGCAAAAGTCATCAAATGTGCAGAGAATGCTTTCGGCGAACATTAGGAGAGACTACAGGTTTCATAGAACGGGTCAGGAAGAAAAAAGGGACCTCATCGACGGGAATAGTGCCTGGAGATGGGAGAGGAAAGGCAGCACCCCCAAATAAAAGATCAGACAGTGAACTGGAAACTGTGAAAAATCACATTATGTCTTTTCCAAGCTATGAAAGTCATTATTGTCGACAGAGGACAACAAAAAAGTTTCTATCCCCAGACTTGAGCATTAGTAAGATGTACGATTCGTATAAACAGTATACAGATAATCCAGTGTCCTTGAGTATCTATACTAATTGCTTGCATGAGTTAGATCAGACTTTTAAGAAACCTAGACAAGACACATGTCACAAGTGTGATTTAATTAACATAAAAATGAACACATTGTCTGGGGATGCCAAAGAAGTGTTTATCAAAGAACGTGATGCCCACCACAGTGCTGCAGAGACAGCTTATAATACAAAACGCCAGGCTAAAGAGGCAGCCCTATTAAATGAAAGGAAAGGAATTTTTGCCTTTGACCTTCAGCAATGTCTTCCCACGCCCTTTCTGACTACTTCAGTGTCATTCTACAAACGGCAATTATGGACATTTAACCTGACCGTACATGACTTGAAGACAAACAAAGCAACGTTTTTCACGTGGGATGAAAGTGTTTCTGGCAGAGGTGCAAATCAAATTGCTTCCTGTATATATCAGTTCATTTCCCAATTGCCTGACAATATTCAATCTGTAGTATTTTATTCAGACTGTTGTGGTGGGCAAAATAGAAACTGCATTGTAGCTGCAATGTTCGCATATGTTATGCAGACTAATGACCGCATACAAGAAATACACCACAAATTCCTGGTAAGTTGACATACCCACATGGAATACGATGCAGATCATGCAATAATTGAGAAGGAAAAGAAGAAAACTGGAATGAAGATCAACCACCCGAATAACTGGTACCAGTTAGTGAGGTCATGCAGACGCAAAAATTCCTTTGATGTGTTCGTTATGGAACGAATATATTTTATGGATTTCTCAACCCTACTGAAGACAACGGACCCATTTCAAAAGAAGGATGTTGATACTGAGGGAAATAAATTTGTATGGCACTCAACAAATTGGCTGAAGTATGTTAAGAAACCAGTAAGTACCATTTTCTTCAAAGACATCTCCAGTGAGGACGTAAATTTTCGAGAACTGTCTCTTCGAAGACGAGGAAGAATATCTTTGCCTACTGTTCTACCACTTATCCATGCAGGCCCAGTACCAATAAGCAGACCTCCTTCCTCTCATTGACAGCATATTTCATGATTTTGATAAGAATCTGTCAGTTGCTGTCATTCCTACAAGTGATCCAGATCTCGAAGAAGTTGATGCTGATGCATGAAAGGAACTTTCAGAAGTACAATGACTTGGTTGTTTCCGTTATTTTTATTGTAAATATTCTTTTTCAAACAAATTTGTTTGAATAAATTGGTAGTGTTAAAAGTGAAAGTTCGAAACAGAGTAAGTTTTCTTTTTTTGTCAGTCATTAGTCGAGGAAAACCGTGTAAGTCACTTTGTGCTTCGATGGTATACATATTGTTTTCACAGTATCCCATTGAAAGAAGGCATCAAGATAACCATATTTTATAAATTTTATTTCTGTGCTTCAATATGCTGATTTTAGGGCTAGCAGTGAACTTTAAATAGCTTTCCTGTAAAAAATTACTTTATAGACATACCTGTTTTTTCCTAAATGCTGTAGAATTATTATGTAGTATCATCAACACCGCAACGTGACAGGTGCTGAACAAGAGGAAACGAAAATGATGATGATAATGATGATACTCATTTAAATTTGTGCTACGAAGTCTCATCTTTCTTTCAAAAGTGAATCATACTTTAAATAATTTTGAAACATACAACTACGTAATAGTTTCAACAGAACAACGGACGGGCATAGTGGATAACTGTGGCCCCATTTATCGACAATTCATTTCCACTTTCAAAGAGTGACAACTAAGCTGCCGTGTTCTTGGTTTTCATTCAGCGAATACAGCGAATTTTGTGCGTATTGTTCAGCTTCAAAGATTCTTTCTTCCTCTAAATTTGCTAATTCTGAAATTTCGTGTTGAAAATATATTAACTTGTGCGATTTCCCTTTCGGTGTTCAAAATACACGTGAAGTGATAATGGAATAATTCATATTCCACATTTCACTGGGCAAGTTACTCTAGTGTGACATGGGTGTGCACTCGTGCCTCATCCTATGTTCAGGATGAATACAGACGAAACCAGGTATAACGACTACGAAAGGATGGCAAATTTGCGGTCGTTATAGGTCGTGATCACACAAACCCGTCTGATATTTTTATTGTTAAATATCTGTAACTCCCAGGCTGCTCACTTACATGGTCAAAACGCGCATATATTTTTTATTCTTTCGAAATAGTTGTATTGCATAAAGCTTCGTCCCTTCCTGTACCTTTCAATGGACTCGCCCACTACACGTACTTACGTTCGCTTTCTCCCCCCTTTCATCACCAGTCAGTCAGTAGAAAACTTTTCTGTAAAACTGGACCTTTACACCATGCGCGACTCTCGGAGTTGCCTTAATACACGGTCCTTTACACCATGCGCGACTTCTGGAGTTGCCTTATCGCACGTTCCTTTACACCATGCGCGACTCCTGGAGTTACCTTATTAAACGGTCCTTTATACCGCGCGGGACAACTGGAGTTACCTTATTAAACGGTCCTTTATACCGCGCCGGACTACTGGAGTTGCATAATTACACAGTCCTTTACACCGTGCGGGACAACGGGAGTTACCTTATTAAACGGTCCTTTACACCATGCGTGACTCCTGGAGTTGCCTTATTACACGGTCCTTTATATAGCGCGGGACTATTGGAATTGCCTTATTACACGGTCCTTTACACCATGCGCGAAAACTGGAGTTGCTTTATTACACGGTCTTTTACACCATGCGCGACTCCTGGAGTTGCTTTATTACACTATCTTTTATACCGCGCGGGACTATTGGAGTTGCATTATTACACAGTCCTTTACACCGTGCGGGACTCCTGGAGTTACCTTATTACACGGTCCTTTACACCATGCGCGACTCCTGGAGTTGCTTTATTACACGGTCCTTTAAACCGTGTACGATTCCTGGAGTTGCCTTATTACACGGTCCTTTACAGTGTGCGACTCCTGGAGTTGCTTTATTACACGGTCCTTTATACCGCGCGGGACTCCTGGAGTTGCCTTATTACACGGTCCTTTACAGTGTGCGACTCCTGGAGTTGCCTTATTACACGGTCCTTTCCACCGCGGGGGACTACTGAAGTTGCCTTGTTACACGGTCCTTTACACCGTACCCGACTCCTGGAGTTGCCTTATTACACGGTCCTTAAAACACAAAACACAATTAATAAAACACAATTAATCTGGCAGACCCCGTTCGACGGTGACACACCTTGAAACCACCGACCTGCAACAACTGCGAGGAAACTTCCTGGAACCAAACAACCAGAACATGGAAAATAAGCAGTGCACAAAATGTGCCAAATGTGCCATGACCTTGACAAAGGACGAAAACACCGTCAGCTGTGATGGTGACTGTGAACTCCGGTTCGACAGAGAATGCACTACGCTCACAATAACAGAGTACAACGCTCTAAAGTCAAAGAAAGGATCCCTGCTATGGATGTGTGAAACATGCAGAAACCGCCTAGAAACCTACGGACTGAACTCTGGAACCTCAGAAGATCATGAGACAAGACAAATTGCGCTTGAAAATAAACAAACATGCGATGAAATCAAGGAATAGCTTAATGAAGTAAGCGAAGATTTAATGAAGAAAATGACACTCATCCTGGAGACGCAACTTCAGAAAGCAGACAAATTCTCGAAAGGCCTGGAAAAATCTGCAACCAGAAGAACTACGAATAACTCCAAAACAACGGGAGACACCGCAACCACAACGGCTGAGGCTACCAATTTGAATGCAGACAGTGAAGTAGTCCAAGAAAAATACCAAAGACCTCAAAAAGGAAGAATCACTGCCAAGAAAGGTTTGGCCCCGAAACCACCACAAGTGGAGTCAAGTAGCCACGAACAGAACATTAGAGTAATTGAAGACAAAGAAACGTCATCTGATAACACCAAAGAGGGCACTTGGACGGAGGCTGTGAAGCGAAAACGGCGCCGTAGACAGGTAATCATAGGTTCGAGAAAGGCTGATGAAACTAGCAACCTAAGAGCGGCTAAGAGAACAGCCTGGTTGTATATAGGCAAACTTCATCAGATCACGGATAGAGAGGATATTATTAAATTCCTTCGAGATAACAACATATCTGATGACATTATTTGCAACCAATTAGACACAAAAGGCATAAGGAAGGCGTTTCGAATTGGTATTGGTTTTGACCACCTAGAAAAAGTAAATAACCCAGAATTCTGGCCAGGGAAGATTTTGGTCAGGAGGTATAATTTTCGACCCCATAACTGCTCGGGTACAATGCTCTCAACCAAATCCTGATAAGGACGATAACGTTTTGCCTACATCAAAGATTAAGCTACTATTATGGAATATTGAAGGACTGCTGAGCATGACAAACATACTAGAAAAGATGATACAGGAATTTGATGTAATAATCCTAGTGGAAACATTTTAACGCATGCGTGGCAAACCAGTAGACATTATTCAACATTCATCATGGCAGAAAAATCTCCAGTAGGGAGGCCCAAAGGAGGATTTGCATGTCAGTTCACTGATCAATTCTCACCATTTAGTGTACAATACAGATCTACGAACGTTTTAGTAGTTCGAACCAAGCCGTGTGTTTGTGTATGTGTATATTTCCAGCCAGATTTCTCATCAACTGAGATTATTGAGGAAGTTAGTAAAGCTTTAACTGTGACTACTAGGGATGATGCCATTATCCTTGCCGGAGACCTAAATTGTCGATTGATACAGAACATCGAAAATCAACAGAAGTTTTGGACTTCTTAGAAGAGGAAGGTCTTCGGTTGGTGAATGCCTCTGACATGAATACCTACGTGTATCATAATGGTGCTAGCTCAATAGATCTGGCGTTTATAAACTCCAAGTTTGTGCCGATCAAGCAGGAGGTTATTCTCGAGGCGCAACGTAAAACACCTACCAGTTGCAACTTCCTTACAGCTGGAGAAAGGGCCTAGTACGCTTCATACAGTTAAAGAACGTACAAAAATAAGTAGAAAATATAATCCGTCTCTTATCTGTGGTGAAGATAATCAAACGATACTTAAACTATCACGAGAGGGTAATCTTAATGAGGCGGCATTATATCTAGAAGTGCTGCTCCAGAATGCTACTCTACCATCAATACCTGCGGTCAGGAAATCTCAACCCTGGTTCACTAAGGAATGCTATAAATGTCGTAGAGATGTACTGGAAGCATTATATACAGCCATAAGAGAGAAAAAAAGAATTTCTTGAAATATATGCCAGTAAAGGGAGAGCATACAAACTAACACTAAAGAAGCCAAAAATTATTATAGAGAGGAAGAAGAAAAGAAACTTATAGAACGTGCCAGTCTAGATCCTTACCTCGCCCTGAAGCCTAGACAACCGAATTTCTCCAGGAACTTACCAATGGAAGTTTGGGAAAAGCACTTGAGTGCAGTGCTTCAAGACAGAGACACATGACCTACTAATTATTTCGTGCCAGTTTTTCAAGTAATCCATGAAATTGACGAATTTTCAATTAACGACGTTGTATCAACTATTACAGCATCTAACGATAACAAGGCATGTGGCCCAGATCACATTTTCAATGAACATCTTAAAGCTGCTCTCCCAAAATTGGGTGAATCCATCACTCACCTAATGAATGAATGTTTGCGGCAAGGTAGGATACCAGAAAACTGGAGAAAATCTACTGTTAAAACGCTATATAAAGGCAAAGGTGACACCGCAGATCCCAGCTCATATATAGGAATAACACTAGAATGTACTCTACTAAAGACTTTAACTTCACTAGTAGGTAAACGGCTCATTAAACTGGTGGAAAATAACCTACCGGAGTCGCAATTCGGATTTAGAAAAGGAAAATCAACGACTTTAGCTATCCGCTGTCTCCAGACTGACATAGAAGAAGCCTTAAAGAAACCAAAGGCTAAACTGCATGCCATCTTTATATATTATTCGAAAGCTTTTGACACCATAAGCAGAACCATACTGTTAGAAAAATTGGAGGGTATCATTGGTAGTACGAACTACCTTGTACCGCTGATTAGCAACCTACTGCTCAACAATTCAATAGACGTAGTTGATGGCATTACCAAATCCATTATTTTGGAACAAACAACCGGGGTATTACAGGGAGGCCCATTAAGTCCACTACTATTCATCATTGCGACAGTAGACATAGGGAATTTGGTAAACCATGAAAGCGTCAAACTATTAATGTACGTTGATGATATGGTCTTAACATCAACGTCAGAGAAAGAACTCCAGGAATCATTCAACCAAATAGTAGGTTGGATAAATAAAAATGAGTTGAAACTGAATGTATAAAAAACAGTTTCCATGACGTTTAGAAGAGGGGGGCCTCATGGAACCTTCTTTTACGGAGACCAAGAACTTAAGTTCGTAAAGCATTTTAAATACTTGGGTGTAATTTTTCAAACCCAAGGTAATGTTTTCACCCTCCATCTCATGGACCGTCTAAATGCATCTATGAAAGCAATATCTGACATTAAGCATCTGAGAAACTTGTCTTTAGAAACAGCCATAAAACTCTTTCATCTAAAAATCATCCCTATAGCAACATATGGCTTGGAAAACATTTGGGAACATTTGAGTATGAAACAGTTAGATAAAATCAAGAAGTTGAAAGCAAACTACTTGAAACGGGCTCTGTGCCTCTCCAAATATTCTCCTTCCCGACTTGTGTATGAGCTATGCAGAGAGGGATTTTATGTAGAAGAGCTAAGGCTACAGTTGTTACTTCCAGCAACAACACCCTATATACATCTGCTTCGAGACCTACGATCGAAGAAGGCTGCCATCCGGGAAGATTTCTCTCTGCCGATGCCATGCTAAATCGCGAGTGGGTTCAAGGTCGATATGAACTGCGACACTTGCTGACAAGGTTCTCCGTTCATGGGTTCCATTATAAACTATGTAATATAAAGCATTATCATGAACCAGGTTTGAACTGTGTATGTTCAAGATGTGGTGCACACTGTACTAGGTACTATGTTTTAAGTTGTAAACAGCGATCGGAATCACTGGTGAAATTTTGTAACGAAGATTAATATTTTGTATATTAATTCTTTGCACATTGTGCGCATTTAATAAATTATTATAATTACACGGTCCTTTACAGCATGCGTGATTCCTGGAGTTGCCTTATTACACGGTCCTGTATACCGCGCGGGACTGCTGGAGTTGCCTCATTACACCGTCCTTTATATCGCGCAGGACTACTGGAGTTGCATTATTACACGGTCCTTTACACCATGCGTGACACCTGGAGTTGCCTTATTACACGGTCCTTTACACCGTATCCGACTCCTGGAGTTGCCTTATTACACGGTCCTTTACACCATGCGTGACTCCTGGAGTTGCTTTATTACACGGTCCTTTATACCGCGCGGGATTACTGGAGTTGCATTGTTACACAGTCCTTTACACCGTGCGAGACTCCTGGAGTTACCTTATTGCACGGTCTTTTACACCATGCGTGACTCCTGGAGTTGCTTTATTACACGGTCCTTTATACCGCGCGGGACTACTGGAGTTGCATTATTACACGGTCCTTTACACCGCACCCGACTCCTGGAGTTGCCTTATTACACAGTCCTTTACACCGTGCGAGACTCCTGGAGTTGCCTTATTACACGGTCATTTACACCGTACCCGACTCCTGGAGTTGCTTTATTACACGATCTTTTATACCGCGCGGGACTACTGGAGTTGCATTATTACACGGTCCTTTACACCATGCGTGACTCCTGGAGTTGCCTTATTACACGGTCCCCTTTACACCGTACCCGACTCCTGGAGTTGCCTTATTACACGGTCCTTTACACCATGCGTGACTCCTGGAATTGCCTTATTAAACGGTCCTTTATACCGCGCGGGACTACTGGGGTTGCATTTTGTCACTGTCCTTTACACCGTGCGAGACTCCTGGAGTTGCCTTATTACACGCTCCTTTCCACCACACGCGATTACTAGAGTTCCCTTATTACACGGTCCTTTACACCATACGCGACTCCTGAAGTTGCCTTATTACACGGTCCTTTCCACCGAGTGTGACTCCTGGAGTTGCCTTATTACACGGTCCTTTACACCACGCTCGATTCCTGGAGTTGCCTTGTTACGCCATCCTGTACACTGCACGCGATTCCTGACGTGCGCCATCTGCTGTCTTTGTTGTTGGTATATAATTGTTTTGTGAGTTTCATGGATATATTTCTCTTCAATAATACAATGTGTTTTGATACAAAAACTGGTATTTAATATCATGGAAATATTCCTCTTCCAATATGTTTTACTACAAAAAAAATGGCATTTAGTTTCATGGATATATTTCTCCTTTTCTCCCCTGCGAAAAATGTGATCTTGCAGTGGTGGGGAGGCTTGCTTGTCCGAATGAAGCAGATAGCCGAGCCGTAGGTGTAACCATGTCGGATGGGTATCTGTTGAGAGATCAGACTAACGAATGGTTCATCGAAAGGGGGTAGCAGAGTTTCGGAAGTTGTAAGGGCGGCAGTCTAGATGATTGACTGGTACGACCTTGTAATAATACTCAACATGGCCTAGCTCTGTCGATACTGCTACACGGCTGAAAGCAATGGAAAACTACAGCCGTAACTAACTCCTGAGGACATGCAGCTCTCTCTGTATGAATGATGTACTGATGGTGGCTTCCTTCCGGGTAAAATATTATGGAGGATGTAAACTAGTCCCCATTCGGATCTCCGGGTAGCTACTTCATGAGAGGGGGGATAATCAGGAAGATGGATACTGACATTCTGCGAGTCGGAGCGTGCAATGTTAGAAGCTTGAATCGTTGTGGTAGGTTAGAGAATATGAAAAGGGAGATGGATTGGCTGAATTTAGATGTAGTTGGTATAAGTGAAGTACATTGGCAGGAAGAACAGGAATTTTTGGTCTGGCAACTACCGAATTATCAACACAAAATCGAACACGGGAATGCAGGAGTTGGTTTAATAATGAATAAGAAAATAAGGTAGCGGGTAAGCTGCTACATCCAGCATAGTTAAAGAATTATTATCGTCACCAAACCAATGCCCACCACAACAGTGCAGGTCTCTATGCCTACTAGTTCGGCGGATGATGAGGAAATAGATAGAATATGTGAAGAGATAGAAGGTTTAATGCAATATGTAAAAGGTGACGAGAATCTAATTGCGATGGGGGACTGGAATAAAGCAGTAGGCCAAGGAGGAGAAGGCAATACAGTAGGAGAATTGGGATTGGCACAAAGCAACAAAAGAGGAAGGCGGCTGGTTGAATTCTGCACTGTTCATAATTTAGTCCTTGCCAATACTTGGTTCAAACAACACAAACGACGGCTGCATACGTGGACGAGACCTGGAGACACTGGAAGGTATCAAATAGACTTCATTATGATTAGGGAGGGATTCAGAAATCAGTTTCTGGATTGCAAGACTTTCCCAGGAGCAGACGTGTACTCTGAACACAACTTGTTGGTCATGAAATGCCAGGTGAAGTTGGAGAAATTGAAGAAAGGATATAATGCAAGGAGATGGGATCTAGACAAGTTAAAATAAAAGAGTGTGAGAAATTGTTTCAAGGAACATGTTTCACAAGTACTAAATGAAAAGGCTGAAGGAAACACAATAGAGGAAGAGTGGATAGTCATGAGAAATGAAGTCAGTAGTGCTGTTGAAGGAGTGTTAGGAAGGAAGAAGAGATCAACTAAGAATTAGAGGATAATTCAGGAGATACTCTCCCTGTTTGATGAACGACGAATATACAATAATGCTAGAAATGAAAAGGGCAGAAAAGAATACAGGCGATTAAAAAGGGAAGTGGATTGATACTGGAAGGTAGCTAAGGAAGAATGGCTGAAGGAGAGGTGCAAGGTTGTCGAAGGTTATATGATCCTAGGAAAGGTAGACGCTGCATACAGAAAAATCAAGGAAATCTTTGGAGAAAGGAAATATAGGTGTATGAATATTAAGAGCTCGGATGGAAAGCCACTTCTAGAGAAAGAAGACAAAACAGAAAGATGGCAGGAACATATCCAACAGTTGTATCAAGGTAAAAATGTAGATGATTTGGTTCTGGAACAAGAAGAGGGTATTGATGCTGATGAACCGGAAGACCCAATTTTGAGGTCAGAGTTTGAAGGAGCTGTGAGAGATCTAAATAAGAACAAGGCACCTGGAACTGATGACATTCCCTTTGAATCACTGACTGCCTTAAGAGAAACCAGCATGGCAAGGTTATTCCATTGAATGTGTAAGATGTATGAGACAGGAGAATTGCAATCTGATTTCGGCAGAATGTTGTTATATATATTCCCAAGAAATCCGGTGCTGACAAGTGTGAAAACTACCGCACCATTAGTTTAGCATATCATGCCTGCAAAATTTTAACACGTATTATTTACAGAAGAATGGAAAGACAAGTTGAAGCGGAATTGGGAGTAGATCAATTTAGCTTCAGAAGAAATGTAGTAACACGTGAAGCAATCCTGACTTTACCTTTGATCCCAGAGGATTGAATTAAGTAGGACAAGCCCACGTACATGGCTTTCGTAGATCTAGAAATGCATTCGATAATGTTGATTGGACCAAGCTACTTAAGATTCTGAAGGTGTTTGGGAAAAGATACCGAGAACGAAGAATTATCTACAATCTGCATAGAAATCAGTCTGCAGTCATAAGAATCGAGGGATTTGAAAAAGAAGCAGCAATCCAGAAAGGTGTGAGGCAAGGCTGCAGTTTGTCCTTCTCTTTTTCAATGTTCACATAGAACAGGCAGTCAAAGAAATCAAAGAGGAATTTTGAAAGGATTCACAATCCAAGAAGAGGATATCAAGACCTTCAGATTTGCCGATGATATTGTTACTTTATCTGAGACTGCAGAAGATCTCGGGAAGCTGCTGAATGGTAAGTCTAGGGTAAGGAGTACAAGATGAAAATAAATAAGCCCAAAATAAAAGTAATGGAGTGCAGTCGAACGAAGGCAGGTTATGCAGGAAATATTAGATAAAGAAATGAAGTCTTAAAGGAAGTAGATGAATATTGTTACTTAGGTAGTAAAATAATTAACTATGAAAGAATAAGGAGGACATAAAATGCAGACTAGCACAAGCAAGGAAGAGCTTTCTTAGGAAAAGAAAGTTGCTCACTTCAAATTTTGATATAGGAATTAGAAAGATGTTTCTGAAGACTTTCACCTGGATCGTGGCATTGTGTGGAAGTGAAACATGGACGATAACTAGCTCGGGAAAAGTAGAAGAGAAGCCTTTGAAATGTGGTTTTACAGAAGAATGCTGAAGGTGATATGGATAGATCGAAACGCAAATGAAAAGATACTGATTCGAATTGGTGAGAGGAGAACGATTTGGATAAATTTGACGAGAAGAAGAGATAGAATGATAGGACAGATCTTAAGACACCCAGAACTTGTTCAGTTGGTTTTCGAATGAAGTGTTGATGGTAATAACGGTAGGGGTAGACCATGGTATGAATATGACAAGCATATTAGAGCAGATGTAGGATGCAATAGTTACGTCGAAATGAAAAGGTTTTGTAGTTGGAAGCGTAGTCGGTTATCTCATCATTTTACGTATCTGGAGTTGTATTACGTTCCCGGTCCGAGTGTAATCACCTCCATGTGGTCACGTCCATTCATATTCATTGTCAGAAATTGGAAGAATTTACTGAAGTACCTGTAATATTCAGTCATGCAATCTACTCTTGTTTCACACATTCTGATAGATAATATAGAGAGTGTTGATATAAATACAACAGTTCTAAGTGATTTTAGATGTATCTTCGGATGATTCAATTCTCGAAGAATGTTCACGAATTACACAATAGAATTCAATAAAGAATTCGAAGTACACTGACGACTGTTAACTGCATATATCGATTAAGTTCGATATATACTGCCTATCCATCTTCACACAACAGCACCAAGCCTCTGGTGAATGTTCTGAAATGCACTTGAATTCAGACGTTCTACCTCGCAATTAGATGCTCTTGCTTTTCCATCAGATCAGTACAGATTACCACTCATATTAGACTACTCTAGTATCCTTACATCGTCTTATATAAACTCGTCATGTCCACACGTTTCCCATCCACAGCGTCATCCCTTCCACACCTAGCGAATACGGAAGCAAGCTCGAAGCCACGTGGCCACGCTCGGTAGGAAATTTGTCATGCGGCTTAATAGCTTCCTCGCGCACAAGAACGGTTACAAACTGACTGTGTCAACGGAAACTTTTTTGCCTAAGGCAGCATCGGTTAAACGTAGCCTTGGTTGTACAATGTCAGTTACAATGCTTTCAGTTACATGTTAACATATGACTTAGTTTTCAAAACAACAAATTTCACGTAATTACATTCATAATAATTACAAAGAGAATTCCCTTATCGAATGATTATATGACATAAGAGGCGTGATACCTAATTAATATTACAATGTAAAAAATGAAGATCAGAATATAAAATCTTATGATTCGTCTCAATAATGATAATAATTATAATGAATGCTGAATGAAGTCTGTAACCCTGTTGTAAGTGTACAATACATTTACTTAACTATACAATACGTTTGGAAGAACATCGGTATTTTGTCTTATGGATATATTTTTCATTAATAATACAATGTGTTTTGCAAGAAACACTGGTATTTCGTTTAATGGAAATGATTTTCCTTAAAGATAAAACGCGTTTTGGTACAACAACTGGTCAAATCGATCGTGTGTGACCCATCACACAGATCTCTTGGTGTGACCTTACACGGGTTAATTATGAGCATAAACTTAAAACTTCATAACAAGTAAGTTTAAAAAGTACTGTGTTTGCAATGCAGTATTTGTAGAGAGGTACTGTCAGGAATTTTTCTTCTAATGTTTACACAGTACATTCAGCAATAATACGTCAGAAAAATGTATAATGATGATGATGATGCTTGTTGTTTAAGGGGCCTAACATCTAGGTTATCGGCCTCCAGAAAAATATAAAAGGAAAGATATAGCAAGAATGCTAATTAATCAACAATATCGCACACGGTCATGGCTGCTAAATGAGATATTCTCTCCGTTCTTCCAACTTGTAGAAATCGCCGAGTGTGATAAACACAGTTCGTTCGCGGTGCTTCGCTATGTTTTATCACCCATATTATGCGCGACTTTTCTTCAGTATAATACACTTTCCCTTTCCTTTTGACAATATCTCCGGAAACGTACAGTGTACTGAAAATAAGAGCTTGAAAACAAAAATCAACATAGGACGTTATAGCCGATATATTTCTCCGAAGACGTGATAAAAATACGCCGTTGTATACGATAAGTCGTACTAAGTGATTAAATGCAGTGTTTATATCGGACTAAGCCGGAACCGTTAGATTTTGACTTTGTATCCAATACGTCGTTAAAAGCGATGTCGCAATGTACGGTTTCCACTGTATTTTATTTTGACTACTTCGAAGAAATGAAAACAACAGCGCTTCCATTTATTATTTGTCTTCCTGGTTTCCGAGCGTTCTTCCGTCTTGGTGGAGAACATCGTTCTTCGCTTTACAGACCACTTTTATTCACTTCCATTTCTCACTCTTTCCTTTTTCCTGCTCTAAAGCACTTCTGTCCTCCTTCATTCTACAGGTCATTAGATGTTTAGAAAACAGTATTGGTCTTATGACAACATGATTGCCATATCGAACGGTTCTGCTTAACGACATCAAGGAAAAACGGCGGCACAAAAATTTGTGAAATTCTGTATTTATGTTCAGGAAAGAAAAAGAAAGAAAATGAGCTAAATATTAATTTTATGAACTAAAAGGGACAGGGGTTTACAGGGGCTATTTTTGGTTTGTACAAAATCAGAGGTAAACTACGGCACATAAAATATTTCAGCATTGTAGTGTAAGGCAAATTGGGGGAGAAAATAGACAAAGAAAATTTATGGGTTCGAGGGGTGAGGGATGTATTTAACTTCATTTGTTATATCTTTTATGCAATAAAGGCTAGAAATCAGACCCAGTTAATAAAAAATGTAGATGTCTCTACAATAGATCACAGTATTAATGTTAAAAAAGAAATCAAACGCGTAGACTTATCGCATAACTCTCACTCAATACAAGACAATTATGCACTGGCTTGAGCCCCAAAAACACACACGCAACAAATAATAAATACTATAGATGACTTCACTATAGAAGTGAGCTTCCCTTGGTTCACAGAGTGAGGGACATCACGAGGTTTGTACAAGAGCAACAAAGAAGAAGGAAAATGAAGGAAGGCAGCGAAGCGATGGCTGTTCCTGAAATTGTGCTTCCTCTCTACACAAGTATTTTCGAAAAAAATATTATATATTTATTTTAATAACTCGCAGGCGATAAATGTCTCATCCTTTTTATCTGTCTTTCATAATGCATTACAAAGTACTGTATAATATCCCTTAATCACGAGGAATTGAGGGTGTCTCAGAGGGGGTGTGTTCACTCCCTTTAGGTCCATAAGAGAAATACTGCTTTCTTAAAGTGGAATGAGATATAGTTGGCCATGCAGATGTATATTTTAGACTGTGTGACATGAAATTCTGGAATTCCACACACCAAAATGATGACCGTGAAACATCAAAAGGTGCTTTCTCACTATTATTTTTATTTCTACAAAAATACACAAAATACGGATTTTATAGAAACAAGTATCTCGTTGTCTATAAATTATTTTCGTGAAAAAACCCTGCGTGTATGGCACATGCCCAACAAATTTGTTCTCCGCATTCTTGTAATAAGATGCTTCCTACCCATTTCATCTGGAGCTGTTATCAGCATATTTTGAACGATACCTGTGGCTAAGAGCACTCTTATGAGGTTTAGTCTACATATCTCCTTCATCTCTTCTCACAGCGCTGTGTACTTATTCCGCCTGAGTGGTTTGAATATTGTGGATCAGCGAGACTGCAAAGTATATCAAATAAGCCACATTTGTACCCTTATTAAGAAGGACAATCTGCCAAGGTATTCTGGTAAGTTACAACAGATATGTCTCAGCACATCGTTTGCTCGTCGCTTTCAAGCACGTTATATGGCTGATAGTTGCAGTGAGCCTCGCTCGATTCCAGGAGTCACTCCTTTGATGCAGGATTTTGACTACATCATTGTGCCTCCCAGTGTATTCCGCATCAGACAGCAAGGGCAGCCACCAGTTACATGAGCGATGGTTTCTAGTGCCGAGCTTTATCTGCGACATCGTTCATCTGACACAGGATATATATATGCCCTTGGCCATATGTCACTCCTTCACTATATTCTTCCCGTCACTGTCATCAATTGGTCGTCAGTATCGTCAAGCTAGAGTTATTCATCCGCTTCTCGTTTTATCCGTGTGACTTCTACAAAATTTATCCCTTTCTGTCTGCTAAACTTTGCTCAATTAATTTCTGCCACAACACTTTCCTGTATTCGACCATATCAGTTTCTGCTTTCGTAGCACTGAATAATAGGGTCGTGTATAATAGGCAGTGGTTGTCGGTTGATATCCTGACAATACATATGTTGAGGATGCAGTTCAGGGATGTGAGGTGTTGCTTACATTTCTTGTTGGTAAATTCGTGTTGAACCCGGTCGAAACGACGCACATACGCTCTCTACTGCTGGCGCTATATGTTCGTGCCTCGCCCACTCCAAGGCCAACCCCCTTCAGGAGTACCCTCCTCAGAGAGTCACATTAAATTTGAATTTCAGTATCTTCTCATAATTATCATTAAAATGGGGTTGAAGTTCCTTTTCCCTACCCTCAAGAAAGTAAATGACAGAAGCCACCCCTTACCTGGGAATGGACGCTCTTACAGCCGCACCTAAGGGGTAACAGACGCTGAAAATCTTACTTCAAGCCGCTACTATCAAGGAAAAAAGATGCTGAGAAGCCATCAGGCAGTCCTCTGGAGATCCGACACTAGTTGACACCAATTGTGTCAGACTCGACCATTTTCTCCAAACAGTTCTGCTGTAGGGTTTTAACTCGCTTTCGTCTACCTTGAAGCGTTAGGCACCATGGCACACCAAAGAAGCGGTTGATTCCTTACCTGGGAATGGACGCTCTTACAGCCGCACCTAAGGGGTAACAGACGCTGAAAATCTTCCTTCAAGCCGCTACTATCAAGGAAAAAAGATGCTGAGAAGCCATCAGGCAGTCCTCTGGAGATCCGACACTAGTTGGCACCAATTGTGTCAGACTCGACCATTTCCTCCAAACAGTTCTGCTGTAGGGTTTTAACTCGCTTTCGTCTACCTTGAAGCGTTAGGCACCATGGCACACCAAAGAAGCGGTTGAAGCTACCAATATGACGCAGACGAAGAATATACCCCCGGTATCCCCTACCTGTCATAAGAGGCTACTAAAAAGCGGCTGCAGTGACTCTGAATTTGGGAGCGGGGTTGGCAACCATCGGGTCTTAGCTGAGTCCTGGCATGGCTTCCACTTACTTACTTGTGCTAGGCTCCTCACTTTCATCTATCCTGCACAAACTCCCTTGGTCACCTCTTGTTCTTTCCCGACCGTGTTAGAGCATTCAAGGTTTAGGGAGTCTTTCCATTTTCCGAAGTTTAGGATCCCTTCCATTTTACACTCTAACGCCCTGTGGGTGGGGGACGCAGGAAAAGAATACACCCGCGGTACCCCTGCCTGTTGTAAGAGGCGAAGAAATGGGGTGACCAAGGGATGATACGAGGTACTTGTGGGAACCATGAGACAATCTGTAATTAGTTCCATAACGCGGTGAACAACATAGGTTGACATTACTTGCGAGTAGTACTTCTACATGTGCCTGGTTCTGCTCCCTCTTAGAGCAATAATCACTACTACCTGAGGAAATCGGACCACTACTACCTTCAGCTGGGTCTGTGATTAGTATCATCAGCGGGGGAGGATTACTATGGGAATAGTACCATTATATGAAGAACACCATGGGACTGTGTTGCCTGTGGGTGGTGACATAATGTGCGATAAACCGTGGATCCACATTGCCTATGATTATTACCACTCTGTGAGCAACACTATGAGTATACATAGCCTGTGGTGAGTACCACTATGTGAGAAATTCTATGAGTACATGTAGCCTGTGATGGGTACAACTCTCTGCGTAACACCATGAGAATACGTAGCCTGTGATGAGTACCACATTGTGAGCGAGACAACGATTATACGTAGCCTGTAATGAGTACCACTATGTGAGTAACACCATGAGTATACGTACCCTGTGATGAGTATCAAACTGTGAGCAACACCATGAGTGTACGTAGCCTGTGATGAGTACTACCATGCGACCAACACCGTAAGTATACGTGGCCTGTCATTAGTACCACTATGTGAGGAAAACCACGGATATAGCCGGTGCCCTTGATTAGTTCTTCTCTGTTAGGAACACCAAGGATCTACGTTGCTTGTGTTCAGTACCTTTATGCCGGGAACCCCATGGGTCTCTATTACCTGTGAGTAGTGCCGTTATTTGAGACATACCCTTTGTCTACATTACCTGTGATTAGTACCACCATGAGAGGAACACCGCGATTTTTCGTTGCCTGTCATTAGTACGACTATAGGAGAAACATGAAGTTTCTGCTATACCAGTGATTAGTACTGAATCATGAGAGCCCGGTGAATTGGATTTTGGACCACTTTGGACAACAAGCATCATCCCAGAAATTAATGCATTGTGAATCGGATCCACTGATTGTGTTTCGCTACGGTATTGGACATTGTACACGAATTTCTGCTTAAATTACTTCATACGTAGTGAGTAAGTTTTTATTCAATTTTATGCCTCTTGGTGTCATCCAAGGAACACCACGAGGAGGTCCCTATACATTGTTTCCCATGTAAGGTGCGAGTTGGCGAGTTTTGATGATAATACCAAGCCTCCTTTCCTACTGCCATTCAAAATCGGGTTGGGGATTTTTCATTTAAATGGCAGGTCCCCTTTCCTTCTTAGAGACACATAACAGTTGACGACTTTTCTTTATCATAACAGGCGCTTTCCCTACTGCCAGTTAGAGTCGAGTAGCGGTGTTATCATTGTAATTATAATCGCCTCCTAATAATGCCAGTCAGAATAGTGTTGAGGTCTTTTGATTAAAGTGGCAGGCACACTTGCCTATGACCATCACAATAGTGATTGGAAGTTTCTATTATATTGGCAGGCGGCGTTGCATACTGCTGGTCACAATCGAGTTGGGGTACGCTTTCCTATTGCCTCTCACAGTCTAGTTCGGGAATTTCAATTATAATAGCTGGCCATTTTGCGTAATCTCAGTCATAATGTAGTTGGCGAATTTTGTTTATAATGCCGGGCACCTTTGCCTACCGCCAGACGCATTCGGGTAAGGGAGTTATGACCAAATTTGCAGGCTGGCTTGTCTACTGCCAGTCAAATCGAGAAGTGGAATTACTTTCCGTTAGTGGCAGTCACAGTCAATGTGGGGTGTTTAGTATACAATTCCAGATTTCACTCCTACTGACACTCGCCTATCGATTTGGGGAGTTTTAATTACATTGCCCCCCCCCCCTCTCCAGCTCCTAGACTATACAAATCGACTTCAATGATATATACAGACAGATAGATAGATAGATAGATATACAACAGGATATGTACGTTTTATTGCCGGCCTATATTTCGTGATTAAATGCTGCTATTCAGCACGTCATATCGACAAACGGATTGCGCCATCAGAGGCACTTTTTAGTAGTCTGCATGGTTGATTCTATGACATTTTCTCGTATCTCCTATATTTTTGCGATAGAGTTGGAACCTCGGAATAGGGTGAAATTTGGGTACGGTTTTCACACATTCCTCTATTTTTCGCATAATTATGTAGCAGCTGGAATCATAAAATTTGGCTCGCCTATGGCCACTGGTCATGACGATTGGCGAGCCACTTTTCATGATTCTATCGTAGCCAAAATTGTGTCAAACGATAAAATATACGTGTAAAAATTACAAAATTTACTTATAATCAAGAAATACAGTTCTGTCTAACGTATAAGGGATCAATATGCGACTAAAAGTCATAGGAGCAAAGTTGTGCAAAAATGTGCTATCTGTTTTGTGATATGATTTACCGTTTATCATTCAAATATCTTGAAACAAAGGTTTGCACCGTTATTAAAATTGCCTCCATATTTCGATATTTTTCGGCGTAAAATGTTAGAAATGTGAATATTTTGGATTTTTTTCCCGTCGGTTACGAGCTAAAATCAATTTTTTTACATATTTCTATTTTCGAACTCGTGTAGCAGATTATGACTACCATCTTGATTACGGGGGAGAGGGGGTAAAAATAGGAATTTCAGGAAATTTCATGCCTAAGAAATCTGTAGATCATCGCTTTGAAAAATATACCTTACTGGGTGAAATAAACGCTAACATTTCCGTTCTTATGCTGAGCCCCTAAACTTAAAAGAACCCCAGCCTAGTTTCCTCTGAGACTTTTGGGAATGTTCGATTTTTCTAGGGATCCTGAGGTCATCAGCTACTATGGTCGTCTGACGAGAAGTCGCGTGCATGTGGGGTGAAGGCGTGTGGAAGGTAAACATGGCTGCTGCGCGTGCCCCAATCTCAAGTCTCAAGACCTGACAATAAACATCAGTTCCATCCGCTGTGATTCTTGCGAATTAAGGTGCGACTGTGACAATTTGGTAGTGCAATTATGCTTCAGTTACACATTTACTGTAAGAACTGCATAATGAAGAGTTTAATATTAAACACGCATCTCTTCCAGAGAGCTCGCACTGTTCATGAAGACCAATGTTTGTAGCTTAGTGCAGTATCTGTTACTCGTGCCGTACCTACAAGCTGCCGCGAAGATGCCTGGAAGTGCCTCATTAATTTACGCACAATTTCTTTTTATACCTTTATAGTTCGTTTCAAAATGACTTCCCTTTTATACTGTACATAGATTTAAGGTGAAAAAGTACGAGGAGCATTCAAGAAGTAAGGTAACAAGATTGGTACGTACAGTATTCTCTCACACGGCGTCTTCGTAATTTTCTAAGTACCGGTACACGTACTTACAGTATATCAAGGTAAACATCTGGGCATGATAGAAATCATGGTCAACTGTTGATTCGCTAAACATCGCCGCTGAGTCCTAATCCTCTTCTAGGTGGACGCTTCTGCAATGGTCCAATGTGGTGGAGATCAGTCGGCACCATGTCTGAATATGACTTTCTATCACCGCCTAGCAACTGAGAGACTGGCCGAGTGTTATCGTGCATAAAAATGCCTTTTTACAACTGCTCAAGCCATTTTCTATGACGTTCTGGGGTTCTGATGTACCCAATACAGTAGATGGAATTACAGGATCACACCACTCACCGTTTGTCTTCATTTCTGTCAGCTCCACTATTTAACAATTGATTATTGAACGGTAATTCAAATATTATGTCCGGGCTTACAGAAGTGAAAGGAAATGGTAATATGCCACTCTCTTTTGGTGTTAAATGGGAATGACGTAGAAAATAAGAGGACTGTAAGTAAGCTAGTGACAACGTAGTCCAGACGCTCGCAGGAGATTGGGTACGTGCAAATAGCATATGGTCGATGTGTAGTGTACATTTGACGGGCGTTCAGTTGGGAGTGCTTTTGCTGTATGGCGTTAAAGTGAAGAGTGTCGATTTCACCGCACTAAATCACGTTTTTAAAAGGTGATCAGCGTCCGTGGATTAAAATTTACATTTCCCGTAGCAAAAATACATCAGAATATTATCGAGAATTACTTGAAGCCTGTGGAGAGGACGAAATACTGTATAGGGTGGTTGCGCGATGGATCAAGGCGTTTCACGTGGTCAGAATGTGACTGCGGATTTGCACCGCACAGGTCAGCCGTCCACTCCTCAAGATCAGATTGTCATCGTGAGCGGTCTCTTTTCCGTAGACCATCGATGGGCCGTCCGGGGATTATCAGTAGAGGTTGGTCTCAGTCATAAAACGGTGTGGCACACACAGACGAAATGTCTTAATATGAGGAGTATTGTGTCCCGTTGGGTTCCACATTAACTCCCCGACGAACGGAAGCGGCACCGTTATGCAGTGGCTGGCATCCACCTGCACAGATATCGTAACGAAGGAGACGCATTTCTGCAACGTATTGTCGCCATTGATGAGACGTGGACTCGAGCCTACTAGCCTGAATTAAAGCGTCAATCGAATGAATGGCGTAACCCAGGTTCGCCACGTGCGTAGAAATTTCGACAGGAACGCAGTCCTGTGAAGCTTATGCTGATTGTAACACACAACTACAGGGGTATTACTCTGATGCAAGCTCTCCCCAAGGGACAAACCGTGAACAATGACTACAACTACCGATTTCTGGAGCTACATCAGTTTCCGGCTGTACGGTGCCAACGTCCACGTTTATTACGAGAAAAACACTCGATCGTGTTGCATGACAATGCACGCTATCATGTTGCAAACAGTGTCAAACTCTTACTGCAACGGTGGCATTGGGAGGTATGGAATACCCTCTGCGCTCACCAGACATGTTTTCTTGTGACTTTGACCCGTTTCCAAAGTTGAAGGAACCCTTCCGCGGCCACCAGTTTCCTGACGTAGCAACTATACTCTGCGCAGTAGGGCGCTCCGTCTTTGTCATCAACAGAGAACGCCTTGCCAACGGTCCATAGCGGCTTCCTGACAAAGGGTAATACACTTTGTAATGCAATTGTACTTGTTACTTCATTAACCCGCCAATGCACGGGTTGGGTCTGTGAGACCCAACCCGTTTACTCATGTAACTTTTTGTGACCCGTGCACTGGCGGGTTAAATATTGCGTTCTATCAATATTACCTCTAATGTCCGACTCGTTGGCTGAATGGTCAGCGTACTGGCCTTTGGTTCAGAGGGTCCCGGGTTCGATTCCCGGCCGGGTCGGGGATTCTAATCGCTTCTGATTAATTCTTCTGGCTCGGGGACTGGTTGTATATGTCCGTCCCAACACTCTCCTCATCATATTCAGACAACACACTACACTACCAACCACCACAGAAACACGCAATAGTGCTTACATCCCTCCATAGAGGGTTGGCGTCAGGAAGGGCATCCGGCCGTAAAAACAGGGCCAAATCCACATGTGCGACGCAGTTCGCACTCGCGACCCCACAGGTGTGGGAAAAAGCGGCAGGAAAAGAAGAATCAATATTACCTCTAATATATTTACAGCCCTCGTAAGTCATTTGTGAGAGTTTATTGCCTGACTTATTGAGATACTGGCGTAATAATGAATTCTAGAGATGTTACAACCACTTTATTTTAAATCACTCTGCGTGATTCTCTTTAGATACTGCCTCCGGAGAGACCATCAACTTGAACACGAAGGGCTCATTTTCCACTCTAATACTGGCCAATAGGAGCCCAATTGAACCAGAACACTCTAACCCAAATAATTCCTTCCATATTCACCCTGGGCTATCATGCAACTTCATTGATTTAAACTAGCAGCACATTATTTCGAATATAGTGTTACTAAGTGAGTCATATAAAATGCATGATTTTGAATACCGTCTCACGTCATTTTGATGATAGCTACATACATGTACTAAGTCTCATAGTGTACAATACAGTATCTATGAGCGATGGTGGTGGTGGTGCTTATTGTTTTAAGAGGAATTACAACTAGGCCACCATCCTCTCTAAAACATTAATCAGAGAGAAAAAATGGAAGGGATCCGAAACTTCGAAAAATGAAGATATCGGCCAAAGGAAGAGAAGGGCCACAAAGGGCTTGAACATGAAAGAACCCTAGGCCTCGAGTGCTCTAACAGCGTCGGGGTCGGAAAAGAACAACAGCTGGCCAAGGGAGATCGGACAGGATAGATGAAATTGAGGAGCCTGGCACAAGTAAGTGGAAACAATGCTAAGACTCAGCTAAGGTCCCGTGGTGTCCGGCTCCGCGATGCAGGGGCAACACGTTCGCCTGTCACCCGGCGGCACCGGGTTCGATTCCTGGCCGGGTCAGGGGTTTTTAATTGTAACTGATTAATATCCATGGCCTGGGGACTGGGTGTTTGTGTCATCCTTAACGTTCCTTTCCTCACATTAAACACTTTACACTTGCGAAATTACAATAACACGGCGGTTCATAACATATGGTGCCAGTAGGGGTAAAAGATCTTTCGAGGTCAACGCCCCGAACAAATAGCATTTAAGAAAAAGGTGGTCGCCAACCCACGCTTCAAAGTTCAGAGCCCATAGGAACCCCTTTAAGTTGCCTCTTACGACAGCCAGGGGATTCCGTGGGTGTTATTCTACCGCCCCTACCCACAGGGGGTCAGTATCTATGAGAGACTGCTCTGTCTCACAGAAGATGCTGAAAGTGATGACCTCCTGCCTGTAGACACATTCGTACAGATAGCTGCATGTAGTTCATTCTGGGTCACTTGTCAAAGATATTCTTGAAATCGTCAATTGTTCTTGGCCAGTTATGATAAACTCGATGTTTAAGTTAACCCCGCAAGGGATAATCTTGTCGCGTGAGAACGGGTGATCCTGGAGGCCATAATGCCAGTGAAATAATTTGGTCATAACGGAAACTTTTGATTGCTGTGAGAGACTCATTTATCCTGTGTTAAGTTACGCTGTCTTATTGAAAATAACCTAGAGTCACTTCAATGACACCCGCTCCTAAACACGTTCATGGAATATTTATTGTATCAGACCATGTCTACTAGTTGCTTTACGTCGCACCGACACAGATAGGTCTTTTGGCGACGATGGGATAGGAATTTCTTTTTTTTTTTTTTGCTATTTTGCTTTACGTCGCACCGACACAGATATGTCTTATGGCGACGATGGGATAGGAATGGTCTAGGAATTGGAAGGAAGAGGCCGTGGCCTTAATTAAGGTACAGCCCCGGCATTTGCCTGGTGTGAAAATGGGAAACCACGGAAAACCATCTTCAGATCTGCCGATAGTGGAATTCGAACCTACTATCTCCCGGATGCAAGCTCACAGCCGCGCGTCCCTACGCGCACGGCCAACTCGCCCGGTCAGACCATGTCAGAGCACAATATTGGCCACCCAACTTGGCTTCTTAAAACTACAGGCCAATCTTCTGTGAGGGTAGAGGCGGTCCAAATGTAGCAGTTCAGTTCAGAGAGGAACAATTTCTCGGTATATTCAGTGAGGTAGAACCAGTACTCCTCCGTAAATCAGGTGATGTTTCGAATGTCAGGCAAGCATTCTGTGAAATCGTCGAACAGCCTTCAACAGCGGTATGGCTTTTAGTGCCGGGATTGTCCGAGGACAAGTTCGGCTCCCTAGGTGCAGGTCTTTTGATATAACCCCCGTAGGCGACCTGCGCTTCGTGATGAGGATTGAATGATGATGAAGACGACACGTGCACCCAGCCCCTGTACCAGCGGAGTTAACCAATTATAGATAAAATTCCCAACCCTGCCGAGAATCAAACCGGAACACCTGTGAAAAAAGGGGCAGCAAGGTAACCATTTACCAATGGATCCGGACAACAACAGCAGTAATCCTCTAAGTCATTATTTTGTCTACTTATGCCAGCCCTTGACATGTTGTACAGGAATAACCTGTCAAACGACGTAATGATCTAATAGGAGGCTGCTCTAGATGGACCTGGTCGTCTTCCACCGCATGTTTGCAAGCGAGTTGTGTGATACTTGCTAGTATCTCTCAACAATGAACCTGCTGTTTTCCAACTTCCTAACTAAGTCCGGAATGATGTATCCCATCGGAGGAATTCTCTCTACGGAATACCGTTCGTATAACAATGGGAGTTCAATATCATGCGGTTCTTCACGAAAAACACACGCTCTGCCAATGTGTACGGCATATTGACACGGGATAACACTGAAAATAATCTAAATTGGGGAAAGGAAGGTGTAACAATGGACTGTGCCGTTATCACTTCACTGCACTACACTGCCATGGTCGCTTAAAAATAACTTTCAGAACCACGCAATATGAATATAGATACGCTCCGTTTAATTGGGGACCAACGACTTATACCGACCAAAAATGCATTTGTTCAATTTTTTCGTTTAAATTTGAACTTTTCTCTTTACAACATTGCAAAATATTTGTTAATATATCCAATACTTTCCGAGTAATGACCAAAAATGTAAAGCCCTGTCACCCAAGCAAGCCCCCTATCGGTTAGTTTTTTGCTCATTTTCCGTAACTTTCGTTTTTCAAAACCATTCCCCTAATAACTCTGAAAGTTTTTAAGATATTAAGATGAAATGTTTCATGCATACATGCATATTTCATAGAGAAGTATTATTAAAAATAACTTCATGAAAAGGTATTTATACTTGATGGACTTCACTAATTTTAATACATGTAGTGGCTATAACATTACAATAATAATAAAAAGAGAATCATAGTAAAATATTCACGTGTTTGGAAATTATTAGGAAAACGCCAAACTAGTGGCCATGATACACCGCCATTTTGAATAATTAATTATATATATTGACATAGGTTCATATGATTTCTAAATACCTAAGCATATTATTAAGGAATAATGTGTTTGTCATACTAAGTTTCCTTTGCTGCCGAAAAATGTTCACGTTTGTATGCTCAAAGGTGCAGGCCCCCCTTAAAACCAACCGTTCTATATGGATTATCATCCACATAATGAACACATTGTGTAAATTTTCTACTGCTGGTTTGTATTAACGTCTAACTGTAGAAAATATGAACTTGAACTCAACTGAACATTACTTTCATGGATGAAAGTGTAATTACTGATGTGTAATGTACTTCATGTGTAGTCATCGAAGGCTGACCCTACGAGGGGCGTACTATATTGTTTTACACTTTACTTTTTGTACGTCCGGGTATGGTTCACATTTCACTTTTGTAGGTGGTGACGTTTAATTAGTGTCTTGAACAAACCTCTGCGTGGTCGCCGTTTTATGGACTTTGCAGATCTGGACACGGCTATCAAGGCATGGGTACGCAGCACTCCGAAAGAATAGTTTCAGGATGGTCTAGAAAGACTGACACATCGAAAGCAAAAGTGCATGCAGATACAAGGAGATTATGTTGAGAAGGTGGACGTAACAACTGATGTGTAATGTACTTCATATGGGTAGAAAAAATAAAGTGTAAAACAATATAGTACGCCCCTAGTATTTTATCCTAATATAAAGTACGATAGACCAGTTTGTATCAGCCATAACTAGACACCACACCTTTATGTCCCGAAAAGATAAGTATTAGGCGCCTACATAGGAGGAAAAATGTATAAAAGAGGCTCCTATTGTTTTGAAATAGGCGAAATGAAATTAAAGAAATAAATCTGATGGAATACTGTGGAAATAATAATAATAATAATAATAATAATAATAATAATAATAATAATAATAATAATAATAATAATAATAATTTAAAATATTTAAAATAGAGCATGCAAGACATTATAATGTAGCTTTTGTGTACAATGGTTTAAATTTAGTTGAGATAATATCACTAGAATTGGAAAATAGTTTACAAAATTACAAAAAATTTACTTACGCATCACTGTCATTCTCACTGCATTTCCACCATAGTTTTGTGCGCAGTAAATCATTCACAACATTTCCAAACGTTGTGGTGTAACTTTATGTCTGGACGAGATTAGTTTGAATGTTTTCATCTGACACTCTGCTTTTGTAAACACAGACAATGATTCATTAAGACTGAATTTTGACGACTAATAGTTTTATAGTTTTTGTTAAGTATGTGAAATTAGCTCGAATGTATGCCAGGTCCCTCAGTTTCTTCTGACCCTATTTTATACTAATATAAAATGTGATAGACTAGTTTGTGCCAACCATAACTAGACATCGAATATTTAGGTCACTTTGAGACATCGCCAGTCATCTTCTTAGAAACTGTTAACAACGTTGTCTGTACAACGGATGTTCTTACCGTAATGTTGTACAGCCAATAACCATGGACCCCATCCTGTTTAAATAGGTGTTGGAGGAGGGTGGGGTTTTTGAGCACTTTCTTTTCTTTAAAAGCAGCAACTCTAGAACTTGATTTTTAAAATAATTTATTTACTGAATACATTAAATCATTTACTTTTGGGAACTTCAGCTACTCGGTTTAGTGTATGTCCGAGACAAGTGACTGAGATAATGATGCCCGGTTCCAAACTTGTCTCACAACCCACACACCCGTCTCCTCGCCTGCTTGGCCTGCATATTTATCTTAGTTGCCTTCTGTGAAAACTTAATTATATTTAAAGCAAAATATGGATTCTTACAAACTCAGGAAGGAAAAATTAGGTCCGTAGAGGCGCTATAAAATTTAATTTACTATGATGCAGATACGTAACACAGACAGTGGTCACAGATAGTCATGATGGGGTCTTACGGAAAACAATAGGTAAAAACCTAAAGATCCAATGCCTAGCCACAATAATTTCGTACTATTACATTGTATCACGAAGGCACAAAACCACAAGTTCGTTTTATAATTCGATAAGTGGCAGAATGTTTCAATTTCACTATGTTCATTGGGACGGTACCAATTCTAATAAGAAGGAATTCCTTACTTCTAATGCTAGTGAAAATGACCTTGTAAATATTAGTGCTGCTTTTTTTGCATACAATGAAAGTAAGGGTTGCGGCAGAGATTTCCGCTCCCTTATCAGTCCTAAATACTATAATCTATATTGATCATGCTTTTGGAACAGATAAAAATATCCTTGTACGCTTTTCACCGCAGATTTCATGAAGGTTTTACTATGAATTTCATGAGAGTTAAGTGACAAACAGATTAAAGAATCTCGACATATACATGTGAAAAGAGTGGTGAAAAGAGAGCATTATCATATGTTAGTTACATCTTGTACAAAAGAAGACCTCGTAAGAATTAAGGCGAGATTGTCACAAAGTAATGGTATTACGCGTGATATTTATACTTGTTGTATAATAACTGCCGGGTGATACATTACAGCTAATAATGTTAAAATATCTGTACTTTTATAAATTTTATCATATTTATTAATGGATGTGATTGTTCGAGAAAAGGACAGATGTGCTCATACAGTACATGATTTGAAATCTCATTCCATTTTATGTGTTTTTATTTTTTAAATCTTTTCCTCATTTCCAGATTATCATTGTTCGTGTTTGAATGTAGCACACGGCACAGCAGACAATCTGGACACTCACAAGCGAGATATGGGCTCATAACGTCAATGCTGGCTAGAGCTGACTTTTTGTGCTTCTGTGTCCGAAAAAGAACTTTATTTTTATTCATGTGGGATCAGAGGATAATACAGAGAAGTAATCCGAACAAGGTCCACTAGGTTGGTGCTACTGTGTCGCCACTGATATGGCGGGACAATGGAGCAACCCTCGTTAGTTGACTGCTATTGTAGTAGCGCGGTTTATCTGCTGCAATTGCACTTATCAAAGCGCCGTGTGGTGTGGGAAAGAGGGAGTGGACCTGCTCTAAGCTTCCCTCTCTTTTTTGCCTGGCCTTACTCAGTCTGACCAGGAGCTCGCCCTCTGTTACGAATAATTTGACTTCTTCTCATTCAATTAGAGTGTTTCTACTCTTTGTCACTATAATCATCGCCCTGCACATAAAACATATTACTGTGTAATCTATGTTACAGACACATTTCAAATCTATTATGATGTTATTTATAGGTTCACTAGTACGTAAGCCTATCTTCAATAGTAAAAAGTAGTAGTGTATGTAAAATGTAATTGGACATTTGAAAGAAATATATTAATATACCTCAGGAACAAAAGTTACACTTCCCATGTTACATACTGAACCCATGACCTTTGTGCTCTAAGAATTTTAAGACTTAAAGTTACTACATATGGCCCCATGTCAATTGTAATGAGAAGGTCGAACATATTTTTTATATCGCAGAGGCGAAAAGAGGCGAGGAGGTGGCTACTGTGTTTCTCACGCTATGAGATGTGACGTCATCCGCACCTCTCAGTATAATGAGGGTCCTGTAATTATACGTAAGACAATTGGTCTTTAGTAAGATAGATTTGAAAGTGCTGAGCCATTTCCGTAGCTATGTCATGAAAGACGCGCGTGTCTATTTTAACCACGCCGAGTCGTCAGAAAATAGTGCCTATCAAATGAGGTCATTTCACCAGTTAATTTGGTTAGGAATAATTTTAAATGTTCGTGAACAATGTCGATAGCAAGTTAACAAATACTTGGTTACAGCAAAATCTCTTATAAATGCAGTTCCACTAAGTCGGAAAATTTACGCAAATTTTGTTAGCGGCAAGGAAAAATGCCTGAGAGAGGGGATAGAATCTATGAAATAAGAGGGGACTCCATCTTGAAACTCCCTGCATTTGTACCATCGAAGCTCGAGAGAGAGAGGGTTGAACTGTTCAGTAAATCGATCTCAAGAAGTAGACAAGTCCAGCAAACATAGATTTTGGTCGATGGGGCCGGGGTCTTGACTCCAAGTGGAGATAGTTGTTCATTGCAGAAGTAATCTGATAAAAAGACGGTCAAGATACCCAAGTAGTATTTGTGAATTTATAATATTATGTTGTAAAGAAAAGTAATTCGTGTGCGGGCAACAAATACAATCAGTCGAGTGCGATCAGCGAAGACACCGAGTGAAGGGCATTTCTTTTTTATGTTTTATTTTCCAGGAAAACGTGAATAAAAGCAAATGTGAAGCCAGAAGTACTAAAATGGCTCAGGGTTGCTGGTGAGCCAAAAAATGGATGCTGACGTGCAGTTAAAGTACTGTAGGTGGAATGCCATCTCAACGCCTTTTGTATCTGTTTTATTATATCACACTTATATGTATTTGTAATGGGTATTTATGACGCAGTTGGTCACCCATATATTTCATGAATGTCATAAATATGACGAAAGGTCATTTGTTTTTTCTGCTTGGATACATTTTTAAAGCATTGCGAATGCCTATATTTTTGTGATGCCAAGTTAAGATGTTTTATTTGATGCAAAAAAATTTTGATTATAATGGAATTGGTGGTTACCCAGTTACAATCGGGTGGAAGCGCGCTGTAGTGTTGAGGAATGTAGATCAGTGAATATTTGTTACGAAGGGGAATGCAATTCTATGTCCGCTTAAACTGCGTTTGATTGGCAAATAAATAACAGTAAAGTTTGTCAATCATTTTAGTGAAAAGCCAGTTTTTTTTTAATACGAGGCCATTTTATGAGAAGTTGTTCATTATTAAAGTATTGTGCGTAATTTATGCGTCGTGGATTCTAAGGATTTTTATTCCATTTCTTTTTGTCAGTGAGACTCGTCGAGTTGAAGGCAAGAGGTTAGATTTGTCGTATGAGATGAGATAGGATTTGCGAATCAGGTGACTGGAAGCCTGCATGATGCCGAGGTTTTATGTGAGCCCGGGGAGGATATTTGTATAATGTTTGGCATGGAAAAATGTGAGAGAATCCACGTAAGTGTTAATTAAGACGTGTACACTTATTGAATGACATTAGAAAGGTAAATCTATGTGCATATCTGTTTGGTCAGCAATATCGTATTTTAATTCTATTTGCAAAGTCGAAGATTTCAATCTTGTAGACCAGTTAAGCATGGCATAGGACAGTTGTTTTATTTCAAAGCTGAGAGAGAGGATTGTAAAGGTCCGATACCGCCAGCTGATCAGGAGTTCGCCGTTCGAAGATAACGGTAGTGTGCTGCCTGTTACATGTTAAAAATGTGATTGTATTCTTTAGAATGGAGCATAAAATTTGCCAGAATTAGTTGAATTTTCATCCGGGAATAATGTGTAGGTTATTAGATACTATTAATTTGTTAAATTGAGATCGTAATGTAGAGTTGAAACCAAGAGGTTAGAGTATAATGAGCGAAGTTAGCCAATTCCAGGGTTACAAGTAATGAAAATCATTTTATTTTCCGTATTGAAAGAATCTCAATAATAATATAAGAGAATTTATTGGACTCCAACCTATTCAATACATTACAGGATGTTAACATTTTTAGTTAAACATCGTTAAAATTGAGACATGTTTCGCCCTCCATGTGGGGCATCATCAGTCATATCAAAGCACCTCAAAATTAAACCAGACGTCTGGTTGGAAATTATGAACATAATATGTAAGAAAGAATACATTAAAAACACGTACAAAGTCCTATCCTAAACGAAATAACAATAGACTAGTTACACATAGTAAAATACGCTAGTGGTTTCTAGAACTACCATCGAACTCAATATCATATAGACTTTGATTACTTTCATTTTTATACTGTGCATATGATGGCCTCATTTTAATATTAAGAAACCACTAGCGTATTTTACTATGTGTAACTAGTCTATTGTTATTTCGTTTAGGATAGGACTTTGTACGTGTTTTTAATGTATTCTTTCTTACATATTATGTTCATAATTTCCAACCAGACGTCTGGTTTAATTTTGAGGTGCTTTGATATGACTGATGATGCCCCACATGGAGGGCGAAACATGTCTCCATTTTAACGATGTTTAACTAAAAATGTTAACATCCTGTAATGTATTGAATAGGTTGGAGTCCAGTAAATTCTCTTATATTATTATTATTTAATTCCAGGGTTGTCCTAAATATAGAGTGATGGTAGTGATGATTGACTTATTTGTGAGGGGTGCACAAAGCTTTATGGAAATGTCACGGTGGGATATGACATAGTAAATGGGTTTACATTTTTCCGGCGAGTTACTTATGCAGAGATTTGTTTTGTACTTTATTATTAGGGTTATCCAAGTATTAATAATGGCTAGTATTAGCTTAAATTTAAAGTGTGATGTCATGAAACAAGATATAATACTGGAAATAAATTATGTAAATTTTCTTCCAGCTGCACGATTCTAAACGGCGATAAACTATTATAAACAATTATAAAAACAATTATAAAATATAACTACGTCAGAATTTGAGTAGGGACTTGTTAAAGAAACCATTCTTCCGCGGAGATAGAATCTGTTGTTAATTAAGATTCAATAAATCATTTCAATTTATTAAATTATTAAATTCAGTGGAAATCGTATTTGTGAAATAACTTAAAACCAAGTGAATAACTTGAAGGTGCATTCTGGAAATCTTAGTTTATTTTTCTGGGAAAGTTCAAATATTAACGTAACGCTTAAGGGGACATATCCGAAGGTAATGGATTTTACTGCCATAAATTATTGTGAGCGTTGTTGTTGTTGTTGTTTTGTTTGACTTTGATTGATTGATCATTAAATGTGCTGAGATTAGTAAAGTGGAAACTTTGGTCATCAACCGATGTAACTTAATTGTGTTTAGCCTTCAGCTTAGAAACTTGGATGGTCATGGGCTCATCAAACTCAGTGACTTAGATTAAGGCCATCTGCCATTATAGCTTCATTTTCTTTGCGGTCATCATCCACAATGACTTTAAAGTAAATTATAAGTTTAGATGTCGGTCCATGACATAGTCGCAGGTCACATTGATTCAATTAAGGGTCCATGCCGTACAACCACTGTATGACACACACCGATTGGACTGCCTTAATTGTACCCAGAGTCCAGAGTTTGTGTTACGAGGGCTGGACCATCACGAATCATTATGATGGTACATGCAGTCTCACACGGAAGCCGAACTTAAGGATTTCCAGACTTTATTTTCTTCATTTAATATTTAAGACAATGGTTTCTAGTAAGGATTCCCATCAGGCTGTTAAGTCAAAGGCTCAAACCAGTATTTTGCTCCTCTGTGTTAAATTATCGTGGCGTCAAGTGGACAAGATTGAGTACAAATTATATTGAATTTTAATATTTTTTATCGTGATTTCATTAATAAATATTTCTTGAATAGACCTTTCATTTGAGTAGATAGATTAGGATTACTGAACCCTACCTTTTAACTCAGCAAGTGACTAAGAACCCGCCAAGAGACAGATCTCATAAAATTTGCTGATAGGTAAGGAGGGTAGGTATCCTTTACTATGGCCCAACGGTTCAATAAATTTCAGTTGTATAGAATCGTAACAATAATTATTAAATGTCCTCGTGAATCATATTGAGTGTGGTAGTAGAGGGGAGATGAACTAATGGATCAAGGAACTCTTGAGAAATCTACATTACATAGGCCTATACATTTCCATGGGTGAACACTGGATAGGAGAGATTCATTTCAAATCTGTGTCGAGTTTTGTAAAGTTTGTCCTTGTGCCTTGTTGCCTGTGATAGAGAAGGTTGAATTCAGAGTAAATTGCCTCCGTTTAAGAATTAATTTCCAAATCTATTCTTGGCATAAAACACGTTCCAACTGAAGCTGAGCCCAGCAGAAGTTCTGCAAGAACAATATTTTTGTTTACCTCTACCACAGTCAAACTCCATTTATATGCAGCTTTCTGATTTCTTCCCTAAATCCGTGCATTCATTTTTTTTTTTTTGCAATTCCTTTCAACAATTCAATAAACCCAAATAATAATGCTGAATCCTTGTATTTACTTTAAGTACAGTAACTTGATCAATAACAGACAGCATCCGGTCTATAATATTGTAGCCCAAAGAATATGGCACTCACGTGTGCCCGTTGGCTTCAGTTCTGGCTGCACATTGGTGAAGTGCTCTATCGTATCTTATTCTATGTCCGTTGGCTGCACAGACGACGTTGCTAATATGGCGACGGGTACAAATTCTGGCCTCAGCGAGGGAATATATTGCGGTATGAGTCGCCATCTCTATGTTATTCTGTGCTCGTTGGGAATTATATACATACAGCAAAGCTTCAGCGCGATTTTCTTGAAAATGTCCCAAATTCCCGGTTGTGATAATAGTTTCGTTGTATTTATTTTGTAAAGCAGAGACAACAACATATCGTCCCTGTTCCACCAAAACGGCGAATGTTACAATGCTCTTCCTATCCATTATTTCCCTTAAGACTGGTCACGCCTTCCAGCCACATATTGATATTCGGTCCCTCAGAACAATTTCCGTTGAGTTCATTTTCCTATGTGCGCGTGTAAAGGAAAATGAACCTTACTGTACCATACTGAAGGAATGTATGTTTGCATGACATTTACCCACTCTTAGAGTGTGATGTATTTAAGGTTCATTTTCCTTTACACACGCGCATAGGAAAATGAACTCAACGAAAATTGTTCTGATGGACCGCATATCAATATATAGCTGGAAGGCGTGACCAGTCTTAAGGGAAATAATGGATAGGAAGAGCATTGTTACATTCGCCGTTTTGGCAGAACAGGGACGATATATATGGTGCGAATTTCAGTTGTTGAATTGGTCTCGTTTTTTCATAATCTCTGTGAATGACAGACGGAATAGAGATTTTATGCGTTTAGTTAACATGCTGAAAACACGTCCCTTGATGGGACTAAGACATTTAAGTTATGGTATTCTTTCTTATTCTTACTGTCGAGGATCAACTTACGGTGGTGGGGGTGGTGATGATTGTTTAAAGAGGAAGTACAACTAGGCAACAAGAGCAAGAAACGGAAGGGATCCGTCACTTCGAAAAATGAAAGTTTCGGCCAAGGCCGTACCGAGGGGGGAGATTAGGGGGGTTCACACCACCTCCGAAATATAAGTGAACTTGAGAAATATAAACAGCATTTCCTGGTTTTGAAAGAGTCTGCAATACATTAGAAATATTATCACACCCCGGCTCTCGCCGCTGGGTTACCTGGTTCAAATCACGGTCACTTCATGTGAGATTTGTGCTGGATGAAGTGGAGGCGGGAAAGGTTTTTCTCCGTGTACTCCAGTTTTCTCTGTTATCTTTCATTCTAGCAACACTCTCCGATACCATTTCATTTCACCTGTCAGTCGTTAATCATTGCCTCAGAATAGTGTGACAGGCTTCGGCAGCTGACACAATTCCAATCCTCGCTGCTAGATGGGGTCTTCATAGGCTGTGGATATTCATTTTTACCAAGCATTTGCAAAATAAACAATTGAATTTAACCTATAAATTCTCTGCCAACCTTAAATGTTTCTCTACGAATATATTTAACAGATTTACTGAAAATATAGACGGCAATTTTCATTTTAGTGAGATGTACGGATTGTACGCTTTTAGGTTCTTAATACATTTTGCACCATAAAAATCCATTTCAATAAACGTATTGAAATATCTTCATGTTATCGAGTACTTAGAATTTTAATAATTACAGTGAAGCATACTGTTACCTCCATGTTTAAACAAATCTTTATATTGCATTGCACGCACTTTTAAAGCGTGTTCTGCCTACTAGACCGCTATGAATTTACTTTTCCACTTCACCTGTTCCGTTGCGAAAGGTACTACTCTGAAACTATTTCAAACTTTTCTTTCTATAAAATATATTTGAAAGTATAAAAAGTACTATAATTTGTTTTCGGAAGCCCCCCCCCAAAAAAAAACCTAACCCCTCCTAAAAATTCCTGGCTACGGCCTTGGTTTCGGCCAAAGAAAGACCGGGGCCGAGAAGGGCATGAAAATGACAGACTCCCTTGGCCTCGAATGCTCCAATACCGTCGGGGTCAGGAAAGAACAATAACAAAACTGAAGTCGGAGAGGATATATGAAAGCGAGGAGCCTGACACAAATAAGTAGAAGCACTGCAGGACTCAGCTAAGGGCCCTATGGTCGCCAACACACGCTCATAAGTTAAGAGTCCCTCTTAGTCACCTCTTACGATGGGTTACCGTGGATGTTATTCTACCACCCCCACCAAAATCAACTTACGGAACTTGTTTCATAGGACCATATGAGACTAAGAATCCCAGGATCTATTTTACAGACTAGGTGGAAGAGCTTAAGCCCCATACCTCAAGATCAGTTACCGAGCTTTCCGACGGCAGATGTATAAGACAACACAGTTGGAACCTTCAGTCACCATCATAGTAGATGTTTTTCAAGGGTTCGGCAGCCACCTCCACCTCCGGCCATCGGGAGAGGCCTTCCCTCATTGACCTCTGGCAAGGTCATGACCACATGCTCTTGTTTGTAAACAAAGCCACGTGCTTTTTAACAGCTGTCAAGCTGACAGTTGTCATTTTTAAACAACAGACGATCGCAAACTTCTGTGTTGACATCTTGAGAGCACTAAACTTAATAGGTACTACCTTATGCACGTGGTAGCGATCGGCTAGCTGCCCTTCTCGACGCCTAACAGAGCGAGCCTAACCTCACATCCGCTATCATGAAGGGGCTATCGTTAGGTTTACGGCAAGATGCCCTTCTCGACGCCAATTGCATAAGAGAGCGACTATACACAGCTTCTTATGAGACGGCCTAGGGGCGGTTGTGCAAGATGGACGCTGTACATAGGCTCTTATGAGACGACCCAGGGACGCTTGCGCAAGATGGCGGCTAAACAAAAGGCACTTACGAGGCGGCTTAGGGGTGGTTGCGCAAAATGGCGGCTATGCACAAGCTTATATAGAGAAAGCTAGCTTAGAGGCTAAACAATCTTGACTCAACTGTTAACATGATTAAAGTGTAAGCTTAACCTATGAGGTATGGATTCGACTGTAGGCTTAACTTGACAGACCCCGGGTTGAACACTAGGCATAAGGGCCTAAGTCTTACATTCGATACTAAGAAAATCTTGACTCAACTGCTAACGTGATTGTAGTGTAAGCGTAACCTTACAGGCACGGATTTGACTCCAAGCCTAACCTTACACGTCCTGGATTCGACCAATTACTAACGTGATTATGGTTAAGAGTGCTAGGTTAACCCACGCATTTGACGCCAGACTTAACTTTACAAGGGCGTTACAGTCTCAACTTTGATGCTCAACCTAACTAGACGAGATGAGATGATCCAGCTGCTAAGATTGGTAGAAGCTGACGGCTACACATAGGACTAGGGATATAGTGTAAGGTGTAATACGAATCCTTTATTCATAGCGGGTGTAATATTGGGAAGCATCTTTGAAGTTCTAAAACGGATATTGAGTCTGAACTACTGCGGGGCTAAATTCCATCTGTAAAACGTATTTAGTAGGACGTACACAAAAATTAGATCGGGTCTCATTAGGAGTACCTTTGGGCTGCAAAAGTCAAGTCGTAACAGGAAAAAAGAGTTTTTGTTGACGCATGAAATAGCGAGTTCATTGTTTGTTTTACCTTTTAGCCTAGCCTGCACATATCAGCAAGACTGCACAGGCCAGTTGGCTAGTTTAGAAGTATTTGCTGACAAATCAGAATTCCCGAATTCAGAATAAAATCCCTACCTACACTTCACATTCGATGCCCGGGATAACTGCAGGTCTAACGTTGCGCTGACCATGCATTAACCTCCACGGGACTTGGAGTTGAACTTGGAACAAGATGGCGGCTATTCATAAGTTCTTATGGAGAAAGCTAGCTCAGAGGAGACATGGGACTTAAGGTGACGGCGAAGGTACATTTAAGCCCCTGGCAGTCGAACAAATTATCGGATAAGCATGTATTTTGAAATTTCATTTCGGAAATGTATTATTTGAATCTGTTGGCATGGGTTATAAGCATGTAGCTCATGCAGGAGGTGAAATAAACAGTTCGCGTAGTGCTATCAAAATACTTTGGTTACATTTAAGCGCCTAGCAGTGAAACAAATTATCGCATAAACATATACTATAAAATTTCGGTTCTTAAATATACTATTTGAATCTGCTGACATAGGTTATAAGCACGTAGCTCATGCCTAAGGTGGTAGCCGTGAGGTTTAGTGCCGTAAAGATGGCAGCACGATGCTCGGTTGTTTAAAGATGGCAGCTGTCAGCTTAACAGCTTGTTTGTTTACAAACAAGAGCACGTGGTCATGACCTTGCCAGAGGTCAATGAGGTGGAGGCCTCTCCCGAGAGCCGGAGGTGGAGGTGGCCGCCGAACACTTGAAAAACATCTACGCATCATCATTTATTCGTTTACTAGGTGTAGTACCCGGCGTTGCGCGGATATGTTTTGAATGCTTACCTTTACTATTTGTATTACGGGTTAGTTAAGTGTGAAGTGAATCCTTATATAATACCTTTTTTTAGAATTTGCTTTATGTCGCGCCGGCACAGACAGGTCTTACGACGACAGTATAATTATTTTTTGAGATGTGGATTTTACGATCTATTATATAGTTTTGTAGTTATTTAGATGTATTTAATTCCAAGTTCAGATTATTTCATTTTCGAATAAAACATTGTCCTTGTGTAAGATATAATTCACTGAGAAGTATTTGATCCTTTCAAAAAAATAATAAGTGATAACCACATGTAGGTGTGTTTTACGCCAACCATATTTTTACAGATAGTAAGCCATACGTGTACCAATTTTGTATGAGGGCTTCGCTGGATGAAACACATATACATCCGTAATTTCGGTCATTTTCAACATTTTATTTTCAACCCTTTCTCATATCCATGCCGATGAGGGCTGAACAACGAGACCCGGAGTGTTATTATTCACCACAGCGATCTCGTAAACTATGGACTGTACATGAATATTTGTCATTGTCTATTATTTTTTATATTTCACCCGTCTATCTGCGCTTTTTATAATTCACCCCGCCCCTAGGGGTCTAGGTGTATGTGACCGCCATAGTAATGTTTTATATATAGTAAGTCATGTGTATGTCAAGTTTGGTTGAGAGGTATGCTAGAACATGCATACGTCCTTAAACTCTGTCCCTACGGACATTTTCTTCTTACCAGTTCTCACCCCCTAAATATTATCTTCAACGGCATTCAGAATGTCACAGTTCATCTCAATGACCCCGAAAACTATTGATTAGACACAGGTATCGGTTGTTTTGGGTTAATTTTTACATTTCGCCCCCACTTTAGGTTAGGTTAAGAGATTTGCTGGAATATACATATATACGTCCATTATCTCGGGTCATTTTGGAAAATTTGTTTTTCACCTTTTCTCACCGCTGTGCGAAAGGAGGCAGTAATTGGACTTCCAAAAATTTCGGAGCGTCACTATTCATTTCAGCGCCTCCGAAAAAAAATGCTAGGGTTGCCATACCTCCACGCAGTTTGTCTCTTGATAGTAAGTGACCAAGTTTGTTTGAAATCGCTCCCGTAGTCCCGAAAAGAATGGATTAGTCATAATTATAGTTTGCCCCCTACTAGGGTTGTCTTGCCCCCACAGTATTTTTTTTTCAGATAGTAGGTTATTGACAGTTATACTGGAACGCACACACAAACATCCATAACCTAGGTCATTTGGATGTTTTCTTTTCTTCACTCACCACTCGCCAGCTCAACTTGTACTTAAACGACAACCGGAGCGTCATTATTTATTTCAGCGACCCCGAAAACTTTGGATGTAACCCTTTTTCGATTATTTTTATAACTCACCCTCTCCAACACCTACCCCTAGGGGTGCTAAGGTTGTCATAACCCCACACAGCTTATCTTCTGATATTAAGTCGTGTCATATATGTACCAGGTTTGGTTTGAATTGCTCCAGTAGTCCCAAAAATTATTATTGTTTGCTTTTAGTTACATATACGAGTCACCCTCTCCTTTAGAGATTCCAGGGGAGTCTTCTCCAAAAGAATACTTTCTCCAGATAGCAAGTCATACTTGTATCATTTTGGTTGATAGCTACGCTGGAACATACTTAGGCCATGTCCATTATCTGAGTCATATTTGGCAATTTCTCTTTCCCCCCTCTCCCCTATGCCAGAGGAGGCTGAAATTGGACTTATAGAAAATCTGAAGTGACATTATTAATCTCAGTATAACGTGCTCCGAATTTTTCTACTGTTTTATGGATTCTACGTTTACTACGCTGCATATGCCGCTACTAACCTGCCTGTGCTCTCTTCGCCCGTCCAGCGTCAACTGCTCGTGCTGCTTACCCTCCCTCTTTCCTTCCCCTACCGCTTCGCTGCGCATTGGGTACTCTATGCTCTCGTCCTTTCTGGACGCTTCTACTTGAATATAAATTGGCCTGCTCTGGGCTTGAGCAGCGAGTTCGGATGAACACGACGATTTGTATGGAGGGAGGACTTGGTTTTATTTTGCTACCAGCTGGACTGTGTGCAATGTTTCTTTTAAAATGTGCTTTTGTGTACCATTGAAAAGCTACGACTGCTGGACGGGTGAGCGAAAACTTTAATTTATTTCATTTCCATGTTGTTCTTTGAACTTTCTTTTAATTGCTGCACTTCCTTAATTTTCAAATTGCTGTTACTGGTTACCAATGACAGTTCATGTTGATAATAAGCTAACTGCAGCTATTGATAGCGGTACCTTACTTTGGAATTACATTACCATCTCACTCCGAAGTTGGACTTTGTGATACGTCAAGTGATTACTGCGATATGAACCATTGAAATTCAACTGTTTTCCCGAGCAAACGCATGAATAGAATTAATTGAACTATCACCTAGCTTCTGTTTGCTATTTTGGAATTTCATCGATACTGGCTGGTCCTATTTTCCAAATCCCTGTTGGCAGCCATTGGTACCGTTTTTCTTTCACGTCCCTCCACTTTCCCCACCTTCCTATTCCGCATCCCTTCTGCCCCTTTTATTTTTTTTCTACATGTATTATTGTGCAGTGGCCCATATGTCTTTCTAAATTTTAATGTTTTTTCGTGTTCATACGTAAATTTCTGTTTTCCTTGTGTAGGACACTCCTCATGTAAAAGAGGTTGTATTATTATTGAAGGTTTTGAGTATAGCTGTTCTCTTTAAAACCAAATTAGAAAATTAATATGGTCGTCCCATCTGTTTTTTCTCTTTTGGAAGTCAAAACTAACTGACCTTTGGATGATTGTTGTTTTCCTTGGCTTGTAAAAAGTTTATTCTGGGTGTTTTTTACTAATATATTGTTATTATGAAAAAACTATTTCTTCTTTGCCCTTTTTTTGTTGTCGTACGCCTTTCCTTGCCTTCAAAAATTTTGTACCTACCTCGGTTCCTCTGAATATATGGACTCAGTGAAAAAGCTTCCATTTATGCGCTCTGCTGAAAACCTTTTACCTTGAAAATTGAAAACTACCTGCGAACTTGTGCACGGACGGACATATATATATATATATATATTTTTTTTTTTAGTGTTGCTACACCCTTTTTGCTACGCCATCACGTGCGTCGATTGGTACTGCGTCAGTTGGATTAGTATCCTGGTTTATCCCTTGTGTTTTTCTTGGTGCATTGTCTTACCATTCCCATTCTGGTGCATGGCGAGATCATATTCTGAGCGTACTTGCTTTACCTTAAATACGATACAGACCTATCCTACCCTTACCAACCGTCACACACTCACTCAATCTACACCACAAATGGTAGCAGACCCTTTTCTCTTATTACTCCATTTCTTTTAGCAAATTTTCCATTATGGCATGCTTCTCTGATAATTTCCCTTTGGGTGACGACAATTCTTCTCCCCCTCCTACTTATCATAATCTTTCTTTGCCTAACCCTCCCGTCAATGATTTGATTTCCTTTTCTATTTCTACTCCTCCGAGTTCCTTCTCTTATCCTTCGACTCCTTCATCCACTAACCCGTTTTCTGATCACAAATCTTTCCCGTTTTCTCACCATCACAACATGGCTCCGGATTTAGGCCCCCATTCTTCTCCATCCTCTCCCCAACTTAGTGCTGTTGACAGTTCCTTGAATGTTCATATTATCAAACAATCTTTACTTCAGGTTCCGCAGTTAATAGCGACTGATCCTCGTAACCTTACTATGTGGCTTTTCTCTGTTCGTAAATTTCTCAACCTCAATTTAGCCTCTTTTCCTCAAATGCTTGGTTTGTTATCCGCTAAGACCACGGGTTTTTTTTCTAAATTTTGGTTGGATAACATGTCTCATTTTTCCACCTGGTATGAGTTACGTAATGCTATTCATAATTATTTTTTGCCTTATGAGATACGTTTTAAACTCAGTACCGAGTTCATTCGTCGTCACCAACTTCCGACTGAATCCGCACATGATTATTTAGATTCTATCACTACTTATAGTGATGTACTAAATATTGCCCATAATGTTGCTGAATTAATTTCGATTGTTCAGTTTTATGCTACTCCCTCCTTTCGACAACTTTTTAATGCACTGAACCCTCCAACTTCTATGCTTCAATTATATAATCTGGCTCAATCTCATGCTTTGTCTGCGTTAAGCGATACTTCTTACTATTCTTCCGTTCCACCACCGCCTATTCCGTCTTCCTTTTTCTCCACATCATCTTCTGCTCTGCGTCCTTCTAATGTTCGTTCCCCCATTGTCTGTTTTCGCTGTAAAGGACCGGGTCATATTTCTAAGTTTTGCACCACTCTGCCTGTGGGAAACGCCTTTCCCCCTCGCCGCTAGGCAGTCGGCGTATTCATGGGGAAAATCTGCCTTCCCACACTCTTCAGACACCTCGTCCTACCTCTATGATTTCACCCATTCCCTTCAACTCTTCTTCCTTTTCGCCTTGTTCCACCTCTTTCCTACCTCCGACCTCTCATGTTCTCGTCACCGTTAATAACCTACCCTCTCTTGCTTTGTTAGATTCTGGGGCTGCTGTTTCTCTTGTTAGTTTGCCATTTTTTCAATCTTTGCAATCTTTATGTCCCCAGCTCTCCTATTCTCCCTCTACTGTACGTTGTCTTTCTGCCTGCAATCAACCTTTAGAAATCGTTGGTGCCATTTCTTTGAATATTAAGATGCAAGATTTTTCTTGGCCTTTTACCTTTTTGGTTGTTCAGACCTTATCATCACCTATTATTTTAGGTTTTGATTTTTTTTTCCCATACTGGACTTATATTGGATTCGGTCAACTCTACGGTCTCCTTTCATTTTTCCTCTAAGTCTATTCCATTGGTTCATAGTTTTGACTTCCCTCTTTCTCATCCCTCTACATGTTTACCTATAAATTCTGTTCATTCTGACCGCGTTCAGTCCTTACTTGAAGAATTTTCCGATGTCATTACCCCCACTTTGGGCACCGTTAAAAATTTTTTTGCTCACATTGATCTTATTGATCCTACCCCGGTTCGTTCTTCTCCTTATTTTTTGAGTCCCCCTCGCATGAAAATTTTGAATGCCTTAGTTGACCAAATGCTTCAAACTGAGACTATTATTCCATCATCTTCTAATTATGCCTCTCCCGCTTTCATTGTCGATAAACCCGATGGATCCTCTCGTTTTATAGTGGACTATAGAAAATTAAATTCTCGCATCCTCTATGATGCCTATCCCATGCCAAAATTGCAATCTGCTTTTCAACATTTTTCAAATGCTCAGTTTTTTACCATCTTTGATTTAAATTCGGCATATAATCAAATTCCTTTAGATGACGTTAGTTCTCGCTATACGGCTTTTATTACCCCGAATGGACTATATCAATTCAAAAAAGTCCCTTTTGGTTTGAATCTTGGCTCACAAATTATGCAGCGGTTTGTGGATTACTTATTTGCTGATATAAAATATAAATACTTATATCCTTTTATTGATGATATTCTTATTTATTTTTCAGATTTTGAAACCCATTTACTACATGTTCGTGAAGTATTGACTCGCCTCCGCTCAGTCGGCTTAACTGTCAACCCTTCTAAGGTCCTTATTGCCCAGACATCTATTAAATTTTTGGGTCACATCTTAAGTTCACAGGGGGTGGCTGTCGACCCTGAAAGAGTTTCTGCCATTCACAAAATATCTCCTCCCTCTAATCTTAAGCAATTACGTTCTTTTCTTGGGATGATTGGTTTTTATGCCAAATATATTCCCAATTTTTCTTTACTTTCCGAACCCCTCAATCTGCTTAAACGTAAAGGTATCAAATTTCATTGGTCTTCTCTTCAACAAACCGCCTTTGATACGTTAAAATCTAAGCTCTCTCAGGCCCCTCTTTTGCAAATCCCTGATTTTGATTTTAAATTTGAACTTTCCACTGACGCCTCCGATGTTGCCATAGGTGCTGTTCTCCAACAGACGAAGAACGATCAAACTTTACCTGTTGCTTATTTCAGTCGTCTTCTTACCCCCGTTGAACGTAAATATTCTGTGTATGAAAGGGAGGCTTTAGCTCTCATTCTTTCCATTGAGCATTTTGCGGAGTACTTAGACCATCGCGAATTCTTAGTTAGTACTGATAACCAGGCCCTTTCTTGGTTATTACATAATGCCCCCAAAATTGGACGTACCGGTAGATGGTTGCTTCGCCTATCCCGTTTCAAATTTTCTCTTAAGTTCGTTTCCGGGTATCATAATTCTGTTGCTGACGCTCTATCTCGGCTTTTTGATGATACTTCATCTCATCTTTCTGAGCTTAATCAACTTCCTATTGTACCATTTCATTGCCCTGGTCATTTAGAATCGCGATATTAAAATCGCCGTTTTACCGTGAATAGCGATAAAGTGTCGGAAATCATGCGGCAGAAAATACGACTTGTAATATACAGGCGTGCAGAATTAAATAGGCCATGAATATCTTAGAAGAAAGTGCAGACATGTGGAATCCAAATGGCCGTGATTTAAATGAATGCAGTGACTTTTAATTGGAAGAAACAACAATAAGAACGGGTGAACATCGCATGAAGTCGCCAGGAAGAGATTTACGTATGAATTGATAGGCAACTAGAACAGAAGAATATATTTTTCGTAGTCGTAACGGAAATCTCAAGCAGAGTATCAAAAAAAAAGGGAATAAACAAAGAAAATAGTGGAGCGCAGGTTCCGAATAAACTAGCGAAAATCGATCAATTAATGTGTCTAGTGAAGACACAGCAACACTTAAGATACCTCTTAAGATCATTCAAATTATAATATTGACGTTTGTTACATAACCTACTCTGCTCAACTTAAGTATAGTTTAAGGAAGCTAATGATGTCTTCAAATATGTGTTCTATGCATGTCTTCGAGAGCTACGTGATGACCGGCTAAACTGAAGATGGGACGAGAGTCTGACGGTAACCCGCCAACCATTCCTACGGACCCGAGGATCGTGGCCGCAGCCCGGTCATGATGCAGCGATAACCCGGAGATGAACGTCCTAGGAGAACCAGGAAGCAGCCATCCCAGTCCAGAAACGCAGATGGATTAAGTTAAGTTTCACAAATTTCTTTTCTTAAATTGTAGTTATATGGTGATATCAAGTTGTCGATGGTGATTGTACGAGAGCTAGGTCGATATATATCTTCGAGAGGTGATCTCAATATCGAGTTTCAGCGCGAATGTACCAATGTTGATGTTTAACTGATGGATTTAGGTAATCTTCCAAAACTAATAAACACTCCCATGTGTAGGAAAGATAACACTCGCAAATGATGTGCTTTGCTTGCAATGTTAGTTTTCTTTCAAAGAATATTGCCGTACATAATGTGAAATGAGATATTTCAAACGAGAATATATAGTATATTGAATTATAGGTTAACGTACGGATACGACGTCAACTTTTACCTAATGTAAATTGGTACAGGCCTAGTATCTTCATACTTTAATGAGAGAAGTATGCGTCTATATAAATGATAGTTGTTGATCCATATAATGTGAATTCTGATGAGATATTGAATATAGTGAATTGAGCGGTACTTTGAAAAGAATTAATGATGTTTATATTTACGGTGAGCTCATATACGTCGGGAATATTGAGGTAAGACTTGTCAATGTTATAAATAATATATGCATTGAGATATTAGGCGTGGAATTGTGATTAATACGACGACGAATAAGGAATTGATGTCCGTTTATTTCAAGCAGCTATGGATCAGGATATATTTGACGCATATAGGGATATGTAACATGGCTTGTCTTATTATTTGAGTTATTGACATTTGGTTAGTGAACTTGCAGATTGGTAATAACGTACGATCCTCAAAAATAACCCTAGATAACCTATAGTAGAGTATAATGACGGCATTTTCTAAGAAAATTTTACATGTTACTCAATATTTAAAATGACTTAAGTGGGGACAGTAAATCATTGACAGTAGTGTCTTCATACTGTTATGTTATTGCTATTTGCGAGTGTGAAAGTTTCATCAACGGTAGCCCTTGACCATTAGCACTCAATGATTGGATTTATAAAGCATTTCGACCTTTATTTGACCTAGACATAAACTTGTTGAGATTTTATTGAACAATTATTACATATTTCTTAGGGAATATTTTGTATATGTCCAAGTATGATCAAACATATATAGGTGTATATATATATATATATATTTTTTTATGTTCATTGGTATATCAGCCTAGGTAGCAATTGAAAGCTACACATGTGAAACATTGCTTACTCCATCTACGTTATTAATGATACAGTTACAAAAATGAAATAATGTTAGGATGAGACACCAAAAAGAAGCATTCTTTAAATACAAGGCCGAACAAACCTTTTAATAATTACGTACATATGTAGGACATAATATTATGTAATTATTCAAGATCTTGATAAAAGTTAATAACAAGTTAGAATTTGATATTTAAGGAGAATTTGAGAGTCCTATTCTCAGATAATTTCATGTTAGTTCATTCTTAATATAACAGTTCATTAATTTTGAAGTAGCCAAAGGAATCATAGAATTATTTTTATGGTAGTTTAGTGGACTGATCATTTTAATTCTTTTATATATGAGACTGAGGAGATATAGGAGGTAATCCATGTCAGGTCAGGAGAGCTTCCTGAAATAATATAATTCCCCAGAGAAATTGAGGAAGATAATTCTGGAGTGGAGCTGGGGGGCGATATATATGCCAAAATAAAAAAATAAAAAAATAAAATCGTGGGAAATTAAAGAAAACTATATTACGTTGAAACTGATATGTTTTACTACATTTTGACAATTTCAAGGTATCATTTAGGTTAAAAGAAAGATAATGATATAGAACAGTGTAGTACAGTCCTGCTCATTGAGACACAGAAGTGCAACAAATGTACAGTTTTCGGGAAGGATATAGGTGCCATGCGAAATGTCTTTAGAAAGTGATACAAGTGTGAGGAGCACGGAGCACGATATCGACAATGAATATTATTACACTGAACGGCATTTATTAAAGAACGTACTATATTATGCAACTGATGACAAATATATGAGACAGCGAAGTAGGTCTAATATTGTTCATTCATAACATTTCTTACACAAAGGTTCCTTCAAATATGCCTGGGTGTTGGACAACTGAAGGCTGAGCGTGAACGTGGTATTATAATCGATATTGCTCTGTGGAAGTTCGAAACTAGTAAATATTATGTTACAATTATTGTCGCTCCTGGACACAGAGATTTCATCAAGAACGTGATTACGGATACTTCGTAGGCTGACGGTGCTGCACTGATTGTAGCAGCTGGTATGGGTGAATTCGAAACTTGTATCTCGAAGAACGGTCAAACCCGTGAATATGCTCTGTTTGCTTTCACCCTGGGTGTCAAGCAGCTGATTGTAGATGTTAACAAAAATGGTCTCTACTAACCCCCCTTACAGTGAGGCTCGTTTTGAGGAAATCAAGAAGGAAGTAAGCAACTATTTTAAGAAGATTGGTTACAACCCAGCTGCCGTGGCTTTCGTGACAATTTCTGGCTGGCACTTGTATCACTCCCTACAAAAATGCCGTTGGACTTGTATCAGGCTCTATCCTTCGGAAAGAGTTTGAACTACAAAAGGGAGGTTGGTTCAACTTACATCCTTTTCCATATTATTGGCAACGGCACATAGATCAATTTTAGTGAAAAAACTGCATTTTTCATTTTATGGCACTTGTACCGTTTCCCGATTCCACTTCACAATTGATTATCAGAATAGACGAGACCGTGGATGTTAAAAAAATACTAATAATGTGAATGAAATGTAAACCAATAATGAGAGTAATATCTTCAAGTCAATATTTTTTTTATTTTTGATGAGATACCTACATGTACATAAGAATCATTTAAATAACAGCTTATTAATACAAAAATAATTTTTGAATAAAATTAGTATTTAAGAATTTAACTTATTAATATTATTTATAGGATATAAGAATAATTTAAGTTAATTTCATATGGAAATAATGGAATTTAAGATTGATCGTATTTTGAATTATTGACCTGTTAGTCAGGCAAACATGATGGATATATTCGAGGTGCGTATCTCAGTCGGATTCACGTTAAAAAAGGAAAATACAACATTTTAGTTTGAAATAGGATAATCCCTGAGTTGTGTGGCATAGCTAGCTGGAGATTTTCTTGAACGCCGGCGTGTTGTTGATTGGAAGAGAGACTGACATCACAGTGAAGAGTAAGTAGGTTCAAGAAAAATTGGCGCCCAACAGTGGAGCAAGACTGAGAACGCCCAGCACAGTTACAAAATGAATGTAGGGTGCATCAAGAAAAAGCAATGCCCACCAATGAGGCAAAACTGAGAAAGAGGCGTAGCATGACCAAGAGAAAGAATAATTAAGAGAACTTGATGTACAATTGTGAAGTAAGGCTGAGAGGAAGAAGAAAATGATTAGAATTGGACATTTATGATTGAGATCAAGGGAAGAGAAGCACAGTAGAACAGAAATTATTTCACGCTGCTACATAGAAGAAAGAGAGGAAAGAAGGGCAAATCAAGAATCAAGCGAGAAGATATGCAGATGCATATGGGAGCGGAAGAAGAGATAGATAATAATGATAAGTTACAATAATAATTTGAATAATTGATAGGTTAAGTTGATTGATAATATTAATTCAGATTATGATAGGATTTTATATTAAGATAGAGATGGTTAATAGGATAATAATTTAAGAAATACCAAGAATGCTTCTTTTTGAGTGTCATGAGTGACTGGGATAGTAGGATGGTTGGTTTATTGGGGGAGGTCAGACTGTCAGTCCCATACTGAATTGAAATACTGATATATTTTATTGGTTGCAAACTATAAACAACTAGCAAAATAGAATCTTTAGCGAAGCTAAGCAATAATAGACATAAAATGGCGACTATTAGTCAATTGAGGTCACAAGTTGAGGAATACCAAAAGGAAAAGGATGAGGAGATAGAGAAGATAACCGAGGAGTTAGAAAAGGCAAAAGAAGGGCAGAAAGGAATAATAGAAATATTGAAAGAGATGAGCAGAAAACAAGAAGAAATGATCAGAAAACAAGAAGAGAGACAGCAGGAAATGATTAAGCAGCAAGAGGAGATGCAGAAGAAGCAGTTGGAAGAATTATTTGGAAAATTTCAAGAAGAGTACCAACAGAAACAGGAAGAGCTGCAGCGAAACCAGATGGAAGAGATAAGAAAAAATGGAAGAGAGGCAGGAGGAGATGAAAGAGCTGCAGCGAAACCAGATGGAAGAGATAAGAAAAATGGAAGAGAGGCAGAAGGAGATGATGAAAACAGAAATTGGTAAAATCGGAAGAGAAGTTTTCGAAATAAAAAATGGATTAACGAATCTTCGAACCGAAATGATTGAAACAATGGAAAATAAGAATAAGGAGATCTATGAAGAAGTAAATAGAATCAGAGGCGAATTAACAGAAAGTAAGAAGTATATTCAAAGCTTGAAAGAGGATGAGATCAAGAGACTAACTGACAATATGGAGTCAATAAAAATAGATTCACAAGAAAAATGGAATCAGTACGAAGGAAAGATAGAAACAATAAACGAAATTGTACAAACGACGAACAAAACAATGGAAGTGAACTTTATAACAGCGCGTGACCAGATTGGAGACAAAATAGGTATCATAAAAGAAGAAATAGAAAAGAATAAGAATGAAACCGAAGAAAGAATGATTAGGACAGAGCAAGGATTGGATCAGATGAGGAAGGAGATCCAAAATATTAAAAATGAAATCCAGATAACAAAATCGGTAATATCCAAGCAACCGAATGAACAGAGGATGGTGGAAGTGCAGATTAATGAGAGAGAGGGAACACCGACTGTATCTGGAGAAACAGACCAGAGCAATAAAGACATTATAATAGGAACTAACGGCAATGGACATCCAGCTATCATAAATATTATTAAAACTTACGATGACCGACCTAGACATTTCAACAATACCGCAGCCATGTCACCAAAGAGATTTCTGCGTGAAATTGAGGAGTATTTCCGAGAAAACAGGATACCAGATGAGAAAAAGCTCAGGGTAGTCGAGAAACACCTAGACGCCAACCCAAACCTTTGGTATCAGGCTTTTAAATATACTTTTCACGATTATGAAGAGTTCAAATTAGCCTTTCTAAAACGATTTTGGAATCCTGAGATTCAACAGAATCTCAGATTAGAGTTGTATTCAAAGAGATACTCATCAACAGCACAAACTCGATACAGCGAGTATTTTTCATACCAATTCCATAGATTTCAAGATCTGGACTCAGCGCCTAGTGAACTGGAGGCGATAAAAACTATACAAAAACAATTCCCTCCAGAGATCCAAAGGCTACTTGCGGCTGCAAATGTAGAGTCGGCAATAGAAATGGAGAGTATACTCAGACAACTCGATATGACATCTAGTCATACATCGAATAGAATAAATAGAAGCCCGAACAATGAAGAAGTAATAAATATACTGACTCGGGAAAACGACAAGAGGAAATCGTTTACCGAAAGGAGAGAAAATGATAGGGATCATAGAAGAAGAGAACGGAAAGAAGATGAGGAAAGGATGAGGGAAGAGAGCCGATGCAGGTGCAGGCAAGAGTGTCACGAGGTCGGAAGGCAAGGTGGAAACGGAAGATTTGTGCCATATCATCGACCATATAACCAATACAGGAATAGTGGAGATAGAGGCAATTATAGAAGGAGACCTATGTATCGTGGAAGACAGATTAACAATTATGACGGAAGAGAAAACAGAAATAGGCAATATATTCAGGATCTGAGGAGAGAGACCCAAGAGAAGAAGAAATGGGAAGACACAATCAAGGATCGGAACATAAACGGAGACTTAGAAGGAGCCGAGAGCTTGGAATTACAAGAGTATAAAAGAAAAAAAGAGATGAGCAAAAGCTAAACCCGGAAGCCCAGGCATATGAGTTGGATACCCGGAACAAAAAAAAAACGCCAATTTTAGATTAGGGAAAGAAGTAAATAGTACAAGGGATAAGTTGAATTACCAAATTGAAAACTGGTGTATTTTACAAATTGAATCTTGGGATGTAGATCCAGATGAATTATTGGAAGATATGCAAAAAGATAATATTGGTATCAGAGCACGCTTACCCATTATTATTGTGCGGGTAAACGGGCTGAAGACGCACTGCTTAGTTGACTCTGGAGCGAGCATAAGCGTCATGTCGAAAATACTGTTTGACGAAATCAATCGAAAGGATAAATTACCTGTAATACCAGTTGCGCAAACTAAAATACGAGGAATAATACCGGATAAAACAGTTGAGTGCAAATTACAAACATACTTGAAGATAAAACTTGGCAGAATGATATTCGAACATCCGTTCATAATAATGAATAGAATAAAATATAACATCATTCTTGGGATTGATTTTATGGTAGCCACAGGAATGACCATTGATTTGAGAAAACAGGAAATAAGATTACCCGTTATCGAGGTTGATGGTGAGAGAACAAAAGAAAGAATCAAACTGAATGAAGAAACACAGGATTCAGAACATATGAAAATGGAGGGATTAGAAATACAAAGACAGGCGGAAGAATATACGGCACAAAGGAGGCTGAGTGAATCTGAAGTAGAAGAAGAAGAGGAGATAATACAAAGTTTAGAAAAGATTTTGAGTGTTGAAGATGAAAGGGAAGAACCAAGTATATGGAAAAAGATTGCTGAAACCAAGCTGAATGCTAAGGAAAAACAGAAGTTGAATGCAATTTTAGAAAGACATTCTGAGATCTTTAAGGACAAACCTGGCCAGATACCAAATTTTAAATACAAACTTGTAGTGAATGATTGGTCACCATATAAGGGAAAATTGTACGACGTCCCTGAAAAGTATTTTCAAGATGTAAAGAAACTTATCCAAGAAATGGTAGATGATGGAATAATCATTAAGACAACAACACCATATTTAAATCCAATTGTAATTGTGAAGAAAAGTAACGGGAGTCTGAGAATATGTCTCGACGCTAGAAAATTGAATGAAAAGCTAATACCGGAATATAATCAAGTCCCGAAAATCAAAGAAATAGTGAAGAGATTCAAGAACATGAAATATTTTACAAACTTAGATTTCACATCATCATTCCACCATATAATATTAGAAGAAAAATCAAGACTCTTAACTGGATTTATGTTTGATAATCAAACTTACGCATACTGCAGATTGCCATTTGGGTTAAAAAATAGTTGCGCTGTATTAATAAGAGCCATGGACAGGAATTTATTACCTGAGATCAAAGATTACGTGGATGATTTGATTTTTGCAAGCGAAACTTTTGATGACCACTGTATCAAACTCAACAAGCTGTTAGAAAATCTAGAAAATACTGGTTTTAAAGTTAATTTAGCCAAATCAAGATTTTGCCAAGAGCAAACACTGTTTGTAGGACACGTTATCGATGGTGAAGGAATAAAGCCAAATCCAGTAAAGATACAAGCGATATGTGAATTTCCTCGTCCGACAAGAATTAAGCAAGTCAGACAATTTTTAGGAATGACCCAGTTTTTCGCGAATCACTGCACGGGCTACACAGATACAGCAGCACCGTTACAAGAGCTGTTAAAATCGAACAACAAGTGGAAATGGAATGACAAGACAGAGCAAGCGTTTCTTGCAATGAAGAGATTATTAACCAATAGTGTAAAACTGGGATATCCAGATTATACCAGGGAATTCGTGATTCAAACTGACGCTTCCAATGTTGGAATAGGTGCCTGTTTATATCAAGAGGTAACGGACGAAAGTAGGAAACGAACTTACTTAGCATTTGCCAGTCGTAAACTGCGAAAACATGAGCAAAGTTATACTACCACTGAGCAAGAACTATTAGCCATTGTGTACGCGCTACAACAGTGGAAGGAAATTATATACGGATACCCGATAACAATTCGAACGGATCATAATGCCTTGGAATTTGGACTCAAAGCGGCAATGGCAAGTGAGAGGATCACACGATGGATCTTATTTACTCAGCAATTTCAAATCAAAGTAGAACATTGCAGTGGGAAAAGTAACATCCTTGCAGATGCACTGAGTAGAAACCCTGTAGAAAAAGAAGAAGTAATACAGCATATTGAGTTAATACAACAAGACGAAGAATTCCTAGAAAGACTAAGGAATATTGCTTACTTGCAAAGATCAGATGAGAAACTAGCGCAAGAAATTATAAGAATAGAGCGTGATGATCCAGAAGATAACAGGCGAGCGAATGAGAACAATCAGTATGTACTGAAGGACGGAATGCTAATGAGCTATATTAACAAGGATACGAATAAATTAAGGATAATGGTACCGCAGGCATTGCAGAAAGAAATGATTTGGCATACTCATAGGATTATAGGACACGGAGGAATAGAGAAAGTAGCAAGAACAATATTAGAAAGATTTACATGGAAGGGAATTAGAAAAACAATCAGGAATGTCATTAAGACTTGCGATACTTGTCAGAGAACGAAGCACAATTCATTTTTAACTAAGCACGAACCAATTGCCATATTACCGACAGCACCAAGAGAAATTTTTGCAATAGACATTTTTGGTAAACTACCATCAGCCACTAAAGGACGTAAATATATAGTTGTCACCATGGACATATTTTCAAAATTTGTAACAGCCAATTCAAAGAGCCACAACCAAGCAGGTACTCAGAGCAATAAATAAAGGCGTAATACCTAAAATGGGAAAGCCTAAGAAAATGCTAACAGATAGAGGCACCCAATTTACATCGGCTGAATTTCAAGAAGCAATGCATGAAATGCAAATTAAACATATATTATGCTCCGTTAGGCATCCTTCAGCCAATCCTGTAGAACGCTGTATGCGGGAAATATCAAAATATTGCAGGATATATTGTTCTGAGAGTCATTGGAAGTGGATTGACGTTTTAAACATAATTGAAGAAAGTGTTAACAATACTGTCCATGAATCGACCGACCAGATACCTAGTGTTGTGCATTTAAATCAATATCCGAAGAGGCCATGGGATAAAATATTTGGAGAGAATGACGAACAAAGACCTGGTAGCGGAGAAATCAACCAGATGGTAAACGAAAGACTGAGGAGACAGGCTGATAGGCGACAGAAAAGAGTCCAAAATAAAAGATTTCATCCACCTTTCAAGATTAATGATATGGTGCTGATAAGAAAATCACCTGGCTCAAATGCATCAGAACGCATATTTTCCAAATTTGTCCATTTATTCGACGGCCCATACATCATAAAGAAAGTATTAGGTAACAACGCCTACATTATAGAAAACTTGACAGGTACATATAGAAACACACACAATGCCGCCAACATGAAGTTGTACTTTAAACAAGATCATGGATAAGGCTTAAAGAATGTTAAAATCATAAATGACAGAATTATTCAAACAGGTCAATGAAAGCTCCATTTATATAAAGAAATGGAATGGAAATAAATATACTGCGAGCAGTACATTTATTTGTCTGTAGCAGGGAAGAAAAATGTACCATTTCATTGCCCTGGTCATTTAGAATCGCGATATTAAAATCGCCGTTTTACCGTGAATAGCGATAAAGTGTCGGAAATCATGCGGCAGAAAATACGACTTGTAATATACAGGCGTGCAGAATTAAATAGGCCATGAATATCTTAGAAGAAAGTGCAGACATGTGGAATCCAAATGGCCGTGATTTAAATGAATGCAGTGACTTTTAATTGGAAGAAACAACAATAAGAACGGGTGAACATCGCATGAAGTCGCCAGGAAGAGATTTACGTATGAATTGATAGGCAACTAGAACAGAAGAATATATTTTTCGTAGTCGTAACGGAAATCTCAAGCAGAGTATCAAAAAAAAGGGAATAAACAAAGAAAATAGTGGAGCGCAGGTTCCGAATAAACTAGCGAAAATCGATCAATTAATGTGTCTAGTGAAGACACAGCAACACTTAAGATACCTCTTAAGATCATTCAAATTATAATATTGACGTTTGTTACATAACCTACTCTGCTCAACTTAAGTATAGTTTAAGGAAGCTAATGATGTCTTCAAATATGTGTTCTATGCATGTCTTCGAGAGCTACGTGATGACCGGCTAAACTGAAGATGGGACGAGAGTCTGACGGTAACCCGCCAACCATTCCTACGGACCCGAGGATCGTGGCCGCAGCCCGGTCATGATGCAGCGATAACCCGGAGATGAACGTCCTAGGAGAACCAGGAAGCAGCCATCCCAGTCCAGAAACGCAGATGGATTAAGTTAAGTTTCACAAATTTCTTTTCTTAAATTGTAGTTATATGGTGATATCAAGTTGTCGATGGTGATTGTACGAGAGCTAGGTCGATATATATCTTCGAGAGGTGATCTCAATATCGAGTTTCAGCGCGAATGTACCAATGTTGATGTTTAACTGATGGATTTAGGTAATCTTCCAAAACTAATAAACACTCCCATGTGTAGGAAAGATAACACTCGCAAATGATGTGCTTTGCTTGCAATGTTAGTTTTCTTTCAAAGAATATTGCCGTACATAATGTGAAATGAGATATTTCAAACGAGAATATATAGTATATTGAATTATAGGTTAACGTACGGATACGACGTCAACTTTTACCTAATGTAAATTGGTACAGGCCTAGTATCTTCATACTTTAATGAGAGAAGTATGCGTCTATATAAATGATAGTTGTTGATCCATATAATGTGAATTCTGATGAGATATTGAATATAGTGAATTGAGCGGTACTTTGAAAAGAATTAATGATGTTTATATTTACGGTGAGCTCATATACGTCGGGAATATTGAGGTAAGACTTGTCAATGTTATAAATAATATATGCATTGAGATATTAGGCGTGGAATTGTGATTAATACGACGACGAATAAGGAATTGATGTCCGTTTATTTCAAGCAGCTATGGATCAGGATATATTTGACGCATATAGGGATATGTAACATGGCTTGTCTTATTATTTGAGTTATTGACATTTGGTTAGTGAACTAGCAGATTGGTAATAACGTACGATCCTCAAAAATAACCCTAGATAACCTATAGTAGAGTATAATGACGGCATTTTCTAAGAAAATTTTACATGTTACTCAATATTTAAAATGACTTAAGTGGGGACAGTAAATCATTGACAGTAGTGTCTTCATACTGTTATGTTATTGCTATTTGCGAGTGTGAAAGTTTCATCAACGGTAGCCCTTGACCATTAGCACTCAATGATTGGATTTATAAAGCATTTCGACCTTTATTTGACCTAGACATAAACTTGTTGAGATTTTATTGAACAATTATTACATATTTCTTAGGGAATATTTTGTATATGTCCAAGTATGATCAAACATATATAGGTGTATATATATATATATTTTTTTTTTAATGTTCATTGGTATATCAGCCTAGGTAGCAATTGAAAGCTACACATGTGAAACATTGCTTACTCCATCTACGTTATTAATGATACAGTTACAAAAATGAAATAATGTTAGGATGAGACACCAAAAAGAAGCATTCTTTAAATACAAGGCCGAACAAACCTTTTAATAATTACGTACATATGTAGGACATAATATTATGTAATTATTCAAGATCTTGATAAAAGTTAATAACAAGTTAGATTTGATATTTAAGGAGAATTTGAGAGTCCTATTCTCAGATAATTTCATGTTAGTTCATTCTTAATATAACAGTTCATTAATTTTGAAGTAGCCAAAGGAATCATAGAATTATTTTTATGGTAGTTTAGTGGACTGATCATTTTAATTCTTTTATATATGAGACTGAGGAGATATAGGAGGTAATCCATGTCAGGTCAGGAGAGCTTCCTGAAATAATATAATTCCCCAGAGAAATTGAGGAAGATAATTCTGGAGTGGAGCTGGGGGGCGATATATATGCCAAAATAAAAAAATAAAAAAATAAAATCGTGGGAAATTAAAGAAAACTATATTACGTTGAAACTGATATGTTTTACTACATTTTGACAATTTCAAGGTATCATTTAGGTTAAAAGAAAGATAATGATATAGAACAGTGTAGTACAGTCCTGCTCATTGAGACACAGAAGTGCAACAAATGTACAGTTTTCGGGAAGGATATAGGTGCCATGCGAAATGTCTTTAGAAAGTGATACAAGTGTGAGGAGCACGGAGCACGATATCGACAATGAATATTATTACACTGAACGGCATTTATTAAAGAACGTACTATATTATGCAACTGATGACAAATATATGAGACAGCGAAGTAGGTCTAATATTGTTCATTCATAACATTTCTTACACAAAGGTTCCTTCAAATATGCCTGGGTGTTGGACAACTGAAGGCTGAGCGTGAACGTGGTATTATAATCGATATTGCTCTGTGGAAGTTCGAAACTAGTAAATATTATGTTACAATTATTGTCGCTCCTGGACACAGAGATTTCATCAAGAACGTGATTACGGATACTTCGTAGGCTGACGGTGCTGCACTGATTGTAGCAGCTGGTATGGGTGAATTCGAAACTTGTATCTCGAAGAACGGTCAAACCCGTGAATATGCTCTGTTTGCTTTCACCCTGGGTGTCAAGCAGCTGATTGTAGATGTTAACAAAAATGGTCTCTACTAACCCCCCTTACAGTGAGGCTCGTTTTGAGGAAATCAAGAAGGAAGTAAGCAACTATTTTAAGAAGATTGGTTACAACCCAGCTGCCGTGGCTTTCGTGACAATTTCTGGCTGGCACTTGTATCACTCCCTACAAAAATGCCGTTGGACTTGTATCAGGCTCTATCCTTCGGAAAGAGTTTGAACTACAAAAGGGAGGTTGGTTCAACTTACATCCTTTTCCATATTATTGGCAACGGCACATAGATCAATTTTAGTGAAAAAACTGCATTTTTCATTTTATGGCACTTGTACCGTTTCCCGATTCCACTTCACAATTGATTATCAGAATAGACGAGACCGTGGATGTTAAAAAAATACTAATAATGTGAATGAAATGTAAACCAATAATGAGAGTAATATCTTCAAGTCAATATTTTTTTTATTTTTGATGAGATACCTACATGTACATAAGAATCATTTAAATAACAGCTTATTAATACAAAAATAATTTTTGAATAAAATTAGTATTTAAGAATTTAACTTATTAATATTATTTATAGGATATAAGAATAATTTAAGTTAATTTCATATGGAAATAATGGAATTTAAGATTGATCGTATTTTGAATTATTGACCTGTTAGTCAGGCAAACATGATGGATATATTCGAGGTGCGTATCTCAGTCGGATTCACGTTAAAAAAGGAAAATACAACATTTTAGTTTGAAATAGGATAATCCCTGAGTTGTGTGGCATAGCTAGCTGGAGATTTTCTTGAACGCCGGCGTGTTGTTGATTGGAAGAGAGACTGACATCACAGTGAAGAGTAAGTAGGTTCACTATTAACTCTGTTACTTCTATTTCTTCCCTTATCAATTTTCCCCTTTCCTTTCAATCATGTCTTGATCATCAAAAATTTGATCCTTATTGTCAACAACTTTGTCAAGATCTTTCTTCTCCCGATTATTCTGGCCCCTTTCGTCTCCACAATCAGCTTTTAATTTTCAAACCTACTCCGCGCGCCACTCCTCGTCTCGTTCTCCCTTCCAGTCTCCGACAAATGGTTTTTCAGTATTTCCATGGATCCCCTGTTGGCGGTCATTTTGGCATGTCTAAAACTTATGCTCGTCTTGCTTCTCAGTTCTTTTGGCCTCAGATGCGGAAAGAGGTATATTCGTGGGTCCGCTTATGTGACTTGTGTCAGAAACATAAGCCCCCCAATCATCAGCCCTATGGTAATTATGCTGCCTCCCCCCCTACTTACCCTGCTGAGAAATTCTATGTTGATATTGTGGGACCTCTTGTAAAATCGTCGAAATCTAACTCTTATATTTTCACCTTACTCGATGGTTTTTCTAAATTTATTGTTCTTCGTCCTTTACGAACTATTTCTTCCCAGATAATTATTAACTTACTATCTACCCAAATTTTCCCCATCACTGGAATTCCTAAAATGTTGGTGTCTGATAATGCTACTGTTTTCACCTCTAAACTCTTCTATAATTTTTGTTTTTCTCATGGGATTAAGAAAATCAATACTTCCCCCTACCACACTCAAGCTAACATCGTTGAGCGTTATCATCGTAATCTAAAAGACCTTCTATCTATTTTTCATTCACATGATCACCGGACTTGGGATGCCGAATTGCCTTATTTTGCCTTGGCATCAAACGCTACTGTTCATAATTCAACCTCTTATACTCCGGCTAAATTATTTTTAGGCCGTGAATTACACACCCCTCTCTCTTTGACATGGGATTTGTCCTCTTTGTTGAACACTCCATCTCATCTTCTCAACCCTGATCATTTGCAAGATGCTCTCAAAAAGTTGTTTCAAGCCAGAGACCTCCATAAAAAAACTTACAATTCTCGCGTTCGCTCTCCCACCTTCAAACCTTTGGATTTAGTTCTCTTCAAAAACCATCCCATCAGTTCCTCCTCTCAACACTTATCTGCTAAGCTTTCTCCCCGTTGGCTTGGGCCCTTTCGCATTCTTTCCTTTCCGTCCCCTGTTACTGCTTTGTTGCAATCCTTGGACAATCCTAATGATATTCGTAAGGCTCATTTTTCCCTCTTAAAAAAGTTCTCCGCTTAACCCCTTGGCTTGCCGCAGGGATGGACAATTTATACTTCATTTCATCTTTTTTTCCTAGTGTACTATTGTTTTTTCTTTACTTGCGTTTGTTCACCCATGCCCCCCCTTTTTTCTTTCCCTTTTTTTTCTGTGGTTCATATCTTTGCTTTTTTTTTCGCTCACCCGGTCATGCTCCCTCCACACACTTCGTCACTTCCTCCGGCTCCCCCATCGATTATTTCCCCTGATGGGTTTCTTTTTTTTATGGGACACCATCTTACTAAATACTCCTCTGTCATTGTACTTTCATTTACTTAACTTTTTGTAAAATTCTTGTACGGCCACTTATATATCCATATTGTAACTTTTATTGTAAAACCTTTTTGTAACCCCTCTCCTTTTCTTGTCTCATCCCTCCCTTTTTTTTCGATCCGGATCGTTCTTTCTCTTTTATTCCCCTCCCCTCTGCCCCTCCCTTTTTTTCTCTTCTCTTCTTACTTGTAACTCATGCCTGTTCTTGCTTTTTGTTTTTGCCTCCTCGCCGACGATACTCTCTTCGTGTTCCTGAGTTCGGCGCCCCTCTGGAGCATCAATGGACCTTCGTCGCTTCTACACCCAATCCTTCGGATTTCTCCGGCTGCTGGGAGTATATAACGTGCTCCGAATTTTTCTACTGTTTATTGGATTCTACGTTTACTACGCTGCATATGCCGCTACTAACCTGCCTGTGCTCTCTTCGCCCGTCCAGCGTCAACTGCTCGTGCTGCTTACCCTCCCTCTTTCCTTCCCCTACCGCTTCGCTGCGCATTGGGTACTCTATGCTCTCGTCCTTTCTGGACGCTTCTACTTGAATATAAATTGGCCTGCTCTGGGCTTGAGCAGCGAGTTCGGATGAACACGACGATTTGTATGGAGGGAGGACTTGGTTTTATTTTGCTACCAGCTGGACTGTGTGCAATGTTTCTTTTAAAATGTGCTTTTGTGTACCATTGAAAAGCTACGACTGCTGGACGGGTGAGCGAAAACTTTAATTTATTTCATTTCCATGCTGTTCTTTGAACTTTCTTTTAATTGCTGCACTTCCTTAATTTTCAAATTGCTGTTACTGGTTACCAATGACAGTTCATGTTGATAATAAGCTAACTGCAGCTATTGATAGCGGTACCTTACTTTGGAATTACATTACCATCTCACTCCGAAGTTGGACTTTGTGATACGTCAAGTGATTGCTGCGATATGAACCATTGAAATTCAACTGTTTTCCCGAGCAAACGCATGAATAGAATTAATTGAACTATCACCTAGCTTCTGTTTGCTATTTTGGAATTTCATCGATACTGGCTGGTCCTATTTTCCAAATCCCTGTTGGCAGCCATTGGTACCGTTTTTCTTTCACGTCCCTCCACTTTCCCCACCTTCCTATTCCGCATCCCTTCCGCCCCTTTTATTTTTTTTCTACATGTATTATTGTGCAGTGGCCCATATGTCTTTCTAAATTTTAATGTTTTTTCGTGTTCATACGTAAATTTCTGTTTTCCTTGTGTAGGACACTCCTCATGTAAAAGAGGTTGTATTATTATTGAAGGTTTTGAGTATAGCTGTTCTCTTTAAAACCAAATTAGAAAATTAATATGGTCGTCCCATCTGTTTTTCTCTTTTGGAAGTCAAAACTAACTGACCTTTGGATGATTGTTGTTTTCCTTGGCTTGTAAAATGTTTATTCTGGGTGTTTTTTTCTAATATATTGTTATTATGAAAAAACTATTTCTTCTTTGCCCTTTTTTTGTTGTCGTACGCCTTTCCTTACCTTCAAAAATTTTGTACCTACCTCGGTTCCTCTGAATATATGGACTCAGTGAAAAAGATTCCATTTATGCGCTCTGCTGAAAACCTTTTACCTTGAAAATTGAAAACTACCTGCGAACTTGTGCACGGACGGACATATATATATATATATATTTTAGTGTTGCTACACCCTTTTTGCTACGCCATCACGTGCGTCCATTGGTACTGCGTCAGTTGGATTAGTATCCTGGTTTATCCCTTGTGTTTTTCTTGGTGCATTGTCTTACCATTCCCATTCTGGTGCATGGCGAAATCATATTCTGAGCGTACTTGCTTTACCTTAAATACGATACAGACCTATCCTACCCTTACCAACCGTCACACACTCACTCAATCTACACCACATCAGTAACCTCGAAAATTATGGATTCGACATTATTTTCGATGTTCGACTCGTTGGCTGAATGGTCAGCGTACTGGCCTTCGGTTCAGAGGGTCCCGGGTTCGATTCCCGGCCGGGTCGGGGATTTTAACCTTCATTGGTTAATTCCAGTGGCCCGGGGTCTGGGTGTTTGTGCTGTCCCCTACATCCCTGCAACTCACACACCGCACATAACACTATCCTCCACCACAATTACACGCAATTACCTACACATGGCAGATGCCGCCCACCCTCGTCGGAGGGTCTGCCTTACAAGGGCTGCACTCGGCTAGAAATAGCCATACGAAATTATTAACTATTTTCGATTATTTATATTTATCACTTCCCCCACGCCCCACAGTGGGTAATTTCTAGCATCCAGCCGGCCAAAAATAATATTTTCAACCCTTCTCTTTGGTGAGCATTTTCTGTGATTCTTGTTTATAAGACTCGTTGGTACAGTAATTAAGTATTGAAAAGTCGCGCTGTCTGATTATCTAATCTCACCGAAGGCCTAAAGTGGCTCTCCTCCGTCAGGGCAACATATTCTGGCGAGGCGAGCGCGCAGTTATTATTATGTGAGGGCTCAGTAAAGACGTCAGAACTAAATATTTCTTTAGCTTGCAATGTGATTATATTAGATGAAGGTATGTATTTTTATACAGTATGTAGCATTTTCTGAAAATTAATATATTTTTGTCGGAATATACACTTAAAATTCGGGTACAGGGTGTCCAATCGCTATCTAATTACACAAATTTGAGCTGACTTTCAAAATGGATTGCCTTTTATTTCCGCAATGAGATCTTTTGGAAGAGTTATCTATACTTTAATGAATATAAAACTGTGACTTTTTGCTGCGATCAGGCGCGACCATGCGAGTAATATTTTTTTTTTTTCAGAAGCCATGTACTCTGTAACCCGGAGGTCGGTTTTCGAGCTGTTGAGGAACAGCAGGGAATATAAGCGGAACGATGCTATTACGAATTTTGTAATTGGACATGTAGGCTTTAAGGATTGTTACAAGGATATATCCAAGTCAATAAGGAAGTCTGTCAGTATTTTTAGTGCTAAAATTCGATCACGCTGGACAAAATATAGTAGAAAAAGGGACAACTTGCTGAAGTACAATAAAAGTTGGTTCGATCAAAGAATGAGCTTTGCAGAAGGACATGCATCACAACAATGTCAGGATAAGCCTGCCAGTACTATAGCTCATGCCATGTTAAGAAAACTGTATTGCTCTTATGACAACAGGGTTGCCATATCGAACGGCTTTTCTCAACGCCATCACGGGAAAACGGGGGCACATAAATGTGTGAAATTCAGTATTTAAATTCAAGACAAAAAGCTGAAGAAATTAAGCTACAAATTATTTTTATGAACTAAAGGAGACGCGGGGTTCACAGGGGCCATTTTTGGTTTGTACAGAATCAGAGGTAAACTACGGCACACAAGAAACCTCAGCATTGAAATATAAGGCAAATTGCGGGAGAAAATAGACAAATAATCTTATGGGCTCGAGGGTCGGGGGATGTATTTAATTGCATTTAATAAATTTATCCAGACAATAAAAGCTAGAAAAAAGGCACAATAAATAAATACGGCAGATGACTATAAAAGATCACAGTATTAAAGTTAAAGAAAGAAATCACACACGTAGGCTTATCGCATAACACTGATTTAAAGCCTAAAATACACACGCAATAAATGAATAGTGTAGATGACTTCACTAGAGAAGTGAGCTGCCAGCTGTTCACAGAGCGGTTGAACATGAGCTACACATCACTGTGGTGGATAGAAAAAGTCTTCCTATCAGTCTTCCCAAAGGTACTATATATGTGGGGCGTCCCCTAAAGGGATGAATAATATTCCTGAAGTAACTGAAAGAGTAATTAACCCAACAACACTTAAGTTTGGGTTACGACCACTTCATGCACGGATTCGATGTTTCGAATGCCTTTTACGTATAGCGTACAGACTTGACGTAATAAAGTAGCAAATAAGAGATGGCGAGGAGAAGAAACTGGTTGAAGAAAGAAGAATATACAGGTTCGGTTCAGGGAGGAAACGGGTCTATTGGTTGATATCCGAAGCAAAGTGCTGGCAATACCAATGATGGAAACCGCTAGAAGATTCTTCAGTGAGGCTTCCACTTCTGCTGATACTACTGGAGTAGATCTAAATTTAATAAACCATCTACGTGTCATCTTAGAATTTCGTGTGGGTATGCCATTGGTAACTTGACATTTGGAATGTACGCAAAGGAAACTATACAATTGTACTTACAAAAATACAAATCGTACTACATGCCTGTAACTTTGCACAATCTCTTGGTTCATGGAGAGGAGGTAATTAGGCACTGTATTATATCTATTGGTCAACTCACCGAGGAAGCCCAGGAGACCAGGAATAAGGATAACAGGAAACCTTCCAGAAAGGACGCAAATACTGACCTTTTCCATAGGATGCTTATATCATCGGACCATTACATTACCAGAATAGGGAAATCAAGGAGGAGAAAGTTGATTTCTCTTTCACGAGAAGTGTTCAACTTACTGTCTGAGTCTCCTGTATCTGGTTCTGCCGAAGGGGATAATGACAGTGAAGTTAGCGATTCTGATGCAACTGCATCTAATGACTAAGTACATGTATTCCTGTATCTGTTTGTTAATATTCTAAACAGCATGTCCCACTATTAACATCTATTTAATTTCTTAAAGCTGCAACGAAAAATTATTAAAATTACAAAGTTTAGGCTACTAATTCTATTCCTGGCATAGTAATTTGTTCTTTGTACTTGATTGACCACACACTTAATTATCTCCAATAATAGCAGTTACATACTAAGTGTAATGTAAATCGGTCCATTAGTTTCCGGGATACGAGTTTTGGCCGGCTAGATTCCTGAAATTACGCACTGTGCGCCCCCACCGTAAAGAAGACTGAACTTGGACTTTAGAAAGCCCGGAGTGAAACTAATTATCTAAGTGTCCCTGAAAAATACCGATTCGACACTATTTTCGATTACATTTATATATCAATTCCCCCTCGCCCGCAACCTGAAGGGGAATGAATATGGACGTTAAAAAATCCGGAGTGTTACTATTCATCTCAGCGACCCCGAAAACTATGGATTCGACACCTTTTTCGATTACTTTGATATAATCTCACTCCCAACACCCACCACCACAAATGGGGGGGAGTCTGAAATTGGACTTATGAAAATCCTGAGTGTCACTTTTCACCTCAGCGACCCCAAAAAGTATGGAATGGACACTACTTTCAATTATATTTTACATTGCACCCCCACAAGCCCCACACCACAAACGGGGCTTGACTTGGACTTCAAAATATCCGGAGTGTTATTATTCATCAGAGCGACCCCGCAAACTATGGACTAGACAATATTTTCGATTATGTTTATATCTCACCCGTCCCCCCAACCCTCCTCCACAAAGGGGCATGAAATTGGACTTACAAGAAATCCGGAATATAGGACTTTGAAAATCCGGAGTGTTACTATTCATCTCTGCGAGCCCGAAACCTATGGATTCGACACTATTTTCGTTTTTTATGCATCATTCCCCTTTCACCCCACACTCCGAAAGGGTCTGAACTTGGACTTCAAAAAATTCCCGCGTGCCACTATTCATCTCAGTAACCCGGGAAAGCATGGATTCGGCACTACTTTCGTTGATTTTTATATCTCACCCCCTCGCCGTCACCCCACACCTAATGGTGCCTGGGGTGTCTTACCCTCCCGCGGTTTGTCTCCTGATAATAAAAATCCGGAGTGTCACGATTCACCTCAGCGACCCCGAAAACTGTGGATTCAACACTATTATCTAATAATTTTATATATCACTCCCCCCTCGCACCCACCCCTAAAGGACGCTGAAATTGGATTCTTAAAATCCGCCCGCCCCTAAGGTTGCCTGGGGTGTCTTACTCCCACGCGCTTTGTCTCCTGATACTAAGTCATAAGTGTACCAATTTGGTTGAAATCGCTCCAGTGGTTTAACAGTAGATGTCACACATAAATACAATGACATTTATATAATATATATATATATATATATAGATAGATAGATAGATAGATAGATAGATAGAGTTTGTCTTATACAACGTTGCTCAGGCTATGAAGCCTGCTTTTATGCCGAGCCGTCCTATACGTGCTACATTGTACAAACCCATGCGGCTATGGTTGCATTCCTGACGTTGCGTTTCCCTTCAGATCTTCCAAATAACACATATTAGAAGTTTTTTGAGTAGTTTTCTGACTTGTTATTGGATTTTTAATGTTGGATGCTATCTCCAGGGTCTCTGATTTTGTTTCCGAGAATCTTGCATTATAGATGAAGTTTATATAGTACCCTATATGTCGGCCATTTTATTTTCATATTGTTAGCTTTTGATTATACGTTTTCTACACTAGCGTCAAAAGTTAAGCATAAGTTACGAGTAAGCAGCGCACAGGAGAGTCGCACGAATTATGAACCTACCAACCTTACGTGTTCGCTCTGTATAGGAAAGCAGTGTTTCCTACTTTGACTAGCGGCGTAACCGCAAGGTAAACAGAGCCAGTTTCTGTGCGCCATATTCCCTGAGTCGTGTTTGTCCTGTTATAGTGTGAGGAGTGTAGCTTCTTGGTGAACGTGATAACATAATGGTACAACGACGCCATTTGGACCCCGTTTTGCAGGGTAGAATACTCGGCCACCTGGAAGCAGGCCAGACACAGACCGAAGTCGCCGTATCCTTGAATGTGCCACAAAGTGTATTTTACAGGCTTTGGAGACGATTTCCAGACAAAGGAGATTTTTTTGCTGGTGGCTTTACGTCGCACTGACACAGATGGGTCTTATGGCGATGATGGAATAGGAAAGGCCCAGGAGTTGGAAGGAAGCAGCCGTGGTCTTAATTAAGGTACTGCCCCAGCATTTTCCTGATGTGAAATTGGGAAACCACGGATAACCATCTTCAGGGCTGCCGACAGTGGGGTTCGAACCCACTATCTCCCGGATGCAAGCTCACAGCCGCGCGCTTCTAACCGCACGGCCAACTCGCCCGGTAAAGGAGATGTTATTCGTAGGCCAGCACCAGGTCGACTGCCAAAGGTCGATATCTGACCAGTAGTATAATTGGATGGTTCTGCGGCACCTCCGCCGCCGCACGCCTCCTCCTCCGCCGCCGCCGCCCGCGGGAAATTTGAATTTTGGCGGGAAATTTGAATTTTGGCGCGAGATTTGAATTTGTAAACAAAGCCACGTGCTTTTTGACAGCTGTCATCGACAACAACGCATCGCTAACCTCACTGCTGCCATCTTGACGGGCCTAAACCTCACTAGTGCCAACTTAACCTCACTAGCATGAGGTAAACAAAGCCACGTGCTTTTTGACAGCCACGTGCTTTTTGACAGATTTGTAAACAAAGCCACGTGCTTTTTGACAGACAACAACGCATCGCTAACCTCAGTACTGCCATCTTGACGGCCTAAACCTCACTAGTGCCAACTTAACCTAACTAGCGTGAGGTAAACAAAGCCACGTGTTTTTTGACAGACAACAACGCATCGCAAACCTCAGTACTACCATCTTGACGGGCATAAACCTCAGTAGTGCCAACTTAACCTAACTAGCATGAGGTAAACAAAGCCACGTGTTTTTTGACAGCCACGTGCTTTTTGACAGATTTGTAAACAAAGCCACGTGCTTTTTGACAGCTGTCATCGACAACAACGCATCGCTAACCTCAGTACTGCCATCTTGACGGACCTAAACCTCAGTAGTACCTACTTAACCTAACTAGCGCGAGGTAAACAAAGCCACGTGCTTTTTGACAGCCACGTGCATTTTTGACAGCTGTCATCCGCCATCTTTAAACTACAGAGCACCGTGCTGCCCTCTTTCGTCACCTGTCATCGGCAGTGCTGCCATCTTGACGGGCCTAAACCTTAGTGCTACCAACTTAACCTCACTAGCTCGAGATAAACAAATCCACGTGCTTTTTGACAGCCACGTGCTTTTTTGATAGCTGTCATCCGCCATCTTTAATCTATAGAGCACAGTGCTGCCCTCTTTAGCTACTTACCTTTGAAATGTGGTGGCGGATAATTTGAAAAATGCTTTTCGACAAGCAGCCATCTTTAATCCAGAGAGAACAGTGCTGCCCTCTATGTAGTAGCGGCAAATTGAAAAATTCCACGTGCTCTTGTTTGAAAACAAACTCACGTGCTTTTTTGACAGCTGTCATCTGCCATCTTTGAGCACAGTGCTGCCCTCTTTAGTTTGAAATGTGGTGGTGGTAAATTCCACGTGCTCTTGTTTGGAAACAAAGCCATGTGCCTTTTTGACAGCTGTCATCCGCCATCTTTAATGAACAGAGCACTGTGCTACTATCATGCGGGCAATTTCATCACCTGTCATCCGCCATCTTTAATCCACAGAACACCGTGCTGCCCTCTTTATGGCTACTACCTTAAGCACGTAGTAGCGGGCAATTTGAAAAGTTCTGTTAGCTATCATCCGCCATCTTTAATCAAGAGAGCACCGTGCTGCCATCTTTAGCTAGATACCTTTAAAATGTGGTGGCGGCAAATTGAAAAATTCTACGTGCTCTTGTTTGGAAACAAACTCACGTGCTTTTTTCTGACAGCTGTCATCCGCCATCTTGCATCACAAACCTCAGTGCTGCGCTCTTTAGCTAGATACCTTTGAAATGTGGTGGTGGCAATTTGCTCTGGTTTAGTAAACAAAGCCACGTGCTTTTTTTGACAGCTGTCATCCACCATCTTTAATCAATAGAGCACTGTGCTGCTATCATGCGGGCAATTTCATCACCTGTCATCCGCCATCTTTAATCTACAGAGCACCGTGCTGCTCTCTGTAGTAGCGGGCAATTTGAAAAGTTCTGTTAGCTGTCATCCGCCATCTTTAATCAAGAGAGCACCGTGCTGCCATCTATGTGGTGGCGGCAAATTCCACGTGCTCTTGTTTAGTAAACAAACTCACGTGCTTTTTTTTGTCAGCTGTCATCCGCCATCTTACATCGCAAACCTCAGTGCTACACTCTTTAGTTGAAATATGGTGGCGGATAATTTAAAAAGAAAAATTCTACAGCAGCCATCTCTCGGCGCTAATTGCACAAGATGGTGGCTATACATGACTCCCTAAAGGTGCTTATGCAAGATGGCCGCTATACATAGACTCCCTTGGGATGCTTGCGCAAGATGGCGGTTATACATGGCTCCTTATGAGATGCCCTAGGGATGCTTGCGCAAGATGGCGGTTGCTCTTATGAGGCGGCTTAAGGGTCCTTGCACAAGATGACTAGAGACGCCCTAAGGATGCTTGCGCAAGATGGCGGACGCAAGATGGCGGCTATACACGACTCCTTATGAGACGCTTTAAGGGTGCTTGCGCAAGATGGTTGCTACTCTTAGCTTAGAGGCTAACGTGTCGTGATAGTTCGATTCATTAAATTTAGGGCTTAAATGCAAAACGTTAAATATATCGAAAACGGTGCACCGTAGAGCAAAACGGACAAAATTTTTCTGCCTAATACCTAGGTTCGCAGTATGAGGAACAAGAAAATCATATTCTAATGATGGGATCAACGGTTCGGTTCCTACTTAGGCCCTTTGGCATTTGCTCTGTTTTAGCTTGTATTGAAGCGAGTCTTCGTAACATGATCAGGTCTAGCTATGGTAGAGAGTATAACGTACCGTGCAGGTTCGATTCATTAAATTTGGAGGCTTAAATGCAAAATGTTAAATATCTCGAAAACGATGCATCGTAGAGCAAAACGGACAAAATTTTTCCGCCTAATACGTAGGTTCGTAGTATCAGGAACAAGAAAAAACATAGTCTAATGATGAGATCAACGGTTCGATTCCTACTTAAGCCCTTTGGCATTCGCAGCTATCTATTTCTACAAGATGGTGGCTGCTCTTATGAGAAACAAGATGCCTTGAGACGTCCTAGGGATGCTTACGCAAGATGGCAGACACAAAATGGTGACTATACATAGCTCCTTATGAGACGGCCTAGGGGTGCTCGCACAAGATGGCGGCTACTCTTATGAAGAAAGCTAGCTTAGAGGCTACTGCGAAAGATAACAGCTGCTGTTATGCATGTGGTGGAGGGCAATTTGAAATTCTATGTGCTTAATCAACAGAGCACCCTACCGCCCTCTTTAGCTGAAATGTGGTGGTGGATAATTTGAAAAATTCTTTTGACAGCTATCATCTTTAAAACCAATGGCGACTATACATAGGCTGTTAAGGCCTTATCATTCTCCTCCTCCTCCTCCTCCTCCTCCTCCCCCTCCTCCTCCTCCTTCTCTACCTCCTCCTCCGCCTCTTATGTCAAGGCATAGCTTTATATCGAACAAGTTTAAACCTGCATCGCGAAGGCAAGCGTGTGCAGCGATAACATTATTGTGCATGTTTAGACTTTCGAAACATAAGAAGAGTAGAATCAAACGCTGTACTCGATACGACATGTGATCAGAACATTGATTGATGCGTTCAGAAAACAAAATAAGTGATCAAGACTAGAATCGAACAATGTACTCAATACATCATGTGTTTAGAATATGTCAGGGGATACGCTTGTTCTAAGAAGATCAGATTGAAACATAACAAGACTAGAATAGAACACTGTAATCGATGTTGTTAACTTCAACATGTGATCAGAACATTGATTGATGTGTTCAGAACACAAAATAAGTGATCATGACTAGAATCGAACACTGTACTCGATACAACATGTGATCAGAACATTGATCGATGTGTTCAGAACACGAAATAAGTGATCAAGACTAGAATCGAACACTGTACTCAATACAACATGTGTTTAGAACATGTTAGGGGGTACCCTTGTTCTAAGAAGATCAGAATGAAACATAACAAGACTAGAATCGAACACTGTAATCGATGTTGTTAACCTCAACATATGATCAGAATATTGTTTGATGTGTTCAGAGCAAAAGTACAATTTTGATGATTTGCTTAGTGTAAAATCAAAAACTATGGAAACACACTGTGCACATATCGCGTAGCTAACTCGCTCAGTAAGCAATATTGCAAAACTACAACTTCAATGATTTGCATAGTGTAAAAATCAAAAACACACTGTACCCATACTGCGCAGCTAACTCGCTCGGTAAACGATATAGCCAAAGTATAACTTCAAATTATTTACCTTCCATCATTCGTCTTGTGTGTGAAAATCAGTCGAACAAGTTATCGCATAAACATGGCTGAAAAAAAAATCGTGATAGGGTATGGAACCCAGGGGTTACATCTTACCAGAAGGGGCAAAAAGGATGAAAGGACTCTTCCTCCTCCTTACCGCACATTCCTTGTAGGGCCAATTGGCTGAAGGGCTAATGGGCAAAAGGGCTAAAGGGCTAAAGGGCTAATGGTCTAAAGGGCTAATAGGCTAAAGGAGCAACAACCTCGTCGATCGCTATCAGCAAGAACGCTTGTACTTTGTTAAGTGTAGAAAATTAATCTTTATTTGTAAATGGTTTCATGTTCGGAACAAGGAATGGAACCTAGGGGTTACGTCTTACGTAATAAAATCCCCGAGGTGCGATGAGTTACGTTTTTCGAACTAGTGTTTGGAACACTGAACTTTTCAAGATGATAGCAGAGAGTTTAGCAATGTTCTGTTGTTGGATTTTAAATTCCGCGCTACAACATGCATAAGGTGGTAGCCTTGAGGTTTACTCCCGTAAAGATGGCAAGAGTGAGGTTAACAATGTTCTGTTGTTGGATTTTTAAAGTTCCCCGCTATAACATGCATAAGGTGGCAGCCTTGAGGTTTACCGCCGTAAAGATGGCAGCAGTGAGGTTAGCGACGCTCTATTGTCCTCCAAAGTGTTGTTAGGGTTCGTCAAGAAGACAGCTGTCAAAAAAGCACGTGGCTATGTTTACCAAACAAGAGCACGTGGCTGTGACGTCACGGTCACGTAATCAATCCTTAGCTCGACGTCGCTAAGAGCAGCATTAGGATGAGCTATGCTTAAAAGTCTTGTGAACAGAGCAGCAGTATGAATTGCTATGTTTCAAAGCGTGTACACATGAACTATCGATTTTACATGCATCGACCATCGAACTAAACTTCATCCGCTAGATCGTGCTGCTATCTTAGCATAACCTAAAAGTACAATGAATAGCCATGTTTCAAAGCGTGTACACATCACCTATCGAATTTGCATGCATCGACTCTCGTATTAAACTTCTTCCGCTAGATTGTGCTGCTATCTTAGCATGACTTTAAAGTACAAAGAATAGCCATGTTTCAAAGCGTGTACACATTACCTATCGAATTTGCATGTATCGACTCTCGTACTAAACTTCTGCAGGTAGATTGTGCTGCTATCTTAGCATAACTAAGACGCATGAACTTAAAGTATAAAGAATAGCTATGTCTCAAAGCGTGTACACATTACCTATCGATTTTGCAAGCATTGACTCTCGTACTAAACTTCTTCCGCTAGATTGTGCTGCTATCTTAGCATAACCTATACGCATGACTTTAAGGTACAAGGAATAGCCATGTTTCAAAGCGTGTACACATCACCTATCGACTTTGCATGTAACAAATATCGTACTAAACTTCTTCCGCTAGGTTGTGCTGCTATCTTAGCATAACTCATACACATGAACTTAAAGTACAAAGAATAGCCATGTTTCAAAGCGTGTGCACATTACTTTTTGATTTTGCATTCATCGAATCTCGTACTGAACTTCTTTCGCTAGATTGTGCTGGTATCTTACTATAACTTATACCCGTGAACTTAAAGTACAAAGAATAGCCTTGCTTCAAAGCGTGTACACATCAACTATCGAATTTGCATGTATCGACTCTCTCGTACAAAACTTCTTCCGCTAGATTGTGCTGCTATCTTAGCATAACTAAGATGCATGAACTTAAAGTACAAAGAATAGCTATGTCTCAAAGTGTGTACACATTACCTATCGATTTTGCATGCAACAAATATCGTACTAAACTTCTTCCGCTAGGTTGTGCTGCTATCTTAGCATAACTTATACACATGAACTTAAAGTACGAAGAATAGCCATGTTTCAAAGTGTGTACACATTACTTATTGATTTTTGCATGCATCAAATATCGTATTAAATTTCTTCCGCTAGATTGTGCTGCTATCTTAGCATAACCTATACCCATGAAATTAAAGTACAATGAATAATCATGTTTCAAAGCGTGTACACATCAACTATCGATTTTGCATGTATCGACTCTCGTACAAAACTTCTTCCGCTAGATTGTGCTGGTATCTTAGCATAACTAAGATGCATGAACTTAAAGTACAAAGAATAGCTATGTTTCAAAGTGTGTACACACCACCTATCGATTTTGCATGCATCGACTCTCGTACTAAACTTCTTACGCTAGACTGTGCTGCTATCTTAGATTAACCTATACGCATGAACTTAAAGTACGAAGAATAACCATGTTTTAAAGCATGTACACGTCACCTATCGATTTTGCATGCATCAAATATCGTACTAAACTTCTTGCGCTAGATTGTGCTGCTATCTTAGCATAACCTGTACGCATGAACTTAAAGTACAAAGAATAGCCTTGTTTCAAAGCGTTTACACATTACCCAATGATTTTGCACGAAACGACTATCATACTAAACTTTTTCCACTAGATTGTGCTAAAATCATGTAAGTGTGCTGCTATCTTAGCATAACCTATCGATTTTACATACATCGACTATCGTACTAGACTTCTTCCGCTAGAGCATGTAGCAATCGCTTTTGTGTATCCCTAACCCATGTGCACGAACTTAAAGCATAAAGATGAGCTATGTTCTAAAGCGTGTACACATCACCTATCGATAATGTATGTATCGAATATCGTACTAAACTTCTCCTGCTAGAGCGTACGAGTATCGCTTGTGTGTGCACGAACTTAAAGCATAAAGAATAGCAATGTATAAAAATCTTGTAAACAAAGCAGTAGCATTACGTATAGTCAAGATTAAATGCGTGCACACATCATGTATCTATGATGCACACAGTACTCAACTTATTCCATTAGAATGTACAAAGTTCGCATGTGTTTGTGCTGCTATCTTAGCATAGCCTATGTGCATGAACTTAAAGAATAAAGAATAGTAATGTGTAAAAAATCTTGTGAACATAGCAGAGTGTTAACTACGTAGGTGTAGACATTGAACTTTGCATGCTGAGGCAGCATACTACGTGACCGTGACGTCACGACCACGTGCTCTTGTTTGGTAAACATAGCCACGTGCGTTTTTGACAGCTGTCTTCTTGACGAACCCTAACCTCACTTTGGAGGACAATGGAGCGTCGCTAACCTCACTGCTGCCATCTTTACGGCGGTAAACCTCAAGGCTGCCACCTTTTGCATGCTATAGCGGGGAACTTTAAAAATCCAACAACGGAACATTGCTAACCTCACTCTTGCCATCTTTACGGGAGTAAACCTCAAGGGCTGCCACCTTATGCATGTTGTAGCGCGGAATTTAAAATCCAACAACAGAACATTGCTAAACTCTCTGCTATCATCTTGAAAAGTTCAGTGTTCCAAACACTAGTTCGAAAAACGTAACTCATCGCACCTCGGGGATTTTATTACGTAAGACGTAACCCCTAGGTTCCATTCCTTGTTCCGAACATGAAACCATTTACAAATAAAGATTAATTTTCTACACTTAACAAAGTACAAGCGTTCTTGCTGATAGCGATCGACGAGGTTGTTGCTCCTTTAGCCTATTAGCCCTTTAGACCATTAGCCCTTTAGCCCTTTAGCCCTTTTGCCCATTAGCCCTTCAGCCAATTGGCCCTACAAGGAATGTGCGGTAAGGAGGAGGAAGAGTCCTTTCATCCTTTTTGCCCCTTCTGATAAGATGTAACCCCTGGGTTCCATACCCTATCACGATTTTTTTTTCAGCCATGTTTATGCGATAACTTGTTCGACTGATTTTCACACACAAGACGAATGATGGAAGGTAAATAATTTGAAGTTATACTTTTTCTATATCGTTTACCGAGCGAGTTAGCTGCGCAGTATTGGTACAGTGTGTTTTTGATTTTTACACTATGCAAATCATTGAAGTTGTAGTTTTGCAATATTGCTTACTGAGCGAGTTAGCTACGCGATATGTGCACAGTGTGTTTCCATAGTTTTTGATTTTACACTAAGCAAATCATCAAAATTGTACTTTTGCTCTGAACACATCAAACAATATTCTGATCATATGTTGAGGTTAACAACATCGATTACAGTGTTCGATTCTAGTCTTGTTATGTTTCATTCTGATCTTCTTAGAACAAGGGTACCCCCTAACATGTTCTAAACACATGTTGTATTGAGTACAGTGTTCGATTCTAGTCTTGATCACTTATTTCGTGTTCTGAACACATCGATCAATGTTCTGATCACATGTTGTATCGAGTACAGTGTTCGATTCTAGTCATGATCACTTATTTTGTGTTCTGAACACATCAATCAATGTTCTGATCACATGTTGAAGTTAACAACATCGATTACAGTGTTCTATTCTAGTCTTGTTATGTTTCAATCTGATCTTCTTAGAACAAGCGTATCCCCTGACATATTCTAAACACATGATGTATTGAGTACATTGTTCGATTCTAGTCTTGATCACTTATTTTGTTTTCTGAACGCATCAATCAATGTTCTGATCACATGTCGTATCGAGTACAGCGTTTGATTCTACTCTTCTTATGTTTCGAAAGTCTAAACATGCACAATAATGTTATCGCTGCACACGCTTGCCTTCGCGATGCAGGTTTAAACTTGTTCGATATAAAGCTATGCCTTGACATAAGAGGCGGAGGAGGAGGTAGAGAAGGAGGAGGAGGAGGGGGAGGAGGAGGAGGAGGAGGAGGAGAATGATAAGGCCTTAACAGCCTATGTATAGTCGCCATTGGTTTTAAAGATGATAGCTGTCAAAAGAATTTTTCAAATTATCCACCACCACATTTCAGCTAAAGAGGGCGGTAGGGTGCTCTGTTGATTAAGCACATAGAATTTCAAATTGCCCTCCACCACATGCATAACAGCAGCTGTTATCTTTCGCAGTAGCCTCTAAGCTAGCTTTCTTCATAAGAGTAGCCGCCATCTTGTGCGAGCACCCCTAGGCCGTCTCATAAGGAGCTATGTATAGTCACCATTTTGTGTCTGCCATCTTGCGTAAGCATCCCTAGGACGTCTCAAGGCATCTTGTTTCTCATAAGAGTAGCCACCATCTTGTAGAAATAGATAGCTGCGAATGCCAAAGGGCTTAAGTAGGAATCGAACCGTTGATCTCATCATTAGACTATGTTTTTTCTTGTTCCTGATACTACGAACCTACGTATTAGGCGGAAAAATTTTGTCCGTTTTGCTCTACGATGCATCGTTTTCGAGATATTTAACATTTTGCATTTAAGCCTCCAAATTTAATGAATCGAACCTGCATGGTACGTTATACTCTCTACCATAGCTAGACCTGATCATGTTACGAAGACTCGCTTCAATACAAGCTAAAACAGAGCAAATGCCAAAGGGCCTAAGTAGGAACCGAACCGTTGATCCCATCATTAGACTATGATTTTCTTGTTCCTCATACTGCGAACCTAGGTATTAGGCAGAAAAATTTTGTCCGTTTTGCTCTACGGTGCACCGTTTTCGATATATTTAACATTTTGCATTTAAGCCCTAAATTTAATGAATCGAACTATCACGACACGTTAGCCTCTAAGCTAAGAGTAGCAACCATCTTGCGCAAGCACCCTTAAAGCGTCTCATAAGGAGTCGTGTATAGCCGCCATCTTGCGTCCGCCATCTTGCGCAAGCATCCTTAGGGCGTCTCTAGTCATCTTGTGCAAGGACCCTTAAGCCGCCTCATAAGAGCAACCGCCATCTTGCGCAAGCATCCCTAGGGCATCTCATAAGGAGCCATGTATAACCGCCATCTTGCGCAAGCATCCCAAGGGAGTCTATGTATAGCGGCCATCTTGCATAAGCACCTTTAAGGAGTCATGTATAGCCACCATCTTGTGCAATTAGCGCCGAGAGATGGCTGCTGTAGAATTTTTCTTTTTAAATTATCCGCCACCATATTTCAACTAAAGAGTGTAGCACTGAGGTTTGCGATGTAAGATGGCGGATGACAGCTGACAAAAAAAAGCACGTGAGTTTGTTTACTGAACAAGAGCACGTGGAATTTGCCGCCACCACATAGATGGCAGCACGGTGCTCTCTTGATTAAAGATGGCGGATGACAGCTAACAGAACTTTTCAAATTGCCCGCTACTACAGAGAGCAGCACGGTGCTCTGTAGATTAAAGATGGCGGATGACAGGTGATGAAATTGCCCGCATGATAGCAGCACAGTGCTCTATTGATTAAAGATGGTGGATGACAGCTGTCAAAAAAAGCACGTGGCTTTGTTTACTAAACCAGAGCAAATTGCCACCACCACATTTCAAAGGTATCTAGCTAAAGAGCGCAGCACTGAGGTTTGTGATGCAAGATGGCGGATGACAGCTGTCAGAAAAAAGCACGTGAGTTTGTTTCCAAACAAGAGCACGTAGAATTTTTCAATTTGCCGCCACCACATTTTAAAGGTATCTAGCTAAAGATGGCAGCACGGTGCTCTCTTGATTAAAGATGGCGGATGATAGCTAACAGAACTTTTCAAATTGCCCGCTACTACGTGCTTAAGGTAGTAGCCATGAAGAGGGCAGCACGGTGTTCTGTGGATTAAAGATGGCGGATGACAGGTGATGAAATTGCCCGCATGATAGTAGCACAGTGCTCTGTTGATTAAAGATGGCGGATGACAGCTGTCAAAAAGGCACATGGCTTTGTTTCCAAACAAGAGCACGTGGAATTTACCACCACCACATTTCAAACTAAAGAGGGCAGCACTGTGCTCAAAGATGGCAGATGACAGCTGTCAAAAAAGCACGTGAGTTTGTTTTCAAACAAGAGCACGTGGAATTTTTCAATTTGCCGCTACTACATAGAGGGCAGCACTGTTCTCTCTGGATTAAAGATGGCTGCTTGTCGAAAAGCATTTTTCAAATTATCCGCCACCACATTTCAAAGGTAAGTAGCTAAAGAGGGCAGCACTGTGCTCTATAGATTAAAGATGGCGGATGACAGCTATCAAAAAAGCACGTGGCTGTCAAAAAGCACGTGGATTTGTTTATCTCGAGCTAGTGAGGTTAAGTTGGTAGCACTAAGGTTTAGGCCCGTCAAGATGGCAGCACTGCCGATGACAGGTGACGAAAGAGGGCAGCACGGTGCTCTGTAGTTTAAAGATGGCGGATGACAGCTGTCAAAAAAAGCACGTGGCTGTCAAAAAGCACGTGGCTTTGTTTACCTCGCGCTAGTTAGGTTAAGTAGGTACTACTGAGGTTTAGGTCCGTCAAGATGGCAGTACTGAGGTTAGCGATGCGTTGTTGTCGATGACAGCTGTCAAAAAGCACGTGGCTTTGTTTACAAATCTGTCAAAAAGCACGTGGCTGTCAAAAAACACGTGGCTTTGTTTACCTCATGCTAGTTAGGTTAAGTTGGCACTACTGAGGTTTATGCCCGTCAAGATGGTAGTACTGAGGTTTGCGATGCGTTGTTGTCTGTCAAAAAGCACGTGGTTGTCAAAAAACACGTGGCTTTGTTTACCTTACGCTAGTTAGGTTAAGTTGGCACTAGTGAGGTTTAGGCCCGTCAAGATGGCAGTACTGAGGTTAGCGATGCGTTGTTGTCTGTCAAAAAGCACGTGGCTTTGTTTACAAATCTGTCAAAAAGCACGTGGCTGTCAAAAAGCACGTGGCTTTGTTTACCTCATGCTAGTGAGGTTAAGTTGGCACTAGTGAGGTTTAGGCCCGTCAAGATGGCAGCAGTGAGGTTAGCGATGCGTTGTTGTCGATGACAGCTGTCAAAAAGCACGTGGCTTTGTTTACAAATTCAAATCTCGCGCCAAAATTCAAATTTCCCGCCAAAATTCAAATTTCCCGCGGGCGGCGGCGGCGGAGGAGGAGGAGGCGTGCGGCGGCGGAGGTGCCGCAGAACCATCCAATGATACTACTCTGACCTTAACCGCCCGACGAAATCGGAGTGCATCTGCAAGACAATTGTCGGCGGAGCTTACAGCCGTCTCAGCGGTTGCCCCCAAACAACCCAACACATATACACATTCCTCATAATAAAACTACATACTTAAACTCAGAATTACACCAGCAATGGCAAAATATTAACGAACTCAAAACAATTGGTGTGAGCGCGAAAAAACAGATCTTCCCAATGTTACCAAAATCATTGAAATAAAACCAGAAACGTCGTAATGCAAAATTTAAAGTGTGATTATTTTATAAACTAGACACTTTTATTGAAGAAAATCACAATATCATATCCTTACTTTGACAACATAAAATGTACAAATTTTATAGTTCATCCATTTAAAAAGGTGACTATGGAATAGACAAGTTGGGAGTATTCTATCCTCTTAGGTATTAAAAGACCTGGCAGGAACAGCCATACATTATTTTGTTTTTCCGTTTGCTTTAAGCGATCCCCTCTTCAATACTACCGCTGAGTCAAGAGGGTGCCACCTGCCACGTGGTAATGCAAGTGTGACTAGTGCTGCCTCTCTGTGGTTGAACGAAGAATCGCTGTGAAGTGATGTCTTGCCGGGATTAGCTGTTGTTTCCACAGCTTACCGGAAAAGTTGGATACGCATGCGCAAAAGGCGGAGTTCCTGCTTTCTGGCAAAAACCTGGTTGTGAGACGAGTTGAATAATTTCCTATTCTTTGGCTGACGTCTTTTTGAATGAACTGTATTTGATTGCAGATCATATTGTTAAAGTAATTTATTTTTCAAATAGACAATGTGCTGCAGCACTTCAGCACATAAGGTAGGGCCGACCCTGCGCATTCTTATATAAATAGTTTACACCAGCCAACCCGCGGATAAGAAAACAGGACGGACTGACAAGCACTGGGTGGAGAGATTGCCATACCAGGCAGGCAGTTCCAAAGACGGTAATCATTGCAGACGATGCGGTGTGACTGAAACTTTGTCATACGTCTTTGTATCTTGCTTGTTTGGCGAATGCCTACGGAACACCAGACACCGTCACATCAGGTCTTCCTTGGCCGATACGCTGCGTGAAAGAAGGGTATCTGGTACTTGAAGGGGTCCATTGCCTCGCAGTTGACGGCGGAACAAGACGATTCGATATGATTGCCATCAAACTCGGGTGCAAAAACGGTTTCATTTTCGACCCGACAGTCAGATTTCAAGCACATGCACAACAGCCCGTTGAAGTCGATGAAGGAAAAAGAGTGTATATTCACCAACCTTTGCATTTTACCTCAACCTTGAGGACATGGAGGTCACAGGGCTCATGCTGGGTGCAGGGGACACTATTCCTAGACTACTGGTCACCTACTTACGACGATTTGGTGTGCCGAATGAGACCACGGTCAGCTAGGGCATACATACATTGAAAGTCTCGATATCAATATTGAGACATGACATCTACGCTCTACCCACTTCATTAAGTACAGTTTTCTCTACGTTATCTATAGAATTGTTGTCTTTTAATTTTGTATTGTAATCAGATTGGGTGCTAAATTTGTATTGCATGACATCTTTTGCGGTTTGGGAACCTCAGTCATTTGAGGAAGAATAAATGTTATTACTAAGCTTCCTAATTATATAACTAACTAGTGACGTATCGCAACAATAGCTGCAAGCAAAGACTAAAAATTGAACTGATGATCAAGGAAGCGTGAGAAAAGTAATGGAAAATGTACTGAACTCCATAAGACCATGATATATTTGCCTTTAAACTTAAACTTTCGTTGTGCAATTTTTAACCTTGCCATAGAATTTTCACAACGAATTCTGTTCGCAAGACTTGAATCTATTACGTAAGGCTGGCCGTATAATGCTCGGAAAATTTCAATACGCAGTAAATCTGAAATGTACCTATGAATCATCTCCTAAATCTTAAAACTGTGAGGACCTAATCCTGGAATGTAGCAATGATTAGCAGAGAAAGTTGCAAAGGACATTGTATTGTTATACTGCCTTGCATGGTTCATGAAATCATTATCATACCTTTAAGTATGTCGTTTATTTGAGATTGTGGAAAATAAACCAAACCATTGTGGCAACACGAATTAAAATGTCAATTTATCATTTTCGCAGCAGATAACAAAATAAAAATAATAAAAAAGTAATAAAACAAAAATAATACTAGTACATGGACAGAACTGGTAAATATCAAGTGTTACACCTAGGAGTACCAGGTGTATGCATAAGTCTTTTCCGGTTTCACTGAGATATGGCGCCAGCGAACAGTACACAAGGTATGAATTTGACACATACGTCAGTTCGTTCCTACCAACACACACAAGTTGAGTCCGCCAAACACAAGCATTTATGTTGTATCGTTCAGTGATCATGTCTAAGTTTGTGCCCTTTTCTTATTTAATCAAAATAGAAAGGCTGTGGAAAGTTATCGTTTGCTGGTAGAAACATATGGTGAACACGCTCCATCGATTAGGAAATGTGAAACACGGTTTCGATGGTTTAAACGTGGTGATTTCAATGTAAAAGGCAGTGATGGGACCAGAGCGGTATAATGTATTATGATCTATTGAAACCCGGCGAAACAGTTAATGCACAACGCTATTGCCAACAAACGATTAATTTAAATCACGCATTGATCGAAAGACGACCTGAATGGTCCAGAAGACATGGTAAAGTCATTTTGTTACAAGACAATGTGCCGTCTCACACCGCAAAACCAGTGAAATACACCTTGAAATCGCTTGGATGGAACATCCTTCCGCACCAGCCGTACTACCCCGACCTGTCGCCATCTGACTATCACCTCTTCGTACCAATGGGCACGCGCTCGAAGACCAGCACTTCAGCAATTTCTAGGAAGTTGGAAAATGGCTTGACGAATAGTTTGCCGCAAAAGACAAGCAGTTTTTCTGGCATGGTATTCATTACTTACTTGAAAGATGGGCGAAGTTTGTAGAAGCCGATGGCCAATATTTTAAATAGACAAAAAACGTATTTGCCTTGCAACTTACGTGTTTTTCTTGCAACAAAAATCGGAAAAAAACTTATGCATACATCTTGTAATATAAAATCCTGATGGTATTAACTACAGCACATTACTTGAATCTTGTGCACCCAGATTCTCCTATATCCACTTCACTGTGCCATTTCTGAAACACACCCCTGTTCCTATATTTAACTCAAATTGTGTTTCCTAATTCTATATGAAATTGTCAAAGAAAGAAAATACTTCAAATTCAAGGATGAGGTATTATTTCTAGGTCGGTCTCCCTTTACTTAAATATGGAATCAATAAGAATGGAAATAAACGTGAATGAAGGGATCAGCATTGAGTAAATGGGCGTTTCCCTCTGGGATCCATTAGCAGTGCCGTGAACAGACAGTTTTTATCAGCAAGGGAGGAGAGCTAAGTTAAAAGTAAATATAAAATTCAACAATCTCCGAAATAATGGCATACGCTTCTTAATTAAGTCAACATGTGTTAGCACATGTGCTAACGGTAGAAAATTTAACAGCTAACAGGGATTTAAAGGGTCTAACATTCTACTCGAAAATACAAAAAGAAGCATGTGTATTAATTGGAACACAGACTGAATTCTTAGAGTGCGGAATTTAATGTACTGAATCTCCCAACAGGTCGCCCGCCAGCGGAATTTAGGGCGTGTACAACGACTGTCAGATAAACAGCCAGATACGTAGGCTGCATTTTTGCAAACTAGAAGTTAAATGTTTTCTTGTGTACTACCAACGGATTTTAACTACGGTACTGTTATGCGGAAGTTGTATTAACATTTTTATTGAGTTGGCAGTAAGTTTACTGAATATGTGGTGAAATTCAGCGCGGTGGTACACGGTGCTTTCGGTTGTTTAGTGCTATTTCTTTTGAAACTGTACTACTAGAGTCCAACTAGACTCTTATTTGGATATAACGTGGAAGTTCAGATCAAGAAATGGACTAGGACTGAATTCTACACATACGAAGAATGTTGAAATTAATTAAAAATATAACGAAACTCAGAAATTGTTGTAGAAATAAAAAGATGAAAATGTTACCTGGACGCAATGTTACGGTTCATGTTATTCATCTTATCAAATAATTCCTACCACACGATATAATTTTGTTCTTTGTGTAATACTAATTACGAGGGTGCGCCTTCCGGCAAAAGTAAAGTTTATATTTGTAATCAACGCCACCGTATGCGGGGGAGGATAATTAATTGCATTATTAATACTTCAATTTATTGTTTTCAATTCAATAGGTAGTTAGTGTATTTTTTCAAGACAATGTTGGAATAGTAACTGATCAGGAATTTTGATCGCGTCTAATTAATGTTTCCGCCTCGCGGACTGGGTGTTTGTTCCAACACTTTTCTGTTCATATTCAGACAACCTCACTACACTTGCAACCACCCCAGAAACATGCAATAGTGATTACTAGACCTCGTATTTTTAGGTGATAAAATGTTATTTTAGCTGCCTAAAGTATACTCTCAAATTGGTTCTAAAATGCCTTTATACAGCTTCACTTTTAGGTATTTTAATAGGCGTCAATTAAATTATCATGTTTATTTTTCTAAATTAATAATAGATCGTTAAGGGGAAATATAAAACAAATTTCACACACCTCTTTGCTGCAAAAGTCACATAATATAATTGTATTATTTATTTATTTATTTATTTATTTATTTATTTATTTATTTATTTATTTATTTATTTATTTATTTACTTATTTATTTATTTATTTTATTTACTTATTTATCTATTCGTGTCTTTATGGCGTGGCGAAGTTAGGGCTCTTAGAGCTATCTTACTCTTAACCACATACATATATTTTTACAGCATTAATTTAAAATATCATGGAAATCAATTACAGTTATTGAGTTACCCGTAGATAAGTCTGATAAGGAATAACAATAATACAATTAATTAAGATTACTATTGATGGAGAATTTTAGGATAAATGGACAGTAGATAATAACAAAATGATACGAACTTAATACCTAAAAGAATATGAATATATCTACTAATTAAACTTAAAGGAAAACTTATTGAAATACAAGGCTAAAATGAATTAACTGAATATTACTATGTTACAGTCTGAGTATACTAAAATCGATGTTACTATGTAATCGATTTCTAGGAACAGTGCATAGCCTTAAATTAGAGCAGTAAGAGCGTAAATGGGATAGCCTAAGACACTTACATCCAGTACGTACTTTTTGGTTTCATTCACTTACTCTTACATTCATACGAGTCAACTGCATGTACTTAGGAGGAATTTAAGGTAGGCTGTTTTAAATGTCCTAGACGAGCAACACTCTTTTAAAATCTTCCGGGAGCGTATTCCATAACCTCGAAGCATAAACCAGGAATGAATGGCTGTATTTCTTCGACAAGGTACTGTTTCAAGTAGTGATCCTGAACGAGAGTTAATTTCGTGGAATGAAGTAACAAGCCTAAAATTGGACGACAGAAGTGGGGCTGCAGCAACTGATAGACGAGGGTCAATTGGTGGGGTTTTCTACGTTCATTTAAACGTAACCATCCCAACGTTTTGTGGTATGGTGTTATATGAGCATCATGTCGGAGCTGGAAGGCATATCGAATTCAAGAGTTCTGTACCCGTTGTAGTAATTTTACCATCCGATGCGAAATGAGGAATCTCCTGTAACCAGTTTTGAAATACGGACGACGTGGAACCTGACACTTTTGGCATAATTCACACACTGAAAAAACGTGGATATAGAAATGTTCTCACATAATGAAAAGGTGTTCTTTATCGAGCAGGTCAATAGATATTGTATCCTGTCTCGCGACAGACTACGGGAGTGTTCGCTGCAGGAGTTTCTTATGGCTTTTCGAGGAGTGTGGTTTACAACTTTCCGATTTTAAGATTTTGTTTAAGATACTGAAAACGATACTGAAAATATTTTCCTTTCTTGGGATATATGGAAAGTATTTTAACCGATTTAGGGACAAAAATACGAATTACAGGAATATAGGCAAATATAGGTTTTAACGTCAATTCGGGCATTTTTAGACACTATAGGACCACTGTTTCTAAAGTAATAAATCAATGAAACGTGCAAATACAACTTACTTTTAAGTTATCTTTTCAGTTACAAAATAGGTGTTTCCTTAAAATTCGAGGTCTAGTGATTACATCCTTCTATATAGGCTTGGCACCAGGAACGCTACCCGGCTGTAAAATATGGCCAAATTCACATGTGCGACACAGCCCGCACCCGTGACCACACAGGTGTGGGAAAGCAGAAGAACAATAAGAATTACTGATTTATTTTTCTTCATCAAATTACAATATATAAAAAACAGATTTCTTAATATTCAAAAACAACAGGACAATAATAATAACTCAGTAGCAAACAAACAATTTAACAGCCTAAAACACACAGTCAAGGACAACAACTTAAGGTTCACCAAGGCAGACAAAAGCAATACTACTGTACAGTAATAATTAATAAAACTGAATACATTAAAAAGACAGAGCATTTATTCGCAGATAATAAATTGACTCCTGTTAAGGAAAACCCCATTGTTTTGTCTCGCAGTAAGCTGAAGGAAAAAAGACTGACTGAATGGGTGGCTATATTTCTAGAAAATAGAACTCAGAGAATTAGAGTAGGCGAAGCTTTATCTGACCCTGTAATAATTAAGAGGGGAATTCCTCAAGGCAGCATTATTAGACCTCTTTGTTTTCTTATATATATCAATGGTATGTGTAAAGAAGTGGAATCAGAGATAAGGCTGTTTGCAGATGATGTTATTCTGTACAGAGTAATAAATAAGTTACAAGATTGTGAGCGGCTGCAGGGTGACCTCGATAGTGTTGTGAGAGGGACGATGGGCAATGGTATGATTATAAATGGGGTTAAAAGTCAGGTTGTGAGTTTCAAAAATAGGAAAAGTCCTTTCAGTTTTAATAACTGTGTTGATGGGGTGAAAGTTCCCTTTGGGAATATAAGAAAAGACCTTCATTGGAGTAATCACATAAATATGATTGTTAATAAAGGGTGCAGATCTCTGCACATGATTATGGGGGTATTTAGGGGTTGTAGTAAGGATGTAAAGGAGAGGGCATATAAGTCTCTGGTAAGACCCCAACTAGAGTATGGTTCCAGTGTATGGGACTCTCACCAGGATTACTTGATTCAAGAACTGGAAAAAATCCAAAGAACAGCAGCTCGATTTGTTCTGGGTGATTTCCGACAAAAGAGTACCGTTACAAAAATGTTGCAAAGTTTGGGCTGGGAAGACTTAAGAGAAAGGAGACGAGCTGCTCGATTAAGTGGTATGTTCCGTGCTGTCAGAAGAGAGATGGCGTGGGAGGACATCAGTAGACGAATAAGTTTGAGTGGTGTCTTTAAAAATAGGAAAGATCACAATATGAAGTTGGAATTCAAGAGGACAAATTAGGGAAAATATTCGTTTATGGGAAGGGGAGTTATGGATTGGAATAACTTACCAAGGGAAATGTTCGATAATTTTCCAATTTCTTTGCGATCATTTAATAAAATGCTAGGAAAACAACAGATAGGGAATCTGCTACCTGTTCAAAGTTATTGCAGCAAAAAACGGCACTAACCGTGCCAAACATGGTTCAATGCTTGTATGATTGTACACCCAGAAACATTTATCACTGGACAAATTGAATTTTTACGAAAATTTTCTTCTTGACGTAAATCAAAGACCAAATTTCACACTACTTCAGCTGGTCGGTATTACTACTACACTCAGTTTCAAGGCCGTAACGCTAGGTGCACTGGCGATACCTCCCAAATTGGCACGTATTCTCTACAGTGTATTTGGGTTAACCACGTGGTGAATGCAAATATTGGAGTTGGCAACTAGGTTTCGAGATCGCACTCTGCCGATATACTGTAGATCGATATGAGTAGCATCTTGGGATTGGTAGAATGTCTATGTTCCAGCGCATAACCACCAGACACAGCCAAAATCTGCCAAAACATCAATTTAGAAGTAAAACCGTGCGGATTATAGTATCTTTAAAACATTTACTTGTTTCTCTGGAACAAAAATATTTGTATTTATCGACTTGACTGCCTGGCCAGATTAACTTTGGAAGGCATTGGAACGGTAGAGGAAAAAGGACAACTCTGAAAGTAATGAACCAATCTCGATGTTACGCAAGCTTGTTCGGAAAGTATCCCAAAGAGTGTTTGTCATCTCTGCCTCCTGCGACACTGAAATGGGCAGGTCGATGCAGTGAATTTTAGTAATTATCTTCCGTCTCGTTTAGCAGGTGCCAGGGCGTCTCTTTAAAATGGTGCCGAAAATTAACCGTCATTGTGTAGGGTACGTGAGGACTGTTTTCTAAGAAAGGTTTTCGTATTACTGACTCTATATAAAACATTGTCGTAAGAGTGGTTCTACCGTCGAGAACGTGACAGAGGGTCGTCAATAAACATTATCTCCCAAATGGTTCCCGTAAGAGGACACTAGTGAAAATGTCGTGTGTTGTGCTTGCAGACGTGCAGCGAATGACGTGCCAGGAAAATTCGAGAATCCACATGAGACGGACAAGAAAGTAAAAAATCCTTCCGGCAAGCAACTCAATAAAATCATCCTAGGGATGTGAGATACGAATTTCAGGTGAATAAAATATAACGACGAATGAGAATAATTATATTCTTTATTTTTTCCTGAAAATTACATTCCATTCCTTAATCATCGTCATCCGGTCGATTACATTAGCAGTTTGCCTTGCTCTATCACTACGAGCGCTAATGTGACTTGCAGAGTTTCACTTAAGCCCTTATAGTTACAATTGGTGCCAACTTTTAAAAAATTAAAAGAGCTGAAGTTATTGAACCAAGGAACACATTACAGAGATAAATATGTAAATAAGTTGACTTGGCTAGGGAAAAAAGAAAGCAAGTAAAGGAACAAGCGATTTTAGGCTGTTTTTTTCCGGAACTGCATTTAGGCCTGAAGCGATTTGCTTTGATAGCGCTATCCAAGACTCTCTATTTGAAACCTTTACGGGCCCTATAGCCCTTCAAATTTAGACGCAGTTGAGGAAAATGCCTAATTTTACGATTTTCGCAGTATGGGGACCGCTACTTTGTCTGCTAAGAAACGTTCTCCACATTAAAATGTCTCTGTCCCTCATGCATGTCTTATCCATTTTTGAACATTCGGACTCTGAAACGATATTTAAAACAACCCTCACCCGTCTACGATGTAGGATGATAGTGAACAACCCATTTCCTGTGGGGCCGATTAGAGAAGGCTTCGGCTGAACAGCAGGTACGGTAGTTAACTAGACTTCCAGCTCTATATTCGCGAGACTGAGGGATTTTCTTTGTTTTCCATTCTCCTGCACTAAGGAAATTGACGGGACAGTTCACTGCCGCACCCACCTCTCCTTCTCCTGAAATCACACTACCGAGACAATCTTCCTCGCCTGAGATCCTGCGTTAGTCTAGGAGGCCCGCTCTACTGATTACGGAATGAAAACTTGGCAGTGATGGCATGTATCTTGCCTGTCGTAAGAGGAGGCTAAAAGGGTTAATCCCATTTTGAGCGAGGATTGGTGACCACCCAATTGCTTCCAATTTCATCCTTCCTCTCCGGCCTCAGTTGTTCTTCCCGACTCCAACGTAATTGGGTTTTCGAGGCGCAGGGACTCCCTCATATTCAGGCCCTTCTTCTTTTTTTAGTACATTCATTTTTCGCAGGCTTGGACCTCTACTATTTTCACTTCTGGTTCGTATTAAGAGGGGATACTTTAAGATGTATCTCCTCTTAAAACAATAATCAACACCGCCACCATCACAACCAGTGGTGGTCTGGTGCGGGTGGTCTGATAAGCTCACCAGACAAAACATTTTTCACCCTGCAGAAATCATTATAAGCGTAATTTAATAGCGTGTAACTGCGCCTCAGAATTCGATAACGGCCTGGTTTCGGTCGGGAGATGAGTCCACAAGGTTAAGCAGGTACGTAGAATCTAGGTTAAGCCACTAGCGGAGGATTTGATCATGAAATTCCACCAAATTACGGCGATGCTGATGTCGGCATTTTACGAGCTGTTCCAACATGCCCCTCACATTTTCAATGGGGTTCAAGTCAGGTGATTTTGCAGACCAATGGAGATCTAATAGGATGGGGAAATGGGAGTGTCACATATGCGTCCAGCGCGATTAACCTTGCTGTTATTACCTTCAAAAGTCTGGGTATCAGTATCATACTCATCATGCAGATGTTGACTGAAAGGCAACACCTGATCATCCAGAATGTTTAAATAAGCATGTTAATACATGTTAGTGGTCAGCTCAGTGATCGAACTCTATCCATTATACGAACAACACCCTCAAAACATCACAGACCCACCTCCAGCATAAACCTGTCCTTGCACATATCCAGGATGAAATACTTCATCTGGCCTTCGTTACATTCGACGACGTGCTTCATTGGAATACATGTAAAAAAGAGATTCGTCAGACCACATTGCGTTCATCCGGTCAAGTACTGTCCACCTTCGATGAGTTCTAGCCTATTGAAGACGGGCAGCTTTACGTGCATGAGTGAGCAATGGCGTCTTGCTAGGTGGCCGACGCCAAATGTTCATTGCATGCAGTTCCCGTCGCAATGTTCTCTCACTAACAGGTTGGGATGGACATTCATTCACTGACTGCATCAATTCCTGGCGGGTTCGGAAGCGATTTTGATTCACAAGCCTTGAAACGTGTCCCCGGTCCCTCTCAGACAGGATCTTTTCCCGATGACAACTCTGACGTAGTGTTTCATGGCCAGTGTAGTAAACCACTGCTTGTAGACGCGTTGAACTGTCCACTGCTAAACACCGACAAATCCAGTAACTTCACGCACCGTAGGTCCATGGGCACGGCCTAACACGATTGCCCATTTTTGCCACTCTGTCACATCCTTATATCCACCCATGTTGACGTACACGGTCTGCTTGAAAACCAGTGTATCACGGATCCCTACTGCCTTACTCTCACGTAGAGGCAGTGCGCATGCGGTTGAGCACAAGACTCGTTTGCTGCGTGGTCTGTACAGGCTTAACATCTATCTGTGCGTGCACACTACGTAACTATTTTTTTTGTGCGGTGAGCTTAGAATATAACTGGTCGTGGAAGGGGGCACGGCATTCAGTCAAATAGGAACACATTAAATATCGTCGGGACGTATCCTGGACAACTTTCTGTAAACAACGTTTACATCGCTCTGTATTCAGGGCATCTTTCCTGGAGGAGTGTGAGAGGTGGGTAGATTCGGAATATCTTGTGGTTCAGATAAATGTAACTGGCATGAAGCAAGTTGCAAGAGTGATCATTGAACCTTTAAGGGCTTTGAGGTAAGACATCGTGAGATATTTGCATGTGTTGATAGTGATAGGTGTCTCGGTAATAACATGGGCTGTAGATACAATACGCGGACTGAACTAGTACGCGCTGTCTGCTCCCTCGATGCAACTAGATTTGCCAGGTTGTACGTTTTTCCAGTATTGATACTTTTCTTACTGTTTATTTAGCCCTACCTTTTGTTATTTCCCCGTACGGCACTTTCTACCTTTTTGATATTTAACGCTGGCTTATAGCAGAAACCATAACAATTCTTCTTCATAATATAACAACAATGCACATTGTATTGATTATTTGTTATTAATGCCACAGTTACGCAAGATTCAACTGCGGCATTTGATTGATGTTGCGTATGTTCGCATATTCAGAAAGAGCTGTGGCAAGACGAATGCAGAAATATTCCTCTAATATTATTGGGAAATAAGTAGTATAATTGGACAGTTCTGCCGCCACCACCTCCTCCGGGCTCCCAGGGCTCCCTCCACCACCCGCGGGAAATTTGAATTTTTGCGGGAAATTTGAATTTTGGCGCGATATTTGAATTTGTAAACAACGCTACGTGCTTTTTGACAGCTGTCATCGACAACAACGCATCGCTAACCTCACTGCTGCCATCTTGACGGGCCTAAAACTCAGTGGTACCAACTTAAACTAACTAGCACGAGGTAAACAAAGCCACGTGTTTTTTGACAGCCACGTGCTTTTTGACAGACAACAACGCATCGCTAACCTCAGTACTGCCATCTTGGCGGGCCTAAACCTTAGTGCTACCAACTTAACCTCACTAGCGTGAGATAAACAAATCCACGTGCAGCTGTCATCCGCCATCTTTAATCCAGAGAGAACAGTGCTGCAATCTTTAGTTGAAATGTGGTGGCGGCAAATTCCACGTGCTCTTGTTTGGAAACATATCAACATGCTTTTTTGACAGCTGTCAACCGCCATCTTTAATCACCGTGCCGCCCTCTTTAGCTACTTACCTTTGAAATGTGGTGGCGGTAAATTCCACGTGCTTTACAAACCTATATGCTTTTCTGACAGCTGTCATCCGCCATCTTTAATCCAGAGAGAACAGTGCTGCAATCGTTAGTTGAAATGTGGTGGCGGCAAATTCCACGTGCTCTTGTTTGGAAACAAAGCCATGTGCTTTTTTGACAGCTGTCATCCACCATCTTTAATCAACAGAGCACCATGCTGCTATCATGCGGGCAATTTCGTCAGCTGTCATCCGCCATCTTTAATCCACAGAACACCGTGCTGCCCTCTTTATGGCTACTACCTTAAGCACGTAGTCGCGGGCAATTTGAAATGTTCTGTTAGCTATCATCCGCCATCTTTAATCAAGAGAGCACCGTGCTGCCCTCTTTAGCTTCCTTAATCCAGAGAGAACAGTGCTGCAATCGTTAGTTTGAAATGTGGTGGCAGCAAATTCCAAGTGCTCTTGTTTGGAAACAAAGCCATGCGCTTTTTTGACAGCTATCATCCGCCATCTTTAATCAACGGAGCACCGTGCTGCTATCATGAGGGCAATTTCGTCAGCTGTCATCCGCCATCTTTAATCCACAGAACACCGTGCTGCCCTCTTTATGGCTACTACCTTAAGCACGTAGTAGCGGGCAATTTGAAAAGTTCTGTTAGCTATCATCCGCCATCTTTAATCAAGAGAGCACCGTGCTGCCCTCTTTAGCTAGATACCGTTGAAATGTGGTGGCGGCAAATTGTACGCGCTCTTGTTTGGAAACAAACTCACGTGCTTTTTTGACAGCCATCATCCGCCATCTTTAAGCAACAGAGTACAGTGCTGCCCTCTTTGTTGTGGCGGTAAATTCCACGTGCTCTTGATTGGAAACAAAGCCATGTGCTTTTTTGACAGCTGTCATCCGCCATCTTTAATCAACAGAGCACCGTGCTGCTATCATGCGGGCAATTTCGTCAGCTGTCATCCGCCATCTTTAATCCACAGAACACCGTGCTGCCCTCTTTATGGCTACTACATTAAGCACGTAGTAGCGGGCAATTTGAAAAGTTCTGTTAGCTATCATCCGCCATCTTTAATCAAGAGAGCACCGTGCTGCCCTCTTTAGCTAGATACCTTTGAAATGTGGTGGCGGCAAATTGTACGCACTCTTGTTTGGAAACAAACTCACGTGCTTTTTTGACAGCCATCATCCGCCATCTTTAAGCAACAGAGTACAGTGCTGCCCTCTTTGTTATGGCGGTAAATTCCACGTGCTCTTGTTTGGAAACAAAGCCATGTGCTTTTTTTTGACAGCTGTCATCCGCCATCTTTAATCACCGTGCCGCACTCTTGCGTCAGCTGTCATCCGCCCAGCAATTCTCTTTCTATATAATAATTTCGTGTGGTTATTTCTAGCCAAGTGCAGTCTAAAAAAATAAATCCTAGTCTTGTTGTATCAGGAAGGGTAACTGGCTAAATCCCGGTCTTTCAGCGTCAGGAAGGGCAACCGGCCATACCGTGAAACAATAGTGTATGATGTAAGAGGCTAGATACTGCTTTTTAAAATCTAAGAAGAGCATCTAGCTGTAAAACCCCGATTCTCGTGTTTAAAAGAGCATCTAGTTGTAAAACAGATTCTTAATCCCAGTTCTTTGACGTCAGGAAGGGCAACCGGTCGAAAACAATAGTGTATGATGTAAGAGGCTAGATACTACCAGTTTTGCGTCAGGAAGGGCAACTCGTCTTAAAACAAATTCTTGCGATTTAAAATCTTAGTTTTGCGTCAGGAAGGGCATCCGGCTGTAAAACAATAGTTCGTGATACAGCGATTTAAAATCTAAGAAGTGCATCTAGCTGTAAATCCCCGATTCTCGTGTTAAAAAGAGCATCTAGTTGTAAAACAGATTCTTAATCCCAGTTCTTTGACGTCAGGAAGGGCAACCGGCCGAAAACAATAGTGTATGATGTAAGAGGCTAGATACTGCCAGTTTTGCGTCAGGAAGGGCAACTAGTCTTAAAACAAATTATTCTGATTTAAAATCTTAGTTTTGCGTCAGGAAGGGCATCCGGCTGTAAAACAATTGTTCGTGATACAGCGATTTAAAATCTAAGAAGAGCATCTAGCTGTAAATCCCCGATTCTCGTGTTAAAAAGAGCATCTAGTTGTAAAACAGATTCTTAATCCGAGTTCTTTGACGTCAGGGAGGGCAACCGGTCGAAAACAATAGTGTATGATGTAAGAGGCTAGATACTGCCAGTTTTGCATCAGGAAGGGCAACTAGTCTTAAAACAAATTCTTGCGATTTAAACATTTTTTAATCCCAAGAGAATCGAACCCGAGACTACCGGGTGAGAGGCATGCACACTAAACCAAACTGTAGGCTATAGGTTACATTTTTTTGTTCCACAGTCTTTGAAGTTGTATCGGCGCAGTCATTCAGAGCGAGGTGCGGAATGCATGTGTTGGCTGAAATTGTACACACATCTTCCGGCTGTAGTAACCTTAAACGAAGACGCGGTGTGCTGATAAGCCACTTGTAACTCATGGAACATCTTATTGCTAGATTATAAGCGTATTAAGGTTGTAAAATATTCTGTTCTGTAAAACTGAAATAGTCCTCCTCTGTGGTGTAGTAGTTGGTGTGATTAGCTGCCACCCCCGGAGGCCCGAGTTCGATTCCCGGCTCTGCCACGGAATGTGTAGCATTTAGCCCGTGTAAGTTCCTAACATAAAATATCATGATTGTCCGGAGAGGTTAAAACACAGTGCCAGCATATAGCCCACTCCTATCGAAAGAACATGCACGGCGCCGGCATGTAGGCTTCTCCTGTTGAAGGAGCCTGTACAAGGTTTAACACCCCTCTATCAACAGCCCTTACTTAATGCTGGCTTTTTGCACACCCTCGAAACTGCCTAAGAATGTAATATACAATACTAGGGAGAGGGTAAAACCCAGTGCTGGTACATAGCCTACTCCTACCGAAGAAGCCTGCACAGAGCTTAACGCCTCCATCCGACAAATGAATCACCCTCAACACTCTTGTACTCACAATCATTTTCGAAGGAGTCTGCATAAGGTTTAACGTCCCCATCAACAGCCCTTACTTAATGCTAGCTTTTTTGCACACCCCGCCTCTTAGATCATACACCATAGTTTTACGACCGGTTACCCTTCCTGACTAGGATTTTAAATCGCAGTATACGCGATAAATTTGTTATAGCGGGTTTTATAACTTGATATCCCGGTACCGGCACATAGCCTACTCCTACCGAAGAAGCCTGCACAAGGCTTATTGCCTCCGTCCGATAGATGTAGGCTACTCCTGTTGAAGGAGCCTGTACAAGGTTTAACACCCCTCTATCAACAGCCCTTACTTAATGCCGGCTTTTTTGCACACCCTCGAAACTACCTAAGAATGTAATATACTACCGTAGGGAGAGGGTAAAACCCAGTGCTGGTACATAGCCTACTCATACCGAAGAAGCCTGCACACAGCTTAACGCCTCCATCCGACAAATGAATCGCCCTCAACAATCTTGTACTCACAATCATTTTCGAAGGAGTCTGCATAAGGTTTAACGTCCCCATCAACAGCCCTTACTTAATGCAGGCTTTTTTGCACACCCCGCCTGTTAGATCATATACCATAGTTTTACGACCGGTTACCCTTCCTGACTAGGATTTTAAATCGCAGTATACGCGATAAATTTCTTGTAGCGGGTTTTATAACTAGATGTCCCGGTACCGGCACATAGCCTACTCCTACCGAAGAAGCCTGCACACAGCTTAACGCCTCCATCCGACAAATGAATCACCCTCAACACTCTTCAATCATTCTCTACTTCGGAAGATAGCGGGTTCGAACTCCTACTGTTGGAAGCCGTAAAAAATAGCAAATGCTAGAAGAGGGACCTGCGCGATCGCCATAACGTGTAATTACATGATCTAGCTGAATGTAGTTTTAGCTCAATGCCTTTAAGTGCCTACAGGTAAGGAATACCGCGGATGTAGCTTAGTACCCTCCCGTTTAAGTCCAGAAGTCGAGGATCGCGCGCTAACTTTCCAAGGCTCGATCCGCTGCAGAACTCTTAAATTCTGACACCTCGGCATCAACAGGAGGTTCGATTCCGGCTTAAATACGTCAGCCTGCGGGTCTCAGTGTAAGACCTTCAGGAGAGCTCTTGTTGCATAAAAATTTAGTTCCGACTGCACTGCAGTTGTCAGCGATTTTCACATCCGCTTGGTAACAAGCAGCATATTGACTCGCTGCAGTCTGCGTGAAGCGCTCACAGTTCTCTGTATGCGTTTATTACGTACACATCTCCCGTCTAAGTACTGTCTGCTGTGAATATTATTCTTCTGCCTTTATCTTAAGGTAAGCTAGAACTGTTAGTTACTGTTTGCAAAGCAACTTCTACGCTAGGTAATAGACATCTACATTCATATATGTTTGTTCTTTTCTTTTTTAGGTACCGTTCGAGTTACAGGCTTGAAAGTACGCATTTTATTCATCCGAGTAACAGTCTGCAGCACGTGCATTTTTAAGGTATGTTTTCGAACTTTGAGTTGTAAAGATAGCTAGGTTAACTGATGTACCCTACACTACATTCATATATGTTTGTTCTTTTCTTTTTAGATCCGACCAGAATATTATCATTCGAGTTTCAGGCTGGAACGTACGCATTTTATTTATCCGAGTAACAGTCTGCAGCACGTGCATTTTTAAGGTATGTTTTCGAACTTTGAGTTGTAAAGATAGCTAGGTTAACTGATGTACCCTACACTACATTCATATATATTTGTTCTTTTCTTTTTAGATACGACCAGAATATTATCATTCGAGTTACAGGCTTGCAAGTACGCATTTTATTCATCCGAGTAACAGTCTGCAGTGCGAAGATTTTAAGGTATGTCTGACCTCTATTCGTTGAAACTTGGTTCCTTCCAAACATCTTAACTTTAAGCTAATCATAAATAGTTGTTCTCTTCAATCCTCATGCTATAGACGAGGTTAATCTTATAATTTCAAACACGCACACATAGCTATGTCTGTCCTCAACAGGCTGAAACTTTGTTTCTTCTAAAACATCGTAACTTTAGTCTATTGATAAATAGTCGTTCTCTTCAATCCTCATGCTGTAGATGAGGTTAATTTTATAATTTCAAACACACACATAGCTATGTCTGACCTCAACAGGCTGAAACTTGGTTTCTTCTAAAACATCGTAACTTTAGTCTATTGATAAATAGTCGTTCTCTTCAATCCTCATGCTATAGACGAGGTTAATTTTATAATTTCAAACACACATAGCTATGTCTGACCTCAACAGGCTGAAACTTGGTTTCTTCTAAAACATCATAACTTTGATCTATTGATAAATAGTCGTTCTCTTCAATCCTCATACTATAGACGAGGTTAATTTTATAATTTCAAACACACACATAGCTATGTCTGTCCTCAACAGGCTGAAACTTGGTTTCTTCCGAACATCGTAACTTTAGACTCTTGATAAAAAGTCGTTCTCTTCAATCCTCATGCCATGGACGAGGTTAATTTTATAATTTCAAACACACACATAGCTATGTCTGACCTCAACAGGCTGAAACTTGGTTTCTTCTAAAACATCGTAACTTTAGTCTATTCATAAATAGTTATTTTCTTTAATCTGCATGTCATAGAAGAGGTTAATGTTATAATTTCAAACTCACAGCAATGTCCGACCTCTATACATTGAAACTTGGTTACTTCTGAACATCTTAACTTTAAGCTAATCATAAATAGTTGTTCTCTTCAATCCTCATGCTATAGACGAGGTTAATCTTATAATTTCAAACTCACAGCAATGTCCGACCTCTATACATTGAAACATGGTTTCTTCCGAACATCGTAACTTTAGTCTATTGATAAATAGTCGTTCTCTTCAATCCTCATGCTATAGACCAGGTTAATTTTATAATTTCAAACACACATAGCTATGTCTGACCTCAACAGGCTGAAACTTGGTTTCTTCTAAAACATCGTAACTTTAGTCTATTCATAAATAGTCGTTCTCTTCAATCCTCATGCTATAGAAGAGGTTAATCTTATAATTTCAAACTCACAGCCATGTCCGACCTCTATACGTTGAAACTTGGTTCATTCCGAACATCGTAACTTTCTTTTCAGATGTTCCCCTGCTGTGAGGAATGTAATGTAACGTTTACAAGGCGAGATAACTTCATGCGCCATATGAAATCAAAACACCCTAGCATAACATCTGCTTTATGTAAAGTTTGTAGTGTGTATTTCGCTAACGTAGAGCGATACGAGGCTCACTTAGTAGAGGTACATCAAATATCTACTTGCCCTCAGGTAGTAGTAGGGAAAAAGCGTGCAGCTACTGATGTAGCTGAAAAAAGTACTAGTAGTAAAAAACATAGAAAAAATCATGAACTTCAAACTATTCACTGCGAGCACTGTAACACTGATGTACCATCTTCGCATTTTCAGGGACACTTACGGAGTAATGCACATAAAAATAATGCGTGTAGAAGTGGTAGTAACGCAAACATCGAGGAAATTAATACAGCATTTAAAAGTAGGATTGCTAGTTAGAGAATTCGCACCAGTCAAAAGTTTCAGAGCACTTCAAACTTTTTAAATTGCGTTCAACCGGATGTACAACAGCTTCTAGCTAAATCTTTGTCCAATCATAATTTATTTAAATTTAATTTTGAACTTTTCGCCTTGTACATTAGAAGCACGGATGAATCCGAAATAACGGACATTAAATCATTTAATACGAAGAATTTTGTCATAAGTGAGTCGGCTAATTTTGGTGATGTACTTAGGGATGTCTCTAACATTATTTCAACTAAGAGCGAGGAATTTCAGGAAAAGGAATCAGGGTGGGCTTTAGTTGAAATAATGTATCTAGAAGTTAACATCAATAAGTACAATCCTATGCGTGGATCTTCGCACATCGAGCTGCCGACATGGATTCAGCAAAGAAAAGCTGTTGTAAACATCCAAAACAATGACGAAGCATGTTTTGCATGGGCGGTGATGTCGGCTTTAAATCCTGCTAAATCGAATGTAGCGAATAGAACATCATGGTATCCACACTATTCAACGCAACTAAATTTCGATAGTATAGAATTTCCTGTGCAGATAAAGGATATTAAGCGCTTTGAGGGACTAAATAATACTAGCATTAATGTGTATGGTGTAGAGAAAAAGTCTGTAGTAGGTCCTCTGTATTATACATGTCATAAGAAGAGTACTCATGTTAACTTACTCTATATTGAAAACAGTGAGAATAGCCACTTTTGCTGGATTAAAAATCTGAGTAGACTTGTTGGTAGTCAGTTGTCAAAACATGATGGTAAAAAGTGTCTATGTGATGGATGCTTGCAGTATTTTAGAACTGAAGATCAGTTAACGAAGCATTCCAAGAATGACTGCAATCATGTACGTACAGAGATACCTACTACAGGCAATAATGTTTTAAAATTTACAAATTTTCACAAGCAGATGTGGGTACCGTTCGTGATTTATGCAGACTTTGAAGCTATCCTCACGCCATGCAACACATGCTTACGTAATCCTGACAACTCTTTCACTAATACTACGCACATGCATGTCCCGTATAGCTTCGCGTATTACATCAAGTGTAGTTACGATAGTACGCTTAACAAGTTAGAGCTGTATCGACGACATGATGCTGCTAAAGTATTTTTAGAAAGACTTGAAAGTGATGCAGTTCGTCTTGGTCGTATTCTAAATAGTAATATTCCTATGAAGCCACTCACCGAAATTCAGTTAAATGATCATGAACGTGCTACAAAGTGTAGCATTTGTGATGGGGAATTTTCCGAAAATGATCATGATCATTTAACTGGTTTCTACAGATGTGCCGCTCATTATAGCTGTAATCTTAAGTATAGAGTTCCTAAATTTATCCCTGTAATTTTTCATAACTTATCTGGTTACGACTCTCATTTCATCATTTCACAATTTGGAGCTTCAGATGAAAAAGTAGATATAATCCCTCAGAATAAAGAGCGGTACATTGCGTTTGCAAAGTCTGTAAAAGTAGATGCTGAGCATTCTATAAAACTGAGATTCCTTGACTCGTTTCGCTTTATGGCGAGTAGCCTCGATAAACTTTCTAGTCATTTACAGCCTGAACAATTTACGGAAATTCGACGCGTTTTTCCCGAAGAAGCGCAGTTTAATTTACTTCGGCGTAAGGGTGTTTTTTGTTATGAATATCTCGACTGCTTAGAACGCCTCGAAGAACGTGCCTTACCATCGAAACAATCCTTTTACAGCTCGCTAAATTCAGCAGATATTAGTGATGATGACTATTTACATGCACAACATATCTGGGAGCAGTTCCACATTCAAACGCTGGGTGAATACTCCGATTTATATTTAAAGACAGATGTACTTTTGTTAGCTGATATTTTTGAAAATTTTCGCTGTGTTTGCAAGAAAACCTACAGCCTTGACCCATGTCAGTATTTTACTACGCCAGGGTTAAGTTGGGACGCGATGTTAAAATACACGCAGGTGAATTTGGAACTGCTAACTGATATTGATATGGTGCACTTTATAAAATCATCTATTCGAGCCGGTCTAAGTCAGTGCAGCGGGAGGTATTCCAAGGCAAATAATAAGTACATGCCGAGTTTCGATTCTAGTCAGGAATCTCAGTGTATCGTTTATCTCGATGCTAATAATCAGTATGGGTGGGCGATGAGTCAGCATCTACCGGTGAGTGGTTTCCGCTGGCTAACGCAGTGCGAAATTGATGCTTTACAGCTGCACGCCCTAGGCGATGAAGCTGATAAAGGCTTTTTCCTCGAAGTTGACTTACAGTATCCTAAAGAGTTACACACTTCTCATAATGACCTACCGTTCTGCCCTGAAAACATGAAGCCCCCGTACATCGCATCAACGACGAAAATGCTAATTGCTAATTTATGCGATAAATCTAAGTATATCATTCATTACCGAAATTTAAAACAGTGTTTCCAGCATGGTTTGAAGTTATCCAAAATTCATCGCGTACTAGAATTTAATCAGTCACCGTGGCTAAAGCCATATATCGATCTGAACAATAATTTAAGAACGAATGCGATTAACGAGTTTGAAAAAGATTTCTACAAGCTCATGAATAACAGTGTGTTTGGTAAGACTATGGAAAATGTTGACAAACGCGTTGATGTAAAATTGATTACAAACTGGGATAATATTAAGAAAAGGTATGGTGCTAACTATTTAATAAGTAAACCAAATTTCCACAGCTGCACCATCATACATGAGAATTTAGTTATTATACAGATGAATCGTGTTAAGGTTAAGTATGACAAACCTACCTACGTCGGCTTTGCAGTACTTGAATTGGCTAAAACACTCATGTATGAATTCCATTACGATTATATGATGAAGAAGTACGCGCATAATGCGCAATTGCTCTACACAGATACCGATTCGTTTATTTATCAAATCAAAACTGATGACTATTACAATGATATAAAGCCGGACTTGGGTAGGTTTGATACAAGTAACTATCCTTCAAATAATCAATATCATCTACCGCTAGTGAACAAAAAGGTTCTAGGTAAAATGAAAAATGAATGTGCTGGGAATATTATCGATTCATTTGTAGGTACTAAATCCAAGTCATATTGCATAAAACTCTTAAATGAATTACAAATAAAGAGATTGAAGGGGGTTAAAAAGAATGTCGTTCAGAATCAGCTAAGTTTTGAAAACTTTAACAATTGCATTAAAAGTAATCCACCTGTTTTGCATAACAAATGTCTGTCATTAGAAGCAAGAAGCACCAGTTGTACACTCATTTAATTAGTAAGGTAGCCCTTAATAATGTTGATTGCAAACGGTTTGTCATTCCAAATTCTACCAGCACTCTAGCCTGGGGGCATAGTAGTATTGATGGGTACTACTTTACATAAAGCAGATGTGTGTGTAAACATTATGCTAGAGGTGTGTACTTACGTTACGCTGTCTTACATCACAATTCACTGTACATATTGTAGGGAGAGGTACGCTGAGAGTGTAGTACGGCAAGTTTAAACTTGTACATACAAGAATTGCATCGAGAAGTACGCAAACATCACTAGGGTAAAATGATTCGAGATAAAACTTGTACATACAAGATGTAAATAAATAATGTAGAATTGGCATATTCTTTTATTTTAGGTTAGGTATTACCTTCCTCCCGCTCCTTATTTGCAAGATAGAGTTTTTGTTTATTACTCAAAGAAGAAAAGCAAGAAAGAAGTTGTTGAGCAGATTCGTAAGTATGTTATTGTCTAGAGAGAATTATTTTTCTTTTTCTAAACAGTGTTTGATTGCAATGCAGTGTTCAACAACATCGAACTATAAACGGTAGTATGTGTTCAAGTCTAAACTTGCAATACTCTTGCTTTTGCAATGCACGTTCGATAGAGATGTAGCTTGATAGAGGAAGAAGAGCAGTTAGTAAATATGTTGAGAAGATATTTTGTTTTTCTTTCTAAACAGTGCTCGATTCTAGTTATACAATGCAGTGTTCAACAACATCGAACACTAGTATGCAGTTCAAGTTGTAATAAGTTTTGAACAGTAGTATGTGTATGTTCAAGTCTAAACATGGATCACTGCGGGTATGCGAGCGGATGACAGCTAACGAAATTGCCCGCATGAGGGTAGGACGGTGCTCTGTTCATTAAAGATGGCGGATGACAGCTAACGAAATTGCCGGTTTGTTTCCAAACAAGAGCGCGTACAATTTACCACCACCACATTTCAAAGGTAAGTAGCTAAAGAGGGCAGCACGGTGATTAAAGATGGTGGATGACAGCTGTCAAAAAAGCACATGGCTTTGTTTCCAAACAAGAGCACGTGGAATTTGCCGCCACCACATTTCAACTAACGATTGCAGCACTGTTCTCTCTGGATTAAAGATGGCGGATGACAGCTCTCAGAAAAGCATATAGGTTTGTAAAGCACGTGGAATTTACCGCCACCACATTTCAAAGGTAAGTAGCTAAAGAGGGCGGCACGGTGATTAAAGATGGCGGTTGACAGCTGTCAAAAAAGCATGTTGATTTGTTTCCAAACAAGAGCACGTGGAATTTGCCGCCACCACATTTCAACTAAAGATTGCAGCACTGTTCTCTCTGGATTAAAGATGGCGGATGACAGCTGCACATGGATTTGTTTATCTCACGCTAGTGAGGTTAAGTTGGTAGCACTAAGGTTTAGGCCCGCCAAGATGGCAGCACTGCCGATGACAGGTGACGAATTTACATCTACTACGATAAAGAGGGCAGCACAGTGCTCTGTGGTTTAAAGATGGCGGATGACAGCTGTCAAAAAAGCACGTGGCTGTCAAAAAGCACGTGGCTTTGTTTACCACACGCTAGTTAGGTTAAGTTGGTACTACTGAGGTTTAGGCCCGTCAAGATGGCAGTACTGAGGTTAGCGATGCGTTGTTGTCTGTCAAAAAGCACGTGGCTGTCAAAAAACACGTGGCTTTGTTTACCTCTCGCTAGTTAGGTTAAGTTGGTACCACTGAGGTTTAGGCCTGTCAAGATGGCAGCAGTGAGGTTAGCGATGCGTTGTTGTCGATGACAGCTGTCAAAATGCACGTGGCTTTGTTTACAAATTCAAATATCGCGCCAAAATTCAAATTTCCCGCCAAAATTCAAATTTCCCGCCAAAATTCAAATTTCCCGCGGGTGGTGGAGGGAGCCCTGGGAGCCCGGAGGAGGTGGTGGCGGCAGAACTGTCCAATTATACTACTGAAATATATTAGCATCTAAAAGTGTCAGTGACTCTGTTAATATACTGAAATCCCCTGAAAGTACCGGGTGTCCACAAATAAAGTTGTAGTATTCAGCGCGGTACAGCACGGGCTGTAATGATCGTAGAGTCAGAAATATCATAGATAAGCTAACTAGGCAATGAGCTCCCAAATGATGCCACAAAAATTATTTGTTCCAAGTTTTGCCAGCAGGCGAAGTATGGCGCTGTAAGCAGTCAGAACGTCCAATATTTCGTAACTCTGACGACAAAATGTTCTGCCGGTAGTAATAGGTTGTGTCAGTCTCTTGCTTGTTGTTTGGTGACGCACGCCTATTCCTTTTGTGAAGTGAATCTTCGTTGTAACTTAAGAAAGTTGAACTCTTCCGTGTGAAGGAACTGTTGGAAAGAGAGACCGTGCATTACTAGTGAAGTTATTTTATAAGAATTGTAGCGATAGCAACGCTGCATTGCGGGAATATCGCCGATAGAATCAACCGAGATGAGGTCCTATGACAAGTAATGTGCTTAAGAAAATGATTAGGAAATTCGAGGAAACAGGTGGATTAAGTGTCGCGCCAGGGAGAGGATGGCGCTCCAACCTTACGGATGTTGTTGATGAAGTTGTTGTAGCTGTAGCAGACCGTGCAGCACTTTCTCCTAATTCTGTAACCAGTGCTCGGGCTGTGTCACGTGAATTGTCGCTACCCCGATCAACAGTTCACAAGATTTTGCGGCACATTTTACACTGGTATCCCTACAAACCTCTCACTGTTCACAAATTGAAACCCCAAGATGTTGCACAACGCCACGTCTTTGCCCTTCGGTTTCTGGCGCGCATGGAAGTGGACAACAGGTGGCCGGGGAATATTCTGTGCACTGACGAGGTGCATTTTACTCTGGAGGGTGCAGTGAATGCACAGAACTGTCGCATATGAGGTTCGACTCCTCCAAACGTTGTGCAGAAACAGCCATTGCATTCAGCTTACGTGACTGTTTGGTGTGGTTTTACAAGCTCCTTCATCCTCGGTCCGTTTTCTCTTTGATGATACAACACCTCGTAGGCCTCGTGACATCTACACGCTACACGGACCTCCTTGTGCAACACGTGATTCCAGCTTTGCAGAAACGCAACTTTGACCACACCATTATCTTTATGCCAGATGAACAACGCCACACATCGCTCGCCAGGTGAAATAATTGCTTCGAGAAACGTTCAGTAACGACCAAATTATCTCTAGGCATTTTACAGATACGGGGCCTTCGACGATATTTGAAATATCGTGTCTCTCAGGGACATGTCCGGTCTCTGCCTGATCTAAAGGCTAACATACGACGGCATGTCGCTCTGATTTCACCCGATATGCTGCGGGCAACTGTCGACCATGTCGTGTTACTGTTGCAGCATGTTGCTGAGTTCGGAGACCATAATGAACAGTGTTTGCAACCATAAATGCTAATAAACCTCCCAGAACCACTGTTATCAGTCAGTACACTTGAATTAATATTTGACAAATGACAAAAGGGAAAAACTAAAGAAAAACAGAAATTAATAATATAATCTAAACAGAACTTAAAGTACAAATTAGTGGAAGTAGTGTGGACCAAGTAAATACTTAAAAACAGAAGTAACATTAAAGAACGAATTAGTTCTGACTTGGGTCTTTATTCTCTAAATGTGAGCGTATTTACTGTCCTCTGACCAGGGAAGTCGTTTCACTGGTTTGACCTTATCTCCAAGTACCCCTCAAACTTGTAAGCAGTAGTTTTATGCTCTGGAAATATTTAAGTTGTGTGTGTGAATTTATATATGATGATGCTGGATTTAGAATGTTCAACTAGTAATATTTCTTGTAATATTTTCTTTCTATGTAATTGCTCGTTGAACTCTTGTTGCTGTCGTTGTTGGGTAATTATGTTTTAACTTGACCTTATTATCACTTGTAATGTTAAGCGAGTAGTAAGCTCAGCCTATGGTATTGTAAGCTGTAGTGTTAAGCTCTGGAAATACTTAAGTTGTGTGTGAAATTGTATATGATGATGCTGGATTTAGAATGTTGAATTAGTAGTATTTCTTGTAATATATCCTTTCAACCCTTGTTGCTGTAGTGATTGTTGTTGTTGTTTTAACTTTGTTATTTTTATGCTACTCTAAGTGACCATTGCCACTGGCATATTTCCCTATTACGATGTATTTGTTAATAATAATAATAATAATAATAATAATAATAATAATAATAATAATAATAAATTATTTTGGATTTTTTGTCTGAAGATGAGTCTATCTAGGACAACATTTTCTGTTCTCCCACTCAGCCTCAAATCATCAGCCACAGCTTTGTGCGTCAGAGATTCCAAGCTTGTGTTAGGATCTGTTTCGTCAGCCTGCTGTCAGACGTACGGAGCAGGTAACCGAAGAAAGCTAGCCTCCTTGTCCCGATGACGTCCGTTACTTTTCCCACATTGTCATGCACTTCTTCATTATTCCTGACCTTCCATGCTCCTTCCTTTTTAATGTGTCCTAAGATATTTCTGCCCATCCTACATTCTAGTTTCTTCAGTTCTCGTTTTGAGGTTTTATTTCAGAAGCACAGTGTTTCTGATGCATACAAAGCTTCTAGTCTTAAAACTGTCTGGTAGTGTTGGACTTCAGCTCCGCATGATAGTGCTCTGTTGTTGTATATTTCAAGACCCTTTATCTATGTTGCCTTCATTTTCATTACTTTTGCCCCCACACCTTGTTTTGCACTGTAGCTTCCCGAAAATACTAACTATTACAATATTTTAAAATTTACAGTGGAATTTAATTAAAGGCACTTTAATGTCCATTTGTCCTTATGCATTGATCAGTAGGATGAATCTCTGAGCTCTGCCTAGTATTAGCGTGTGTATTCTTAGTGCATTTTGTCTCTGACAAATTAAAATCTTATGCTGAAATAGTAAAATGTAAAATGCACTAATAACATACAGTAATTTATAAATAACTAGCCTAACTTGGTTTAGAAGAACCTTTCAGTACAGGGGTTTCCAATAGCCATATTTTAGGAGCCGCGAGTGCTTTTAAAAGAAATATTTTAAGGAATATGAATATTGATATTTCATAGTTCGTTCACAAATATATTAATTTTGATACCCTTTTTTACGCCCAAGTCAGAACTAATTCGTTCATTAATATTACTTCGTGTTTTCAAGTATTCACTTGGTTTTAGTATATTTTTTACTAAACACATTAGAACCCAAACGTTGGCGGAAAATGAGCTCTCAAAAATACCAACGCTAGGTTTAACCATTATGAAAATGACTATGGGATCGATACCTAATCTTAGACTCCATGACACATTACCGTGGGCATTTTATGCAATGCAATTAATACCCAGAAATACTTTAATTGCTATTGGTGTAACAAGTGGTTTAAATTCTTTGTTCTTCTCTCATTGGTAGTACTGGCTGGTAGACAGTGCTGCAAACTCGAAGAAATTTTCAAGGAAGTACTCCTTGAAGTACACTTAAGTTCGAAAAAACTAGAACACCTTGAAAGACTAGAGATAGGAAGTTCACATTCACAGGACATGTACACTAGTATGTACTGAAGAAATGATTAGTATTTGAACCATGATGGCTCTGAGGTTCAAGGTCCACATCGATATCAAGGTGCACCACCACAGACCGGTAAAATGTGTCTACGACTCTCCTTATCGCTATAAACCGAAGGTAATGGATTAGTGTGACTTGAGCAGACGTACAGGATGCCTCGCAAACGTATGCGAGAACCGTATCGTCAAATGAGTGAGTTTGGAAGAAGGCGCATTTTTTGCATGAGAGAACGTGATGCATCCATCCGGGAAATCGCTACTCGTGTAGGAGGAAGTGTGTCGGCAGTGTAACAGGTGTGTACAGAATGCCTCACAGAAAGTCGTAGAACACGGCGAGGTGGGTCTGGACGAATACCAAAATCACCCTCCGAGAAGATCGACACCTCATCCGAATGGCATTGCAGGGCGGATCTCCGTTCTCCTCGGCTCTGGCGCAACAGTGTAACACATCGTACACGATCAGCAGTTTATTACGGCCTGGGTTTCTTGCGCGTCGTCCACTTCTCCACCTACCTTTGACTAATGTGAATAAACATGCTAGAGTACAATGGCGTATGGAGCGACGTCGCTCGGGACAGGAATGGCAGCAGATAGGGTTTTCGGACGAATCCAGCTTCTGCTTGTTTGAAAATGATGGACGAATTTTGGTTCGCCGTAGACAGGAGAAAAGCGACACATTGCCTGCATTCGTATAAGGCATACAGCGCTAACTCAAGGCTTTATGGTGTAGGTTGCTGTTGGGTACAACCACAGTTGGTGTGAGTCCAGGGCACTATGACTAGTTTGACTACGTGAATGGCATCCTGCGACCCGTAGCCATACCGTTTGTGCCCGACACCCCAGACGCCGTATTTCAGCGGGACAATGCGCGATCACATGTTGCTGTACGAACACGTGCCTTCTTGTTGTCACAGGATGTCAGACTGTTGCCCTGGCCTTCCTGATCACCGGATTTATGGCCAATCGAATATGTGTGGGATATGGTGAAACGACTGGTGCGGCGCTGTGACCCAATACCAACCGCCAAGGATTAACTGCGCAATCAGGTGAATGCAGCATTCGCGCCTTATACGCTACGATGCCATCACGCATGGAACAAGTTATCAGTGCCGATGGAGGACCCAGTGCCTACTAGGCAATAGAACACATGCTGAACCCAGGTGACTGAAATGCTAATCGTTTCTGCAGAACATACTAATGAACATGTCCTGTGAATATGAATTTCCTATCTCTTGTCTTTCAAGGTGTTCTGCTTTTTATGAACTTCAGTGTACATTGCTGGGATTTAAAGCTCCTGCAGCTATATATCATAATTTCCTTCACACTACTCCCATTAAATTTTCCTTCATTAAGTTTCATTTTGCTAGTGGCTTTACGTCGCACCGACACAGATAGGTTTTATGGCGATGATGGGATAGGAAAGGCCTAGGATTTGGAAGGAAGCGGCCGTGACGTTAATTAACGTACAGCCCCAGCATTTGCCTGGTGCGAAAATGGGAAACCACGGAAAACCATCTTCAGGGTGCTGACAGTGAGATTCGAACCCACTATCTCCCGGATGCAAGCTCACAGCTGCGCGCCCCTAACCGCACGGCCAACTCGCCCGGTTCTTTAATTTTTATTTTTATTATATTGTTAATTTCACGTTGTTTTCAGGATGTTTTCTCTTTTGTCATTTGTCAAATATTAATCAAAAGAACTGACATTGTTGGATGCTATTCTTCCAAATTCAATTCTCCTGGGTTTAATAGTCTTTATTTTAAATTTCACTCTTTTATCAATTGTAACGTAGTGTTTTATGCAATTAAAATTATTAAACCTTCGATCAATTGAACTATACATATTATTCCGTACTGGTACTTCTGTTCTATTTGCATAATTTTAGGAAATTTTTTGCTATAATTAAAATGCGGCCCACGATCATGCTTAAGGTTTCCTATACGGCCCTCGAGCTCTTACGAATTAGAAACCCCTGTTTTAGAACTTAGAACATTAAATGTAAAGTTATTCCAGAAGTGCCTACAAGACGGCATTGATAGAAGGGTTTGAAATTAGTTTTAGGTTTAGCGTCCCTAATGTCTTGCTGTGCTTATCGTGGCAAGGATCTGCTGTATTTGGTGGTTCGGGTTGAACTGGCATACGACCTCACCGGATATTAACCCTCCAGTACTCGTGTGCATAGTTCAATTGATCGAAGGTTTAATAATTTTAATTACCTAAAACACCCAAATCTTCGGACGTAAGTACGCTTTTAACAGTGAGACAAAGCAAACTGGGATAGCATCTTTTCCCATGCGAGCACCGGCTAAACTAAAAAGGCAAAATCGTGGTTTGTTAGTTTTCAGTATTGCGTATGATTTTATATGGATAACGTATAAAAAGCTATGTTTTTATGTTGGAAACAACCTTAAAAATATTCTCCCTAGAATAATCTTCCTATGATCAATTGAAATACAGTTGGTAAAACCCCAGACAGCAGTTGGAGCGACACAAACAAGTTGCCTCGCAATACCAGAGAAAAAGTCTTGTGAATGAGTCCAAAAGATGAAGAAGAAATTTATCAGGGCTCTCCTATGCCTCCCATGAACGGTAGAACACTAGTATCATCTGGAACATATGCTGTATGTCCTAGAAATCACGACAGTAAAAGCAGAAACTCTCGTGTGCTCTGCGAAAAGTGTGGTTCTGCCAAGACGATTTCAATATCGTGTGTGATGCATTCCTCAACTAGAAAACTGAAAGTGAGTAAAGCAGTCTAATCATCGGTGTTCAAACCGTAATGAAGTGTGATCGATTTTCATAGTTCTAGTTTTTAGGACTGCATGAACTTAAGCGTTGTTATGGATGATATTTGTCTGCCTTGAAGTTATCTGTATGGTAGTTCTGTATGATGTATTTATTAACGGCAATACTATGAGTAATTTAAATCATGTTTTCTTCATTTGTAGGGTGCTGATTCATTAAAAAACATGAAAAGAATATTATTTAATTTTTAGGTTTTCGCGAAAATATGGGGTAATACATTAACCCGCACGAGCACTGCCGTGACAAAACTCCACGCGAGAACTGAGGAGTTAAACAGATCTGAGCGAATCCTGTGGATAGATACGTCCGAGTGTTTGCAAGTAGTCTCTTGTAGCTTATGTCTGTCCAGCAACGGGCGTAACCAAGAAAGGAAAGAGGTAGGCAAACGGACGTATGACGCATCTGACGCCTGGATATTTAGCACTTTCCCGTCTCATATCTAGTTCATTTTTATATCAATACAAACGTTATGGCACAGGGCTGGCATAATTTTTTCCCATAAAATCAGGAGAAAGTTGTTAGACTACTTGAGAACTTGCTGTACTAATTACAATCCATAATTTTGCAATGGAGCTTATTTTGACAGATTGTTAAGAATTCTAACATATTTTTACTTCATGAGCAATACATATTCTTGTAAGTTATACCAAGCATACTTTTCAGAATACTTTGCAGAACATCGCTGAAGGGAAATCACAGAGGAAACACCTCCAGCCCAGCCTGCATCACAAGAAGCTACCCTGTCGACAACAATTGCGAGGTACCCAGGTAGGTGCACATCTTATCTAGAGTTATTCACAAATTATATACATGGTTATTCAGTTAGGATATCCACCTCAAATGACTCGTGAACCGTTTAAGAATGATATTCTGTTTTCACTTTCGTTAGGTATTAAGGGGCACATAGTTGAACATGAAGTTCTTATCTAGGAATTTTGACAAAATTTATCTGCAGACACATTTCCATGCAAAAACTGCTGATGATATATTATTCAGCTTACGCTCGTAGTTACCGAGCACAGATCGCAGCACAGCAGAATCGCTCTCGAGATTCTCGCCAGACTCATGAGATCTGTGACATAGATCTCGTGAGTCTCGTGTGAGAGCATTGTACATCACCACCCTGAATCATTGAACTTTTCTGAAATCAACTGGCTTGTGCATGTAGTGGAGTTGTAGGAATGGTGGTGTCTACTGAGTGGCAAGGAAACGTTGCTTCTGCAACAGCTACGTTCCTTTCTTCCCATTTACTGGTGGTAAAATAATGCAGTTAATGTTTCACTGTATTTAGCCATAAAAATGTCATCTTTAATACATTTCCCTCCGCGTTGAATTGAAAAGTAGCAACTCCGAAAATAATATATGTCTCCTATAGATCTTCGCACTTGTAATATATGTTTTAAATGAAATCTGCTTTTTTCTAACATTAAATATAATTTCAGTTAAAGCTACCTGCATAATTTATATTTCGCTTCATACTCGTTGCGACATCGTTTTATTACAGGTAATGCTGCTGAATACTCATCCTTAAATTTAGCCTTGCGTCTTGGTGGCATGGTTAACGTTATTCAATAATAATAATAAGAAGTTCAAATACCTAGGAGCAGTAATTCGGCCATCAGACTTGAATCGTGAAGCAAATAAGGAGAAGATTTCAAAATTACAGAGGGACTGTAGACTCACCTAGAACAGATAAAACAAAAACCCAACATCCAGGAACGCAAATTAAGGTATTACAACACAGTTTTCAAACCTGAAACCAGAAAGCTTGATCATTGGAGGCAGATCACTTATTAAAGACAGAGAAAAAAGAGAGGAAAATATTGAGCAAAATCTTTAGTACAGCCTACTCGCAGGGAATCTGGATGAAACGGAAGTCTCCGGAGCTTCATCAGCATTCTGAAAAGATCACCGATACCCTCCGCAAAAGTCGATTGAAGTTATATGGCCAAATCCTCTGAATAAACAATGACAGGCTCACCAAAAGGATCCTCAACCCTGCTTTCTCAATGAAAGTCCAGAATAAAAGGGCTTAGTGAAATAGAAAAAGACTTTAAGGTAATCGGCATCCCACAAGAATTTGTTTGAGATCGACTCCAGTTCAAAAAAGCAGTTTACAACGATCATATTGCTGAGAAAATGAATACCAGGATAAATAAATCATGGACTGAAGAACAGGGGAAATGTTCAGTGCCGAAATGAAGAGATTTTGGGAGGAAAAAAATCAACATCAGCTAAATAAGTTCTATCGTGCTCCACAGGTGGGCATAACGCTGTAAATAATAATAATAATAATAATAATAATAATAATAATAATAATAATAATAATAATAATAATAATAATAATAATAATAATAAACGACAAGTCGACAAGAGCCACAGTTAAAACATCAAACATTGAAATTCGTTCCTGTTACGTGTGGTCCATTGAACACATACTATTTTGGCAAGCGCGTTCGCTATCTTACCGACACTACTCCATACATTCAAAGCAAAGCGATCGTAGTGAAGTTTACAGTCGATTATAGCATCTTAATATGACGTCAGAGGCGTAAAATTGAAATACGTTTCGTAATGGAAATCATGAAAATGACATCACAGCGTTCTAAAATATGTATTTTGTAAATCCGAGATTTTACCGACCCGGCCAGAACACTTTTCCCCACACTAAAAACTGGGACAATCCTGTTTTTCGGGACGTATCGCAGTGATTAAGAAGAAACAAAAGTGGTTGAATGGGATTTATTTTCAGGGCCTGAGAAAATACAAACACTTACCAATCAAGCTGCACAATATCAAAGCTTCAGGGACTTTGTTAAACCTTTTTTCACACATTCGACAAGTGCTACGACCGGCTTAATATTTCACTACTAGATTATCAATATGAAATTATGGTATTGTTGAGAATAAAATAGAACTCTGTCGTTTTTATTGCACTAATTTAATTTAAGATGATCAAGTTAGTTCAAACAACTTGACAATGGACGATAACAGTCCACTAGCTAGTGGATTTTTACAAGTTTCTTCTTTTCACTGCAGGTCTCTAGCTGACCGGCATTTACCTGGAACGGACGGTCCTTCCGCAGTCTTGATTGGCTGCTCTAACGTTTTGCTTAGCAAGCAACATCAACAGCCTCTAATAGTTTTCTAGAAAAAATATTTTACTCCTTTGACGCATGTCTTGGTTTCTTTCGTGTTAAAAGTATTTGACGGGCTGTCCTCAAGTTTATCAAGCATACTGGTAGAATCTAATTACTGTCATATTGTGTCATAAGGGGACCGTGCAGCGGAATAAAATTCGAAGCAAGTAATAGAAAAGGGTACGAATGGGACACTTAGAAGTGAGTACCTTACCATAACAGTTCTTTTAAATACCTGAGTCAGCGAGTCTTCTTAACATTCTATTTCCTAGAAAAAAATCTCCAAGTATTTCCTCCGTAATTGTACAATGTTCAACAAATATGCTTTTCTCTGTTCTATCGTCACAGTATCTCTTAAGTGGGTCAGGCAGCGAATGAAAATTTAAAGCATGTCAGCGGAGAACGTACGCCCCGCACTCCTAAAACGGAATACTTTGCCTAAACGGTTAGCTCCATTCAATAATGTAACGAATCACGTGTACTTGAAATTTGATTTGCAAGAAAAAGAAATTATGTGAGTAGTATAATTGGGTGGTTCGGCCGCCTCCTCCCGCGGGAAATTTGAATTCTGGCGGGAAATTTGAATTTTGGCGGGAGATTTGAATTTTGGCGCGAGATTTGAATTTGTAAACAAAGCCACGTGCTTTTTGACAGCTGTCATCGACAACAACGCATCGCTAACCTCACTGCTGCCATCTTGACGGGCCTAAACCTCACTAGTGCCAACTTAACCTAACTAGCATGAGGTAAACAAACCCACGTGTTTTTTGACAGCCACGTGCTTTTTGACAGACAACAACGCATCGCTAACCTCAGTATTGCCATCTTGACGAGCCTAAACCTCAGCAGTGCCAACTTAACCTCACTAGCATGAGGTAAACAAAGCCACGTGTTTTTTGACAGCCACGTGCTTTTTGACAGATTTGTAAACAAAGCCACGTGCTTTTTGACAGCTGTCATCGACAACAACGCATCGCTAACCTCAGTACTGCCATCTTGACGGGAATAAACCTCGGTGGTACCAACTTAACCTAACTAGCTCGAGATAAACAAAGCCACGTGCTTTTTGACAGCCACGTGCTTTTTGACAGCCACGTGCTTTTTGACAGCTGTCATCCGCCATCTTTAAACTACAGAGCGCTGTGCTGCCCTCTTTAGATGTAAAATTCGTCACCTGTCATCGGCAGTGCTGCCATCTTGGCGGGCCTAAACCTTAGTGCTACCAACTTAACCTCACTAGCTCGAGATAAACAAATCCACGTTCTTTTTGACAGCTGTCATCCGCCATCTTTAATCCATAGAGCACAGTGCTGCCCTCTTTAGCTACTTACCTTTGAAATGTGGTGGCGGATAATTTGAAAACTGCTTTTGGACAGCAGCCATCTTGCATCGCAAACCTCAGTGCTGCCCTCTTTAGCTAGATACCTGTGGTGGCAGACAATTCCACGTGACAGCAGCCATCTTTAATCAAGAGAGCACCGTGCTGCCCTCTATGTGGTGGCGGCAAATTGAAAAATTCCACGTGCTCTTGTTTGGAAACAAACTCACGTGCTTTTTTGACAGCTGTCATCTGCCATCTTTAATCTATAGAGCACAGTGCTGCCCTCTTTAGTTTGAAATGTGGTGGCGGCAAATTCCACGTGCTCTTGTTTGGAAACAAAGCCATGTGCTTTTTTGACAGCTGTCATCCGCCATCTTTAATCAACAGAGCACCGTGCTGCTATCATGCGGGCAATTTCATCACCTGTCATCCGCCATCTTTAATCCACAGAACACCGTGCTGCCCTCTTTATGGCTACTACCTTAAGCACGTAGTAGCGGGCAATTTGAAAAGTTCTGCTAGCTATCATCCACCATCTTTAATCAAGAGAGCACCGTGCTGCCATCTTTAGCTAGATACCTTTGAAATGTGGTGGCGGCAAATTGAAAAATTCCACGTGCTCTTGTTTGGAAACAAACTCACATGCTTTTTTGACAGCTACCATCCGCCATCTTTAATCAACAGAGCATAGTGCTGCCCTCTTTAGTTTGAAATGTGGTGGTGGCAAATTCTACGTGCTCTTGTTTGGTAAACATAGCCACGTGCTTTTTTGACAGCTGTCATCCACCATCTTTAATACAGAGAGCACCGTGCTGCCCTCTTTATCGTAGTAGATGTAAATTCATCACCTGTCATCCGCAGTGCTGCCATCTTTAGCTAGATACCTTTGAAATGTGGTGGTGGATAATTTTAAAAGAGAAATTCTACAGCGGCCCTCTCTCGACGCTAATTGCATAAGATGGCGGCTATACATGACTCCTTAAGGGTGCTTACGCAAGATGGCTGCTATACACAGGTTCTTATGAGACGCCCTTCGGATGCTTGCTCAAGATGGTAGTTATACATGGCTCCTTATGAGATGCCCTAGGGATGCTTACTCAAGATAGCGACTGCTCTTATGGGACGGCTTAAGTGTCCTTGCACAAGATGGCTTGAGACGCCCTAAGGATGCTTGCGTAAGATGGCGGACACAAGATGGCGGCTATACACGTCTCCTTATGAGACGCCTTAAGGGTTCTTGCGCAAGATGGCTGCTGCTCTTAGCTTAGAGGCTAACGAGTCGTGCTAGTTCGATTCATTAAATTTGGGGCTTAAATGCATAATGTTAAATATCTCGAAAACGGTGCATCGTAGAGCAAAACGGACAATTTTTTTCTACCCAATACCTCGGTTCGCAATATGCGACAAGACGGTGACTATACACAGCTCCTTATGATACGGTCTAGAGGTGCTCACACAAGATGGTGGCTGCTCTGATGAAGAAAGCTAGCTTTGCATCGTGCAGGTATCTTTACTTCACTAAACCTCATACCTTTGAAATGTAATTTGAAAAATTCTACGTGCTTTTTCTTAACAGCAGCTACCTTTAAACAATAGCGGCTATACATAAGCTGTTAAGGCCTCCTCTTATGTCAAGGCATAAACCTGCATCGGGATAGCTAGAGTAAGCACGTGCTGCAGTGATGACGTCATTATGCATGTTTAGACTTGCAAATCACTAAAGAAACATAACAAGACTAGAATCGAACACTGCACTCTATGCTGTTAACTTGATCATGTGATCGGAACATTGATTGAAGTGTTTAGAACACTAAATAAGTAGAACAGAACACTGTACTCAATACAACATGTCAGGGGATACCTTTGTTCTAAGAAGATTAGATTACCGCACATTCCTTGTAGGGCTAATAGGCTAAAGGGCTAATGGGCAAAAGGGCTAATGGGCTAAAGGGCTAAAGGGCTAAAGGGCTAAAGGGCTAAAGGGCTAAAGGGCTAGGGTGCCTCTCCTCTCTTTATCCGGGCTTGAGACCGCTCTACAACTAGAGGCGGAGTTAACACCCTAAGGAAGGGAGAATGTTGGGAAATAATCTATACGAATATAGCTACTCGATCGACTATATACTACAGATGGATGACTTAGGTGAGGGTAAGCGTTTACTTAATAATACCAACACGACGTAATTCATGCTCTATTTCAAAAATATCTTCTTTGTACTGTGTGTAATCAGCATCATGATAGGCTCTTAGCAGTTGTAAACGTTTTACCAGTACGTTGGGGTCTTTACAGTAGCTTATATCTACATAGGGTAACAGAGGCTTGTTGTGAACTTTGAGTCTATATGCAGACAGTTGATGTGCAGGGACTTGTTATGATATAATACGTGCTTCAGCAGTAGCGTTTCTAGGTACAAACATAACTTGTTTTGATAGCGATGAAGCGTTGAAATTTCCTTCTTCTTTACCTTGCATCTCTTCTTGAGATGTTTGCACTTCGACAGAACGTGTAGTAGGCTTAGGAAATGAAGTAAAATCATCAAGCTGTAATGGCAATGAATTTTCTTCTTCTACTACTTTCCCTTTACTACTGTTTTGATCAACATCATTATCCTTATTATCATAATCATGATCTTGCCTCTCTTTATCTTGAAGTTTGTGCTCAGTAACAGAACTTGCAGCAGGCCTAGACAACAAGGGAGAATTAAAAATCTCTCGCAGAGGTGTACTTTTTAAACATAAATCAGTGTTCGCTGGAATATGGTCGAGCTCTTTGTATTCTGTTCCCGATGAAGCTATATTACACGCGGCTTCATGACGTTGAGCGTTGTATGCGTTCTTGAACTCTCTTCTACAATGTTTGCATTGAAAAATCGTCCTACATGATATCTCATGACGTCTCCTGTGATAGCTTCGGAAAAATGCTTTTCCACACTCTTCGCAAATATACCTAGAAATAGGGTTTTCCATGACGGACTTTTATCTCCTGCTATCAGATTCTTCTTTAAATCTACTCGACATTTGTTACTCTCAACTTCGATGATGCGAACAGCTTAGCGATTAACAGTAAACTAACACAAAAGCGTATAACCAAGTTAGCAACAGTAAGGTTTAAGCCCATCAAGATGGCAAGAGTGAGGTTAGCGACGTTCTGCTGTTGGATTTAAAATTCCGCGCTATAACATGCATAAGGTGGCAGCCTTGGGGTTTACTGCCGTAAAGATGGCAGCAGTGAGGTTAGCGACGCTCTATTGTCTTTCAAAGTGAGGTTAGGGTCCGTCAAGAAGACAGCTGTCAAAAATGCACGTGGCTATGTTTACCAAACAAGAGCTTAACACTACAGCTTACAATACCATAGGCTGAGCTTACTACTCGCTTAACATTACAAGTGATAATAAGGTCAAGTTAAAACATAATTACCCTACAACGACAGCAACAAGAGTTCAACGAGCAATTACATAGAAAGAAAATATTACAAGAAATATTACTAGTTGAACATTCTAAATCCAGCATCATCATATATAAATTCACACACACAACTTAAATATTTCCAGAGCATAAAACTACTGCTTACAAGTTTGAGGGGTACTTGGAGATAAGGTCAAACCAGTGATCACATGATAAAGTTAACAGCATAGAGTGCAGTGTTCGATTCTAGTCTTGTTATGTTTCTTTAGTGATTTGCAAGTCTAAACATGCATAATGACGTCATCACTGCAGCACGTGCTTACTCTAGCTATCCCGATGCAGGTTTATGCCTTGACATAAGAGGAGGCCTTAACAGCTTATGTATAGCCGCTATTGTTTAAAGGTAGCTGCTGTTAAGAAAAAGCACGTAGAATTTTTCAAATTACATTTCAAAGGTATGAGGTTTAGTGAAGTAAAGATACCTGCACGATGCAAAGCTAGCTTTCTTCATCAGAGCAGCCACCATCTTGTGTGAGCACCTCTAGACCGTATCATAAGGAGCTGTGTATAGTCACCGTCTTGTCGCTGCTACCTTGCGCAAGCACCCCTAGGGCGTCTCATAAGAGCAGCAGCCATCTTGTGCAAGCGCTCTTAAGCTGCCTCATAAGAAGCTATGTATAGCCCCCATCTTGTAGAATTAGATAGCTGCCAATGCCAAAGGGCCTAAGTAGGGATCGAACCGTCGATCTCATCATTAGACAATGTTTTTTTCTTGTTCCTGATACTGCAAACCTAGGTATCAGGTTTTGCTCTACGATGCACCGTTTTCGAGATATTTAACATTTTGCATTTAAGCCCCAAATTTAATGAATCGAACCTGCACGGCACGTTATACTCTCTACCATAGCTAAACCTGATCATGTTACGAATACTTGCTTCAATACAAGCTAAAACAGAGCGAATGCCAAAGGGCCTAAGTAGGAACCGAACCGTTGATCTCATCATTAGACTATGTTTTACTTGTTCCCCATATTGCGAACCGAGGTATTGGGTAGAAAAAATTTGTCCGTTTTGCTCTACGATGCACCGTTTTCGAGATATTTAACATTATGCATTTAAGCCCCAAATTTAATGAATCGAACTAGCACGACTCGTTAGCCTCTAAGCTAAGAGCAGCAGCCATCTTGCGCAAGAACCCTTAAGGCGTCTCATAAGGAGACGTGTATAGCCGCCATCTTGTGTCCGCCATCTTACGCAAGCATCCTTAGGGCGTCTCAAGCCATCTTGTGCAAGGACACTTAAGCCGTCCCATAAGAGCAGTCGCTATCTTGAGTAAGCATCCCTAGGGCATCTCATAAGGAGCCATGTATAACTACCATCTTGAGCAAGCATCCGAAGGGCGTCTCATAAGAACCTGTGTATAGCAGCCATCTTGCGTAAGCACCCTTAAGGAGTCATGTATAGCCGCCATCTTATGCAATTAGCGTCGAGAGAGGGCCGCTGTAGAATTTCTCTTTTAAAATTATCCACCACCACATTTCAAAGGTATCTAGCTAAAGATGGCAGCACTGCGGATGACAGGTGATGAATTTACATCTACTACGATAAAGAGGGCAGCACGGTGCTCTCTGTATTAAAGATGGTGGATGACAGCTGTCAAAAAAGCACGTGGCTATGTTTACCAAACAAGAGCACGTAGAATTTGCCACCACCACATTTCAAACTAAAGAGGGCAGCACTATGCTCTGTTGATTAAAGATGGCGGATGGTAGCTGTCAAAAAAGCATGTGAGTTTGTTTCCAAACAAGAGCACGTGGAATTTTTCAATTTGCCGCCACCACATTTCAAAGGTATCTAGCTAAAGATGGCAGCACGGTGCTCTCTTGATTAAAGATGGTGGATGATAGCTAGCAGAACTTTTCAAATTGCCCGCTACTACGTGCTTAAGGTAGTAGCCATAAAGAGGGCAGCACGGTGTTCTGTGGATTAAAGATGGCGGATGACAGGTGATGAAATTGCCCGCATGATAGCAGCACGGTGCTCTGTTGATTAAAGATGGCGGATGACAGCTGTCAAAAAAGCACATGGCTTTGTTTCCAAACAAGAGCACGTGGAATTTGCCGCCACCACATTTCAAACTAAAGAGGGCAGCACTGTGCTCTATAGATTAAAGATGGCAGATGACAGCTGTCAAAAAAGCACGTGAGTTTGTTTCCAAACAAGAGCACGTGGAATTTTTCAATTTGCCGCCACCACATAGAGGGCAGCACGGTGCTCTCTTGATTAAAGATGGCTGCTGTCACGTGGAATTGTCTGCCACCACAGGTATCTAGCTAAAGAGGGCAGCACTGAGGTTTGCGATGCAAGATGGCTGCTGTCCAAAAGCAGTTTTCAAATTATCCGCCACCACATTTCAAAGGTAAGTAGCTAAAGAGGGCAGCACTGTGCTCTATGGATTAAAGATGGCGGATGACAGCTGTCAAAAAGCACGTGGATTTGTTTATCTCGAGCTAGTGAGGTTAAGTTGGTAGCACTAAGGTTTAGGCCCGCCAAGATGGCAGCACTGCCGATGACAGGTGACGAATTTTACATCTAAAGAGGGCAGCACAGCGCTCTGTAGTTTAAAGATGGCGGATGACAGCTGTCAAAAAGCACGTGGCTGTCAAAAAGCACGTGGCTTTGTTTATCTCGAGCTAGTTAGGTTAAGTTGGTACCACCGAGGTTTATTCCCGTCAAGATGGCAGTACTGAGGTTAGCGATGCGTTGTTGTCGATGACAGCTGTCAAAAAGCACGTGGCTTTGTTTACAAATCTGTCAAAAAGCACGTGGCTGTCAAAAAACACGTGGCTTTGTTTACCTCATGCTAGTGAGGTTAAGTTGGCACTACTGAGGTTTAGGCTCGTCAAGATGGCAGTACTGAGGTTAGCGATGCGTTGTTGTCTGTCAAAAAGCACGTGGCTGTCAAAAAACACGTGGGTTTGTTTACCTCATGCTAGTTAGGTTAAGTTGGCACTAGTGAGGTTTAGGCCCGTCAAGATGGCAGCAGTGAGGTTAGCGATGCGTTGTTGTCGATGACAGCTGTCAAAAAGCACGTGGCTTTGTTTACAAATTCAAATCTCGCGCCAAAATTCAAATCTCCCGCCAAAATTCAAATTTCCCGCCAGAATTCAAATTTCCCGCGGGAGGAGGCGGCCGAACTACCCAATTATACTACTTATGTGAATATTCTTCATAACTGTAATAGTTTTCGGGAAAAGAATAAGAATACCTTTATCTGCATATTCTTTTGACGATTGGCTTGCAATGTGTTTACGTCGAACAAATAAAATAAGCAATAAAATGGTGTAAGCTGCACAATTTAATTCGGGAATAAATACACATATTTCTGTGTGATTCACGACGGTTATTTACGCTCTCCCCTTTTCTTTACTTTTTATAGTAACACAGTACATACCCTATACAGTATTCTAAAGCGAGTTGGTGTCTCCTCATTTCTTGCTGAATCATGCCTGAACTACTGGACGAATTGAGCTGAGGAATAATTCACATAAATTCACTTCAATTTCAAATCTATGCCAACGGGACAATAATGAAACTTTTCTAAAAAGCTTCCATTAATTATAAATAGGTCTTCAGTGAACTTAGAAATATTTTGTCCATAAAGTACCAGAATGAAGCCCAGAATGTGGAGTAAAATTTCAGCTTTGTATGAAGAAAAGCCACATAAATGTTATTTGCAAGTCTAATGACTTTCCAGGAAGTGTGACATTTTTGTGTTACTGCACACATTCTATCAATCAATCACTACGGATCTGCATTTAGGGCAGTCGTCCAGGTGGTGGATTCCCTATCTGTAGTCTTCCTAGCCTTTTCTCAAATGATTGCAAAAGAAATTGGAAATTTATTGAACGTCTACCTCAGTAAGTTATTCCCTAACTCCCCTTCCTATAAACGAATATTTGCCCTAATTTGTCCTCTTGAATTCCAACTTTATCTTCATATTGTGATCTTTCCTACTTTTAAAGAAACCACTCAAACTCATTCGTCTACTGATGTCATTCCCGGCCATCTCTCCACTGACAGCTCGGAACATACCACTTAGTCGCGCAGCTCGTCTTCTTTCTCCCAAGTCTTCCCAGCCCAAACTTTGCAACATTTTTGTAACAATACTCTTTTGTCGAAAATCACCCATAGCAAATCGAACTGCATTTCTTTGGATTTTTTCCAGTTCTTGAATCAAATAATCCTCGTGAGGGTCCCATTAACAGGAACCAACTCTAGTTGGGGTCTTACGAGAGATTTATATGCCCTTTACATCCTTACTACAACCACTAACTACCCTCACAACCATCTGCCTTAAAGTACCTATGCATACTCTTCCATTTTTCACTAAAATTTGTATAACCGCCAATTTTGCTTGCATCATGTTATCTCTAGCTGACTTCTTTACTAGATTCAATTTTTACGTAAGTTCCTTCCATTTCTCTTTACTTCCAAAGCTATTTCTAACTCTTATTTCTTTCCATCCTGCACTTCCTTCTTAGTCTCCTTATTTCTCTGTTATAATATTGGATCTTTAACTTCCTTACCACCTTTAAAAGTACAAACCTATTTTGACATTCCTCAACAATTGCTTTAAACACATCCCAGAGTCTGTTTACATTTTTATTTTTTTATTTATCGTTTTCCACCGATAATAGTTACTTTTTAAAACGCCCTCATGCCTGTTTTATCAGCCATATGGTACTGCCTAATAGTCCCTTCTAAGCTAATTTCCTAATTTATATGTACCACTGCCGTTTAAGTGAAGGCCATCTCTATCTCCTAGCCACTCATTAGGATCTAGAAATCTTACTCACATTTTTCCACATAGCCACTTCATAGTCTCATTTAAATCCCCAATCACCTTACAGTCAGTATCCCTCCTACAAAGTATTCCATTGACAACAATCTCCGCTTCCTTAAACTTCACCCGTGCTGCATTTACCAGGTCCCACACATCCCCAACTATGTTGGTACTTACACTTGCGTTTCTTACGTTGTTAGTACCAACGTGAAACACTGCCACCTTCACCTTTCACTACTTCTTCTCTTCCACTTTCCGTAACATCTGCCTTAACCTATACCTGGACGACACTCTACCTTGGTACCCATTCCTCCGCACACTTTACCAACATGTCTAACAATGGAATCCCACATGAGCAGAGCCTCAACCCTACCCACCTCATTTAATCCCCTCCCAGCCTGGTCAGTCCAATCTTTCATGACAGCTGCGGAAGCTACTTCCTCCTCCCTTTTCTCCATACAATGACCCTGTTCCACCTGTCTTTTCCCGTCCACTACTCCATATTTCCCTTTCTTCTACTTCCATACTTCTAAGCAACAGTTCTCTGTCCGTCATCTTCCCTCGGTTGGCCTACCTGCAGTGACCCGTACCGATTTCTCACAGACACTCCAGAAATCTGATCCTGAATTGAGCCCTTAGCCTGCAATATCCTTCCCCTTAAAACATTAGATCACCTGTTTTCTACAATTCCCCCCTTTCCTTTCCATTACTCCTTTACACCTACTGTACCCTGTACATTGTTTGATGGAGGCCTACTGTCTTTCCTGTCCCCTCAGAGAATCCTAATTTTCTCCCTCAAACTCTCCAACTCTTCCCTCATGCTCCTTAATGTCTGGCCACACCCACAGTTCCTACATTTGCACTCCTTAGCCATTCTTTAATGAATAATGAAAAGAATAAGGAAAATAAGATAACTTATTCTGTACAAAATAAAAATGAGAGGAAAGAAATATTGTCTAGGATAGTTCACAAAGATCACACGACAATAAGGTAATTAATATAGGCTACTATTACACTACAATACTACTCAGTTGTACGATTTTTTGTTTCTACAACAGCCCAACAGAATGAAAATTGCTGTTTATTACTGGAAACAGAGAATAATACACAATAATTACACAATTGTAAACTGCAGTTAATTCTACCGTAATTACTACAACATAATTCTAGTAAGAGAGCTAGTACCGATACCACAGATAATGTACTACAGAAATATTTCACAGTAATAGAATAAACACACTATTTTTAATAAGATACCATAATACACTACCATAATTTTAAACTACGTTTAAACTATGTTCAGATACTACAATACACTACAATAACTTTAAACTACGTTCAAATTATATTCAGATACTACAATACACTACAATAACTTTAAACTACGTTCAAACTATGTTCAGATACTACAATACACTACAATAATTTTAAACTTCGTTCAAACTATATTCAGATACTACAATACACTACAATAATTTTAAACTACGTTCAAACTATATTCAGATACTACAATACACTACAATTTTAAACTAAGTTCAAATTATGTTCAGATACTACAATACACTAAAATAATTTTAAACTTCGTTCAAACTATATTCAGATACTACAATACACTACAATAACTTTAATCTACGTTCAGACGTACTCTAATTACAACAGGCTATTACTAAGCACAAACAGAAACAAACAACAACAGAGCCGAGATTTCCAATAGGAGGTCCGCGAGTGCTTTTAAAAGAAATATTTAAGGAATGTAAAGAAAATTTACAAAACATCCTTCGTAGATCGTTCAAAACATGGTTGAAATCTCAAATAAACGTTATCCAATGAGGGCGTAACGATGTTTTAAAAAATTTCAAGATGTGTGAGTAAGGAACACGAGGCTTCATTTATACGATCTCCAAGATTTCATGTTAGTCTTCCTCTGTGTGTTCAACCCATGTAATATTAGCAGGTCTAACAAAGTGTGTAAATCATGTTAGGGAACATTGTGCGCAATGTTGACAGCTTGCCTGTTACAAAATTAATATTCACGCTAACCATACTATTTAAGGGAAGTTATATGTCGTGCCTTCAATATTCCTCGTTCTCGTTATGTTTGTTATGGAATGTAATATCAGGGGCAAATCAACCAAATGTGTTAATTTTGACGCTATATGCTGTTGCTGTGCCCTGGTTGCGCGTGTTTACGACTGTTACTCTATTAATGGTCTGGACCTGACGTCCACGTCTATGACGACGAAATCTAATTTTTAATATCGCACAAACACCCAAGGCTCTCAGCAAGAGGAAATAACTAATGAACGTATGATAACTTATCCACCCGGGAATCGAACACATCACTCCTTGGTCAAACAGTCAAAGTTATCTAACTACCCAGCTACTTTCCGCCAATATTCAGGCAGACTGTTTTACTCGGGGCGCAACAGTATTCCTATCTAGGAGAGGTGAGTGGTAACAGAAGAGACATCACAACAATGGTCAATGATATATTATTCTTGATCAGTTTTATGATATTTCTGTACTGTAGGCCTTATTTACATTTTTCCAGACTTCGTGATATTACGATATCTAATTTAAAGGAATTCCTTCCATCTTTCATGAATCCCCTTTTTCTTATTCAGCAAGCGATCGTCCCTTTATAATTTTATCTCATTTTTTATAATCATCATCTAAATTTTCGTTGTCTATATAGACCTAGGAACACGCTGTTTCACACCATAAGACAATCATGACAAAAACCACCGCCAGTTAACACGATTGAACTATATTTCCATGTTGGTAATTCTTGACGTTGATATGGACTGAGTAACAAAAGTCAACATTCATCAAATCTATTATAATAGTTGGTGTGCTAAAACTCTATCGGACGTAAATTATCGTAAATTTTATTCCATATAACTTTTATTATGTAGTACTTTTCGATAGGAACAATAATCTATATATATAAAATAACTTGTCCTGACTGACTGACTGACTGATTGAGTGACTGACTGACTGACTGACTGACTGACTGACTGATTCATCATCGCCGAGCCAAAACTACTGGACATAAAGAAATGAAATTTTGGGGATATATTCATATTAAGATGTAGGTGCTCGCTAAGAGAGCATTTTTGGATGTTCCGTCGCTAAGGGGGTGAAAAATGGGGTTGAAATTTTAAAATGAGTGTATCTATATCTCAAAACTTTAAAAGTTTACAGATGTAAAAATTGGTATTTAGAATCTTCTTTAAAAATAAGGAAACACGTATTTTTTTGTTTTCAGAAAATCCCAATAGGAGGGGTGAAAAAGGGTGAAAATGGGGGAAAATGGGTTGAATGCCTTTAATCAGGATACCGGTACTTATATCTCAGAAATTGAAGATATTACAGATCTGAAAATAGGTACTTTTGATCTCTTTTAAAAATAAAGAAACACGTATTTTTTTGTTTTTGGGAAATCCAATTAATGGGAGGGTGAAAAGGGGGGTTAATTTTTAAAAACAGTGCATCTATATCTCAAAACTTTTAAAGTTTACAGATGTAAAAATAGGAATTTAGAATCTTCATTAAAAATAAAGAAACACGTATTTTTTGGTTTTCGGAAAATCCCAATAGGAGGGGTGAAAAGGGGTGAAAATGGATTGAATGCCTTTAATGAGGATACTTATATCTCAGAAACTGAAGATATTACAGACCTGAAAATTGGTAACTTTGACCTCTTTTAAAAGAAGAAACACGTATTTTTTTGTTTTTGGAAAATCCAAATAATGGGGGTGAAAAGGGGGGTGAATTTTTAAAATGAGTGTATCTATATCTCAAAACTTTTAAAGTTTATAGATGTAAAATATGGTATTTAGAATCTCCTTTAAAAATAAAGAAACATGTTTTTTTTTCTTCGGAAAATCCCGTTAGGAAGAGTGGAAAAGGGTGAAAAAGAGGTTGAATGCCTTTAACGAGGCTACTTATATTTCAGAACCTGAAGATATTACAGACCTGAAAATTGGTATTGGGGATCCACTTTAAAAGTAAGGAAACACGTATATTTTCGTTTTTGAAAAATCCGGATAATGGGGGGTGAAAAGGGGGGTGAATTTTAAAAATGAATGTGTCTATATCTTAAAACTTTAAAAGTTTACAGTTGTAAAAATTGGTATTTAGAATCTCCTTTAAAAGTAAAGGAATAAGTATTTTTTCGTTTTCTGTAAATCCCAATAGGAGGGGTGTAAAAGGGTGAATAGTGGGTTGAATGCCTTTAATGAGAATACATATATCTCAGAAACTGAATATATTACAGAACTAAAAATTTGTATATGGGATCTCCTTTAAAAATAAAGAAACGCGTATTCTCGGAAAATCCAATGAAAGGGGGGGGGGAAGAATTCTAAAATTAATTGACTTAATTGTATGAGAATACATACATCTAATAAAAACTAAAGTTGTTACGGACGTGAAAATTGGTATTTTGATCTCCTTTAAAAACAAAGAAATGCGCGTTTTGTGGGGGAAACCATCTTGGGGGGCGGGAGTGGAAAGGAGTTGAATTCCTTTCATGAGGACACATAAATCAAAAACTGAAGAAGTTAGAGTCGTGATAATTGCTATTTAGAAAATCCTTTACTATTAAAGAAACAAGTATTTTTTGCCGGAAAATTCACTTAGGGGGGGGGGGGGTTGAAGTGTGAAAGGAAGTAAAAAAAAGCGAATTATTTTTATGGGGATACTTATATCTCAAAACTCAAGGTAATAGACGTGAACATTGGGGTTTGGAATCTCCTTTAAACATAAAGAAACACTCCTTATTTTAATTTTTTTTTTGGGGGGGGGGTAAATAAACTTAACCGCGGTGGGGTGTAAAAGGAGGTGAGACCAATTGATTTTGCTGTTCATAATGTACTTATAAGGAGCCTCCGTTGCTCAGGCGGTAGCGCGCCGGCCTCTCAAGCTGGGTTCCGTGGTTCAAATCCCGGTCACTCCATGTGACATTCGTGCTGGACAAAACGGAGGCGGGACAGGTTTTTCTCCGGTTACTTCGGTTTTCCCTGTCATCATTCATTCCAGCAACACTGTCCAATATTTCATTTCATTTGTCATTCATCGATCATTGCCCCAGAGGAGTGCTTCGGCAGCCGGCACAATTCCTACTGTCGCCGCTAGATAGGGCTTTATTCATTCCATTCCTGACCCTGTCGAATGACTGGAAACAGGCTGTATATTTTCGATGTACTTATTCTGATCATAAACCGATCTTTTTAATCTTTCCTGGGTTCGTTTTCAACAGCCAACTTTTCCTTCGGAGAACTTTCTTATATTACAGTAGATTCTCCTGGCATATGAATAAAAATTTAAACACATTTCAAATAAACGGTAGGAATGAGATTGACCGTCCAATTTTTCACCTCCATAATACGGTCAATAATGCACGGAAGTATGTCATTCGTATCGCCAGAAATCCCGCACACTTGCCTACGCGCGACATTGGTGCTGGTCACATTCTCAACAATAACAATGGCAGCAGATGTAATTTACCGCCAAGTAGCGGTCTTGCATCTTGCTGTGGGGTCCAGAACATCTATAATAATAATAATAATAATAATAATAATAATAATAATAATAATAATAATAATAATAATAATAATAATAATAATAATAATAATAATAATGTTCTGGACCGTCGTCAAATGAGCGGCCGCGGTGGAAACGGTCCTGGACGGGTAATGACTAAGAATGCAGTCTGGCCGCGGGTTCAGTACCGCCAAGGCACCCAAGACGACACCACGCCGGATCTCCTGAAGGATTTGTTCCATATTAAAAATGCTTATAAGAAAAGATGGCAAAGATTTAGGGACCCAACTGACAGGGTGGAATACCTGGACCTAGCCTGGGAAGTACGAAATCGATTGCTGGAAATAAAGATTGAAAAAATGGGAGGAAACTTGCCATAATCTATTAGAAAAGGAGTCAGATTGCGAATTTTGGCGGATTCTCGCAGAAAACGATTCAGATCGCGAATTTCGGCTGATTATATATCTAAAACAACATTCAATTATAAATTTCAGTATAATACCGTAGCGAAGCACGGGTATCTTGCTAGTCTATATATATATATATATATATAAAAGAACATGTCCTGACTGACTGACTGACTGAATGACTGACTCATCATCGCCGAGCAAAAACTACTGGACATAATGAAATTAAATTTTGAGGATACATTTATAGTATTTATGCTCGCTAAGGGAGGATTTTTTGATATTCCGTCGCTAAGGGGCTGAAAAGAAGGGTGAAATTTAAAAATGAGTGTATCTATATCTCAAAACTAGTTTACAGACGTAAATGTTGGTATTTAAAATCTGTTTTAAAAATAAAGAAACACGTATTTTTTGTTTTCTGAAAATCCCAATAGTAAGGGTGAAAAAGAGGTTGAATGCCCTTAATGAGCATTCTTATATCCCAGAAACTGAAGATATTACACACCAGAACATTGATATTTGAGATCTTCTTTAAAAATAAAGAAACACACATATTTTTGTTTTTGGAAAATCCAATTAATGGAAGGATGAAAAGGGGGTGAATTTCAAAAATGAGTGTATTTATATCTCAAAACTTTAAAAGTTTACAGATGTAAATATTGGTATTTAGAATCTCCTTTAAAAATAAAGGAACACGTTTTTTTTTCGGAAAATCCCAATAGGAGGGGTGTAAAGGGGTGAAAAAGCGGTTGAATGCCTTTAATGGGGATACTTATATCTCAGAATCTAGAGATATTACAGAACCTAAAATTGGTATTTGGGATCTCCTAAAAAATAAAGAAGCACGTATTTTGTTGTTTTTCGAAAATCTAATTAATGGGGGTTAAACAGGAGTGACAAATTGGGGTGAATTGTTAGAAAGACTATATCTACAGTATATCTCAGGCACGTAAAATGTTACAGGCGTAAAATTGGTATTTGTAATCTCCTGTAAAAATAAAGGAACATGAGTGATTTGTTTCTGGAAAATCCACTTAAGGGGAACTAAAAAGGTGGTGAAATTTTAAAATGAGAATTTATACAGTATATCTCAAAAACTTAACATGTTACCAAAGTGAAAAAATGGTACTCATTATCTCTATTATAGGTAAAGAAAGGAGTATTTTTAGTTTTCGGAAAAACCACTTGGGTGGGGGGTAAAAGTGACTGAAAATGGGGTTGAATTATTTTAATTAGGATACTGATATCCCGAAAACTGAAGATGTTACAGACGTGAAATTTGGTATTTGGAATCTGCTTTAAACGTGAAGAAACACATATTCTCGGAAAATCCAATGAAGCTGGGGGGAGGGGGGGCGAGAGAGTGAAAGAGTCAAAAATTAATTATATGAGGATACTTACATCTAATAAAAACTGAAGTTGTTACAGGCGTGAAAATTGGCACTTGGATCTCCTTTGAAAACAAAGAAAAACGCGTTAGGGTGGGAAATCATCTTGTGGGGGGGGGGGGGCAGGAGTGAAATGAAGTTCAAATCCTTTTATGAGGACATATATCTCAAAAACTGAAGATACTACAGTCGTGATAATTGGTATTTAGAAGATGCTTACTGTTAAAGAAACAAGTATTTTTTGCCGGAAAATTAACTTAAGCGGGGGGGGGGGGGATTGTGAAAGGAAGTGAAAAAAGGCGGATTATTTTTATGGGGATACTTATATCCCAAGACTGAATGTAACAGAGGTGAACATTGGTATTTGGAATCTCCTTGAAACATAAAGAAACACGCCTTCCCTTTTGGAGGGGGGCGGAGGTGAATCAACTTAACGGCGGTGGGGTGAAAAAGGAGTTGAGACCAATTGATTTTACTGTTCATAATGTACTTACTAGGAGCCTCCGTGGCTCAGGCGGCAGCGCGCCGGCTTCTCACCGCTGGGTTCCGTGGTTCAAATCCCGATCACTCCATGTGAGATTTGTGCTGGACAAAGCGGAGGTGGGACAGGTTTCTCTCCGGGTACTCCGGTTTTCCCTGTCATCATTCATTCCAGCAACACTCTCAAATATCATTTCATTTCATTTTGCATTCATTAATCATTGCCCCAGTCGAGTGCGACAGGCTTTGGCAGCCGGCAAAATTCATATCCTCGCCGCTAGGTGGGGGCTTCATTCATTCCATTCCTGACCCGGTCGAATGACTGGAAGCAGGCTGTGGATTTTCAATGTACTTATTCTGATCATAAACCGATCATTTTTAATCTTTCCTGGGTTCGGTTTCAAGTGCCATCTTTTCCTTTGGAGAACGTTCTTAGATTGCAGTAGATTCTCTAGATTCTCCTGGCATAAAAATGAAAATTTAAACACATTTGAAATAAAAGATAGGAATGAAATTGCCCGTGCAATTGTTCACCCATATAATAAGGTCCATAATGCACGGAAGTATATCATTCGTATCGCCAGAAATCCTGTGCACTTGCCTGCGGGCGACAATGGTGCTGGTCACATTGTCAGCAATGACATCTTGCATCTTGCTGTGGGGTCCAGAACAACAACATTACTAATAATAATAATAATAATAATAATAATAATAATAATAATAATAATAATAATAATAATAATAATCTGGCCCTGTAATGACTATGAATGCAGTCCGGCCGCGGGTTCAGTACCGCCAAGTTCCCCGAGGACGACACCATGCCGGATCTCCTCATGGATTTGATCTATATTAAGAATGCTTATAGGAAAAGATGACAAAGATTTAGGGACCTAACTGACCTGGCGGAATACTTGGACCTAGCCCGGGAAGTACGAAATCGATTGCTGAAAAGAAAGATTGAAAAATGGGAGAAACCTTGCCGTAATCTCTCAGAAAGCGAGTCAGATAGCAAATTTTGGCGGATTCTCTCAGAAAACGAGTCAGTCCACGACTTTCGGCATTCAATTATAAATTTCAGTATAATACCGCAGCGAAGCACGGGTATCTTGCTACTATGGGTATATAACAATTGAAAATTAGGCTCCTTCCCCTAAACTATAATTTTATCCACCGTGAATAAATTTATTTATAGCATGGGCTACAGTTCCTTTACTCCTAACTTTTAATACCGTATTTCATTAATTTCTGTCCGTCGATTTTCTCATGGTTCGGCGTTGACATGGACTTAGTAAGAAAAACCAAAGTTCATAAATATCTCTGTTATCGTAGTCGCTAAGGTAAAAATGTATGACATATAAATGTTCGGAAATGTAACTCTATATAACTGTTTTTTGTGTAGAATTTATCGATAGGACCACTAATAACAGATATTTGAGAATGAAATTTTAGGCCTTCCCCAAACTACTATTTCAATTAGCATTAATACAATTATTTTAGCCTAGATTGCAGAGTCTCATTCCCTGACTTTACATACCGATTTTCATCAAATTCACTCCAGCCATTTTCTAGTGATCCAGGTACATACACACATACAGGCAGACAGACAGACGAACAGACATGACGGAAAATCAACAAGTACATTTCTTTGTTACTGTGAACACGACCGACACAGAAATACCTATCTTTTTAAATTATGGGCAATGTTCAGACAACACTCTTATTTTATACATATGACTTTGTTTAATGGCAAAATAAACGACTAGAAAACATGAACACATTCCATGTAAGGAATGAATGTCGGAATGAATTTCGTTACTACAAGATTTTACGATATTAGTAAATATCAAGAGCTTACATAAGAAAGCATTTCGGAACATTAGATGAAACGGGTAGACCACGACAATAACTACGGGTACAAGTCTGTGCTGTTAAATCATTTAAACACAGGAAAACTGTCTAGGTTACTGTTTTCGAAAGGTTAAATATTGTCTGATACAACTGATCACAGAGCCTCCGTGGCTCAGACGGCAGCGCGTCGGCCTCTCACCGCTGGATACCATGATTCAAATCCCGGTCACTCTATGTGAGATTTGTGCTGGACAAAGCGGAGGCGGGACAGGTTTTTCTCCGGGTACTCCGGTTTTCCCTGTCATCTTTCATTCCAGCAACACTCTCCATTCTCATTTCATAACATTTATCACTCATTAATGTAAATCACTTTGGGAGTGGCGACCCCATCGTAATAACAGCCTATATCTGATTCATTCATTACATCCCTGACCTGGTCAATGACTGGAAAGCAGGTTGTAGGTTTTCATTTTCACAACTGATCACAGGACTGAAGATAGAAATGAAACGTTGACATGGCCTGGAAGAGTCATCCTGTACGCAGAACCCTCTACAGTGATTTAACACCCGCGCTATGGCAACTCTAATATAAGAAACAAAAATTATGTGAGGAGACGATGCTAGAAGAAGAACAATGCAGTACAACGGCCTCTAGCTCATGCATTTATTTTATTAGAATTTTCAGGTTTTTCCATTCTGCAATTGTATCTTTGATACACTTGAAAGCAAGGAAATGTCCCCCCAACTAGTTGCTGGCAAAATATGAGGTAAGTTCAGTGCTGGGTCTGTCACCTTTCAGCTTCTGAACCAGCTGCATGGTACTGCATTTCCTCATTACTGAGATGGAATGATTATACCGCCATAACTCGGTCCACAGAACCTCGCCTGTAAAAACAGGTTACTGCACCGCGGGCAGGTGAGGTTGAGATTTGGGTAGGAGAGAAAGAATGAAAGGGATCCGACCTTTCGAAAATGAAAGTATAGGCCAAAGAAAAAAAAGGGCCACGAACGGCGTGAAAATGAAAGACTCCCTAGGCCTCGAGTGCTCTAGTACAAGAGTTGACCCAGGTCGGATAGAATAGATGAAAGTGAGGAGTCTGCCACAAGTAAGTGGAAGCAATGCCAGGGCTCAGCTGAGGGCCCCGTGGTCGCCAACCAACGCTCCCAAGTTAAGAGCCACTGGGGATACCGTGGGTGTTATTCTACCATCCCCACCCATTTAGGGCTCTCCTTCAGGTGGCAGATTACCTATCCGTTGTTTACATTTTTTCCTTTTTTAAAAAAACTTGGAAATTTATCGAACATTTCCCTTGATAATTTATTCCAGTCCTTTACTCCACGTCCTATAAATGAATATTTGCCCCAATCTGCCCTCTTGAATTCCAACTTCATCTTCATACTATGATATTTCCTACTTATAAAAGCTCCACTCAAACTTATTCGTCTACTAATATCATTCCACGCCTTTTCTCCACTGACAGCTCGGAACATATCCCATAGTCGAGCATCTCGTCTCCTTACTCCCAAATCCTCCCAGCCCAAAGTTTGCAACATTTCCGAAATATTACTCCTTTGTCGGAAATAACCCAGAAGGAAACCGTGCTGCTACCCTTTGGATATTTTTCGGTTCTCGTATCAAGTAGTCCTGGTGTGGGTCCACACTCTGGAACTATAATCTAACTGGGCTCCTACCAGGGACTTATACGCCCTCCCTTAAACATCCTTAGTAGAGGAGCTGTGGGGATAAAAAATATGCCGCCAGCATTTATTTTGCTGAGTCAGCACCCGAGCTCTATTAGTATAACTATGCCGGTTGTGGATCAAGGTCATTGACGCCTAGCATAGTAGTTGCACAATACCGATTCGCGGATTTTGCATAAGAGAGCGACCCGAATTTCACAGTCACCATCCGGAGGGCCCTCAGATCACTTTAACGACTAGTTGCCCTTCCTAACGCAGATTTTCCCTAAGAAAGTGAGACTAACCTCACATCTGCCATCCTGGAGCGACCTAACCTCAGCTTTACGGATAGATGCTCTTCCCGACGCCTAAGAGAGTGAGCCTAACCACACAGCAGCCATGTTGGGGCCTAACCTCAGTTTTACGGCGAGATGCCCTTCCCGAAGTGGACAGTCGCCAACTTGGAGAGGACTAACCTCAGTTTTACAGCCATTTGCCCGACGTGGATAGCCACCATCTTGCAGGGGCTAACCTCTATTTTACGGTCAGATGCCCTTCCCGAGTTGCATAGTCGCCATCTTGGAGGGGCGTAACCTCAGTTTTACAGGCAGATGCCCTTACCGACTCGGACAGTCGCCATTTTATAGGATTATCACTTTAACAGCTTGATGTCCTTCCCGTCGCCATCTTGAGTAGTAGGCTACTGGGGAATCTCGCGACGCCATCTTAAGATGAGGAACCGCATAAGAGTGCACGCCTAACAACGTGGAGGAGCCTAGGTACACAGGACCCTAGCTTTACGGCCAGATGGTCTTCCCGACGTGAATTGCACAAGATGGCGGCTATACACAGGCTCTTATGAGACTAACTCTTAAAAACTGGGTCATAGGATACTGTGCAGGATGGCGGCTATACAAAGGCTCTTATGAGACGGCCTAGGGGTGCTTGCGCAAGATGTCGGCTATTAACAGGCTCTTATGATAAAAGCTGACCCGGGGGCTACTGAGCAAGATGGCCGGCTATACATAGGCTTTCATGGAGAAGGCTCAGAGGAGAACTAGCACTTAAGGAGATGGTCTTGAGGTGTTTGCGCAAGATGGCGGCTACATACGGGCTCTTATCGCCTCCTCCTCCTCCGACGGGGCACAGCCACGCTTCTCCTCCGACAGAGCGTAAGAGGTCAGCTCATGGCTTTATGTTACCATTCGACAAGTCTTAATATGCTTAACTCTGACGACGCGATATTGTGCTTAAGGTTTTACGCATTATAGGTGTGAGCACGTGGTATTAATCTGTTTTTAACTTGCTGTGATGACGGCATTATTGTTATTCCTGTTTAGACTTCTTCGTTATCAACCTCAAGCCTTTATACTGTAGACGGAATGAGTACCTACAGTGAAGACGTCATCATGGTTATGCATGTTTAGACTTGTCAGGTATCAAGGTCACTCACTCAACCCTTTATAGATGATATGAGCGTGAATTTTTCTTTAGTCTCTCAGATACTGTGATAGAGAATAGATTGCTTTATTCCATCATGACGAGAATATAACAGTCGATGTACAAGGCTTCAAGGTAAATGGCAGAAAATATGTGTTAAAAGAGGTGGTTGTGTTGGATTGCAGTGTGTTGTGGGCAACAAGCACGTCAGTTTAGTATTTAGACTACCTTTCCCTTACTGTTTGCAGACAGATAAAGGAAAAAAGCAGACTCAATGGATTGAGAAAAATTTAGGTCTACAGTGGGAAGAAAAAGGAATACCTTATCGTTTTCTATCTTTAATGATGAACGCACAATTGTAAAGAGCAGATCTTGTTTTTAAAGGGTTGTGAAAATAAGGAATGATGGTTGCGTGAGCATCTACCGTCATCCTGTGAAATTATCGACGTGCATGATTTAGGGTGTCCATCATTTAAGCAGCCCTTACGACATGTGCGCATGCTCTTTCATTGGTTGAGTTGCAGTGAATGTCGGAAGGTGAACGACATATGTAAATTGTAGTGTCGAAATGATGTTAGTGCGAAAGAAACATTTGTAGAGTAAACACATCATGTCATTTTTAAATGATACTAAGTGTAACGCAGTTGAAAAGGTAATCGTAAAGTTTCATGCATGCAAAAAGAAACTAAACACTTTTACCGAAGGAAAGTTAAATGCATTTCTAAAGTCATTTTTGGTGAATGTAGCAGCGAATGCTGTAAAGAAGATCTAGGATAAGGTGCCCCGTGAGTGGACTCAAGATCCTGTTTTGTCAGACTTTCAAACGTGTAGTTTACATCATGAACAAGTGAGTTTAGGTAGGAGACCGTCAGTATGACAGTGTCGTGCATGTCAACTCATTAAACTGTATCACGGACCTAAAACTAATGAGTTGACATCGCTTATATACCCTTATCATGGGTGCGAAAAGAGTAAACAAGTTGTCTCAGGTTGAAGAAACGTGCTGGGAGAAAGGTGAGGAAGCATGCTGGGTATCGGCTCATTAATAAGGTGATTGGAGCTTCATCTTCCTAGTTATCAGTACTGCAGCCCTGGAACACGACATGACGTCCGCTTGGCACGTGGTGATCCTGTTATGAATATGTTAGATGTTGCCAGCAAAGAGCTTTCCATTGCTTATCGACAAAACAATCCTGAACTAAGATTGTAGGTAGACACGAGTCTAGATAGAACATCAATTCAACGATATGAATCTTGTGGTGTAAATTCTCGCCACATCATTGTTTCCAGTGTAGCATTAAAGCGTTCTACAACACTTTCCTTGAGATTGCTTAACGTAGAGTAGTGATGAATGCCAAGTAAATTGAGGTAAGGAGAATAATCCTTCTTGTAAAACTTTTCACCTTGATCGGTTTGAAGAAGCCTTGGGCGGCGTTTCGATTCTTCAACAATATGTTTAAATGCGTCTTTAGCTTGAGCTGCTGTCTTTGAACGCACAGGTTGTGCAAAAGCAAATTTGGAGTACACATCGATACCAGTAAATTGATACTTATACCCCTTATTGCTAGAGACATATGGAATCATTCCTACTAAGTCTGCTTTCCAGAGATCATTTATTCCACGTGTAATGACGCACCTGCGACAGTAGGTGCGACGTACTGGTTTATGTAACTCGTGTGCGATGCTTACCTTTACAGGTGCAATCTTATCGTGACGAGCAATTACTGAATAATAACCCGCATATCGTAATTCTCTCTCTATTTCTAGAATTTCTGATTTGTGACCTGTGTGAAAAGCATTTTGCGATGCTCTTAGAAGTTGTAATCGTTCAACGAGTAAGTTTGGGTCACTCCAGTATCTTATGTCTACATACGGCAATAAATACTTGTAGATAACAATCGTCTTCATAGCGAATGGTAATCGGAAACAGGTTAGAAATGAACTCACGGTACTTGTAACTCTTGTTTGCATTTACATATTCTGTTCTCTTGTAATTAAGTCGTGTTGCGTCACTAGCAAAATGTATTGCTTCATATTTTTAAGATCACCTTGTAAAATTATATCCTTGTCAGGTATTCGTGAGAAAAAAGTTCTAAGAATCCTTTCGTAGGTTCATAGGTAACACCTTATACGATGAGCCTGTTGCTGTTAATCTTAACATTTGCATTTCCTATCCAGAAACAGTCGTCTTCATAGCGAATGGTGTCAGTTTGTCCTGTAAAGAGTTTTTCTATATAAGGGGCAAATAGAGATCCATAGCTAGCTTGAATAAAAGTTCTAAACTGATTACGATACTCTGGCGTGATCATAACCTCAGAAAAAGAAGGAAGATCTTGTGTCGATGTAGTAGAACTTTCAGCAATAACATCTGTAGTTAAAAACTTAACACGCTTAGATGGACGAAGTATCGTTAAGTTCTTCTTCCACATCCTCATCTTCCTAATCCTCTTCTTCCATATCCTGCTTCTCCTCTTCCTCATCCTGCTTCTCTGCTTCTTTATGCATTCCTAGTTTATGATTATCTTCTCCGTCATGCTTCCCTTTGTCATATGATGTTTGCAAAGAAATAAAACTTGTAGTAGACTTCGGCAATGAAGTAGAATTAAAAATTTCTTTGAGTGGTGTACCTAGTAGTGGTTTCAAAAATAAATCAGTGTCTGCTTGAATACGTCTGAGCTCTCTAAATTTTCGTCGAATATTGTTTCGAGCATGGATTATATGTTTTGAAATCTCCTTGCCAGATGTTAACATGATGATGGTTTTTGATCAAGTGGTGACTGTAATTCTGTGTTAATGCATATAAAATGATCGAAACCCATGCGATATAGTCCAAGCTGAACATCACTCTCTTTGTTAATAACTCAAAAGCTGTAACGATGTGATGACCAACATGTACCACACATACGTTTAAAGTCATAGAATGTCATATCAGTGTTAAAATGATCATCATACACATGCCGCATGTTGCGCTCATTTTGCCGAAAAAGCACAATAATATTTGCGTTGTCGTTTATCAAATGCTTGGTTCGGGCATACATTACGGCGAGATAAAGACAACATAGCAAGACAAGCCCTGGAATGGAAGCCACAAGGTAGCAGGAGAAGAGGCAGACCAAGAAACAGATGGAGGAGGAGTGTAATAGCAGAAGGGATGGAGAAAGATGGGAAGACTTGGATAGAGATCAGGACGATGGCGCAGAACAGAGTCCGGTGGCGGAAGTTAATTGATGCCCATGCTCCACTTACGAGATACAGGAAATAAGTCAAGTAAGTCAAGTTATCAAATGCTTAGGTTTACGAGAACAGCTTTGACATAAATAGATGCAATCAACATCCTTATGTCGCCCCATACTAAAGTATGCACGAATAACGTTTTGCTGTTCTCTTGCGACATCGTCAAAGATCATAAGAGAATTGGGAAGCACATCATCCGGTGATGGTACTTGCTCATGTGAATTAAATTCATAATATTTTATTCCTTTTTCGACAAGATCGTGCATTACAATTTGTAGAATAGAGTGATAGACTGACTTTGCGAAAACGTAAATATTTTCGAAGCGTATACGATTTAACGAAGTAATGAGTGTAAGTAAAAGATTTGTCTTCCCACATACCGATAGGCCTGATATAATACATCGAACAGCAAAAGGAAACAGCGTTTTTAGTTGTACTAGAACTAGGTAAGATATGTGGCACATTGTCACTAACAAGTAGTGTGTCTTGCTGCTTTATAGTCTTCATCGTAACTGAATAATAAAGTAGGCAATAGTATTATGTATATCAAACGAAACAACAGGTAACGGTCAGTTTATAATTTGCTCTTGACGAGTAAAGTCGTGTACAAAATGGTCAAACAACGATATCCAAAAGATATGAAGATGAAGAAGAAAACTGAATCTGTTGGATGGAAAGATGTTGTAAAGGCTTATAAGAAGCTGTTCGAGGGGAATACAATCCGGGTGTAGCTATTACTAAGGCACTGCACGTAGCAATAGCGAGAATTTCTCCAAAGTGCCGAGCAATGTTTGGTAAACGTGCACGAATTATTCCTGTACCAAAAAGAGGAGGAATTATTCCTGCGCTGTTTGCTGGACTAGCAGCCTTAGGGTCATTGCTCGGTGGTGCTACTGCTGTAACAAGAACTTTTAATGCTGTGGAAGTATCTAAACAACAGCTGAAGGGGATTGAACGTCATAACAAGACGATGGAGGCAATCGGATTACGAGGCAAAGGCGCACACATGAATCTGGCACCATACAAATAAGGGCTTGGCATCTACATATCTCCAAAAAAAGTCTGCTGAATGATATGCCACAACGAGCTCTGACAAACGAAGAAGGTTTTACGTTTGATAAACAACTAGTTATTCATTATTTGCGAGGTGTGTACATGCGCGATCAACTACCAACGTGCCCACGCAAACATGAAGGTTCCGTCATTAACTTCGATAACAGTCGCGGACCTGGAACACATTACGTTGCCTACGTAAAACGTTAACCTAAAGTAGGGTATTTCGATAGCTATGGAGACTTAACTCCTCCATTTGAGCTCATGCGTTGTTTCGGAATCAGAGCAGACATTGTTTACAATGAAATCCGTGTGCAAAAATTAAATACACGCATGAGCGGACGATTATTTCTTATGTTCATATATCAATCCCAGACCGTAGACAAAGAACATTAGTGTGAACATGATGACTAACGGTTAAAGAACTCTCGCTGTACGTATAGAGGGACCAGAAACAACCGTCTATTTAATCCACCGATCGAACTTTGATATCAACTGTATAGTCTCGGAATAGTGTCGTTTGAAAACTACAATATAATCTATAACGTGCGTGATGGTGTAAACAAGTTCTATTACGATGAGTATGCGCTAACTCTACCACCATGCAGTTATTCAGTAGACGATATTCATGACTACTTTGAAAGTACGTTAATTGAACTGTTTAGAGAAGAGAGTTTTAGTAATCAAAATTACAAGTTCGCAATTACTGGAAGCAGCATGCACATAAATGTGTTATTGAATCTTCATTTAAGATTGACTTCAAATTACAACCTGATTTGATTGGACCATTGCTTGGATTTTCACAAGAAACTTCCTACCGAACGTACGTTACGAGTCTGATCAATCTATAACACTCTTCGATGATCATCATGTGAACATTACTTGTAATATTATTACAGACTTGAATAGTAATCATCAACCTTCACACGTCCTGCAAGATACAGAGGAACGTGGATATACTATTCGCGAGAAACCGTTAGTATTTCCTTATCATCCTGTGTCTTTAAAACACATTAGTAACGTCACTCCTAGGCTATTAAATAAATATAATTAGCTTATTAATATAGATCGGCACACGTACGTAGCTTACAAAGTCAATCTTAAACCAGTATAAAAACATCTATAAAACATGGTGTATATTCTGAAGACATACTACATTCTTTCGAAGACTCATCGAGTTAACAGATAACCATAAGCAGATACTCCAAGGTTTAGGTTATACGCTATACGAAAAATGGAGGAAATGCTAGATATTATGAACACAGTAGAAACTCATGAAGGTGTAGTATGAAGTGCGCTTCATTCTTATCAACCGTTTACGTTTTGATTAAATAACAATGATGAAATCCGCTTTATTATTAATCAGCAAGATGTATACATCCTACCACACAAATTCTACCTCTATATTGAAGGGCGACTAGATAAGTCAGATGGAAGTGGACCGAGGACACCGCAACTAAACAGCCATGGTCTAGCTTTTCTCTCTTCTTAAGCGCGATATGAAGTAAATAATGTTGAAATGGATAGATCGAAGAATGTTGGTATTACAAGTGCAATGAAACTCTACCCTTCCTTTTGTGATGAAGAAAGTAATCTTTTACGGATGGCAGGATGGTGTCCAAAAGCTACTAATAACTGGATGATTAATCAGGACGGAACATTTACAGGTATGTTATCATTGAAACATATTCTTGGCTTCGCAGAAGACTTTACACGTATAACGCAAAACAAGATCTCATTCTGATCCATAATCGAAGTTATTACAACTCTTTTAAAGCAGTAGAAACAGCAGTGGACTCGAAAATTACACTTCATCGTATATCGCGGAGGATTCTACATGTAACATTCTCTGATCGAGAGAAACTTCGATTGCTCAAGATTGTAGAAAATGATACAACATTACCTATACGTTTTCGAAGTTGGGAGCTGCATGAATATTCTGTGTTACCACCTACAAACAAGCATAGCTGGGCTGTTTAAACGTCACGTTTTACTAAGAAGCCATTGTATATTACTTTGGATTTCAAACCCATTGTCAATTCGATCATGTAAAAGATAGCTCACAGTTTGATCACTGTAAATTAAGAAATATTAGACTATATATCAACGGAATTACATATCCCTACGAAAATATGAACATTATCTTTTTTTAGAAAAATTAGTTTGGGTTGCTCTATGACATGTTTTGTAAATTCCAACCATCGTATTATCAGAAGATCGTCCGCTATTTTCACCTAAAGAATTTAAAAATAAAGCACCGATTGTAGTTATAGACTGCTACTATCATGAATAATCTATAAAAGAATCTCCTGCCGATATTCATTTAGAATTTGAAACATCTGAAGACATTCCAGCTAACTGAACAGCCTATTGTCTTATTATTCATATGAGCGATGTTACTCACCTTCCGCTAACGAATATTGTTCCACGACTATGAATAAGGATAGCCATTTATCATCAACATTAGTGTGTGCTTCGACATCGTACGCTATGCAACAGAAAGAAGAAAAAGTCTGCACGGTTACAGACAATCGTCTTGATAGCAAACAAAACTGTCGCTGTGCATGTTGTTCGCATACTCATACGCAACATCTTATTTATCTCACACAAGTAAGTGAGGCCATTAAAATGTTCTATAAACATGGAACCTTATATCAGATGCAAGACATCTGATTCAATGTTTACCGCCAGGAGTTTTAACTACGTACCCTGCTCCTTTCGTAAATGCTTTTTGGGACATCCTTCCTCCCTAAGCTTTATGTAGAACCTGTGAACGCCATTACAAGCATCGAGGTGAAAATGGTGATGATGATTGGGATGGACCAAATCCGAGGGTTGAACACTGTACACTGTGTGTGGATAAACTTTTCCCATTCATTTCAGTAAAAAAGTGAAATGGCGTATGGCTTTTAGTGCCGGGAGTGTCCGAAGACAAGTTCGGCTCGTAAGGTGCAGGTCTTTCTATTCGACACCCGCAGATGACCTGCGCGTCGTGATGAGGATGAAATGATGATGAAGACAGCACATACACCCAGCCCCCGTGCCATTGGGATTAACCAATTAAGGTTAAAATCCCCAACCCGGCCGGGAATCGAACCCAGGTCCCTCTGAACCGAAGGCCAGTATGCTGACCGTTCAGCCAACGAGTCGGACTATTCATTTCAGTCCATGATGACGATGATTCAGAAAAGGAACAAACCACATGAATAACAACAAGGTAGGAATTGCATTATCTTCTTTGTAAAGCATAACATACATAGTAGAATATATTTCATAAACACTAAATATTTTGTTTAATTTGAATGTTACAGGAGGCATTACAATTTCGGAAGCATGCTACCTCTTCGCAGAAAACTGTTGAGGAGTACAGCAACCTTGTCAGCAGCATAACCAAGATGGTTGTAGTAGATTGTTTTATTTTGTAAATAAATATCTTGAATTCAAAATGTTCTACTTATTGCATTCTCTTGCCACATTACACCTATTCATTCCATCTATAAAGGCTTCAGTGAGTGTCCTTGATAACGAACAAGTCTAAACATGCATAATCATGATGACGTCATCACTGCAACTTAAAACTGAATAATAGGTCGTGCTCACACTTGTAATGCGTAAAACCTTAAGCACAATATCGCATCGTCATAGTTATGCATGTTTAGACTTGTCTTATAGTGACTTAAAGCTATGAGCTGACCTATTACTCCCCGTCGGAAGAGGAAATCGGCTGTGTCCCGTCAGAGTAGAAGGAGGCCATAAGAGCCCGTGTATAACCGCTGTCTTGCACAGTAGCCCCTGGGCTAGCTTTCTCCGTAAGAGCCCATGTATCGTCGCCATCTTGCGCAATCAACCATAGGCCCCCTCCTTAAGTCCCAGGTCCCCCCTCAGCCATCTTTCTCCACAAGAGCGTATGAACGAATAGCCACCATCTTGCGCAAGCGCCCCTAGGCCGTCTCCTTTAGTCCTATGTCGCCTCTAGACCAGCTTTCTACATAAGAATCTATGTATAGCCGCCATCTTTCGCAGTAGCCCCTGGGCCAGTTTTCTTCATAAGAGCCTGTGTATAGCTGCCATCTTGCGCAAGCGCCCCTAGGCCGTCTCATAAGAGCCTATGTATAGCCGCCATGAGCACAGTAACCTCTGGCCCATGTTCCAGGAGTTAGTCTCATAAGTGCCTGTGTATAGCCGCCATCTTGTGCAATTCACGTCGGGAAGGCCATGTGGCCGTAAAACTATGGCTTTCTGTAGTTAGGCTCCTCCATGTGGTTAGGTATGCACCCTTATGCGTATCACCATTGACCTACTACTCAAGATGGCGTCGGGAAGGGCATCAAGCCGTTAGAGTGAGGTTTGCTTCCTGCAAGATTACGGCTGTTCGCGTCGGCAAGGTCACATGCCTGTAAAACTGTAGTTACGCCCCTCCAAGAATGAGATTGTCAACCTCGGGAAGGCATCTGACCGTAAAATTGAGGTTAGCCCCTCCAAGATGGCGGCTGTCCACGTCGGGAAGGCCAACTTGCTGTAAAACTGAGGTTAGGCCCTTACAAGGTGGCGGCTGTGAGGTTAGGCTCGCTTTCCTAGGTGTCGGGTAGGGCATCTAGCCGTAAAGCTTAGGTTAGACCCCTCCAAGATGGCGGATGTGAGATTAGGCTTGCTTTCTTACGAAAAATCTGTGTCGGGAAGGTCAACTAGCCGTTAAAGTGATGTTAGGCCATCTCAGGATGGCGACTGTGAATTTAGGGTCGCTCTCTTATGCAAAATCCGTGAATCGGCATTGTACAACTACTATCTTAGCGGTCGATGACCTCGATCCACAACCAGCCTAGTTACCCTACTAGACCTCGGGTAATGACTCAGGAAAATAAAATGCTGACGGCATGTGACCATGTGAAGAGATCCGTAAATTTTCGAAATAATCTCGTAAATATGATTACCCCCAAAGAAGATCATTCCTTATTTTAACACCTAAGTACTTACATTGTTCCCCATGATGTACTATCACCCCATCAAGACAATATTTAAAACTGAGAGGACTTTTCCTCTTATTGAAACTTAGAACTTGACTTTTCATCTCATTTACATTCATACCATTGTCTGCTGTCCATCTCACAACATTGTTTAAGTCCCCCTGCTGTCGCTGACAATCCTGCAACTCATTTATTACTCTATACATTATAAAAATAATGAATACCAAGAGTTTACCTTGAAATATCTGCGATAGTGACATCTATGAATACATTGAATGAATGTTTCTCTCCATGCGGACAAACTACCTGTAGTAACACGTTTTGTACTCACATCGCTTCACAAAACATTTTGCTAACGTGTATCTCTCAATCTCTCCCTCTCATTTACGTGGCACAGACTAAATTCAAATACTGATAAATTATTGCTTAAATGCTCATAGGTTTCTCATTTCTGCACCGCGAATAATTGGTTTATCATTTCCATAGTTACTGTAAACAATGCATCAGTAATATTTAACTTGTTAGTAGTTTGAATTATTCCCCTTCGATTAATGTTAGATTACAAGGTAAATAAGAATAAGAATAAGAATAAGAATAAGAATAATAATAAGAATAAGAATAAGAATAAGAATAAGAATAAGAATAAGAATAAGAATAAGAATAAGCATAAGAATAAGAATAAGAATAAGAATAAGAATAAGAATAAGAATAAGAATAAGAATAAGAAGAATAATATATTGTCATTTTACACCGTCATGCCCTTCAGCGTTTAGTCCCCAAGCCTCTGTGAATTTACTAAACGTCGCCACAATGCTCTATTTGCAACTAGTGCTGTGGCCTCCCTCTAATCTTTAAATCGTTAGAAACTGAGTCTAACCGTCGTCGTCTTGGTCTCCCTCTACTTCTCTAACCCTCCATACCAGAGTCCATTACTCTCCTAGGTAACCTACCCTCCTCCATTCACCTCTCATGAACCCACCACGGAAGCCTGTTTATGGGCACAGCTTCATCTATCGAGTTGATTCCTAACTTAGCCTTTGTCTCATCATTCCGAGTACCCTCCTGCCATTGTTCTCACCTGTTTGTACCAGCAATCATTGTCGCTACTTTCATGTCTGTTACTTCTAAGTTATGAATAAGATATTCTGAGCTCACTCAGCTACCGCTCCCGTAAAGGAAGTAATAATAATAATAATAATAATAATAATAATAATAATAATAATAATAATAATAATAATAATAATAATAATAATAATAATAATAATAATAATAATAATACTTGTTTTACGTCCCACTAACCACTTCTCGGGTTTCTGAGACGCCGAGGTGAAGAAATTTTGTACCTCAGGAGTATATCTACCGACACGAGATTGTCGTATTTGAACACCTTCGAATACCAGCGGACTGAGTCTGGATCGAACCCGCCATGTTGGAGTTAGAAGTCCAGCGCCTCAACCATCAGAGCCACTTAGCCCCTTACAAGTTAAGTATATTATATAAAATGCGTTTCCTATTATACATCCGTCATCGTATGAAGCCATTTTATTCTTACCACTATAGCTTTTATCATTTTTCATCCATCCATTTGAATTGTATCATGACCCCTTAATTACATTGCTCTTTACTTTATGCTTAAGAGATAACTATGTATTGGTTTTTGATTGTTTATGCTTATAAAGAGATAATTTTCTGCTTGAGAGAACACCAAGGACGCCATTGTGAGTGTCCGGAATACAGCTTTCCTTTCTCATGTTCTCAGGCGTAACAATTCATTACCATAAAAATATCGTGAAACACTTCAAGGTCGTGGCTTTTGCAGAACATCCTTCATATATAAATTAGTGGCGCTCACTTTCTGAATTCAAGAAATGGTTATATTAAGTTCTGAATGTAATAAGTAAGGTTCGGATGTTCAAGAAAAATCCGTATATTTACCGGGTGGCCGATGTTGAGACCCAATATAATATATGTTCATTATGGGCCATTGTAGGCCGGAAAATGATGCGAATTATTTGTCCTTTTTTGTCTTTTTTCTGCATTGTTTTCCTTAATGCTTGTTTTCAGCTTATTTCTAGGTCTCAACGGCTTTTTTTCAACTTCTCCTTCTGTCGACATTTGTACTCCCCATTCTCATTTCGAATCAGCATTAGTTCATCCATCACCTCTTAAACATCTTTTCTCTAGTAAATACATTTTGTACCATATCTAAAAAAAAAGAGAAAATGAAATGACATGAAATGAAACATGAAAATAGTGCTGAAGAAACGAGGGGTATCAAATTTTGTGCAAGATATGTGAAATATTGAAAGAAGAAAATTTTGATGTGAGTGTATTTTGAAGAGAAAGATCTCATTTGCTTCAAGTATGAACCCTTAAGATTCGTTGTTGTGTAGAGAAGTTTCTCGATGTTTCACAATGTACTGTCTGAAAACCGACGACCCTTTACATCTACGAACCTCGAGATGACTACTCTTATATACTGCAAATATAACTGGGGTAAGTTTTCGAATTCCAGTTTCTGTAACCCTAGTGTGGTTAAGCCAAATATGGTTCCACTTATACTAATTTGAATTTCTTTCTCCAGGATGTCCATTGTGGGTTCGCTGAATTAATTCTAGGTGGAATTCTAAATTCTGCAAGTACTTTTTTAACAAACCAACTCATTTTTTAAGCAATGCTAATGAAATATACACTGACTTACCAAATGTCATGGGATAGTCACCTAATAGTGTGGGGCCTCCTCTGACCCTGCGACCTACAGTGAGATGCCGTGGAAATGAGTCGACAAGTCCCGTTTGCAGAGCGGCCGTCAATGCTGGTCTGTTCGTGGGTGCAGGATCCATGGCACGGAGCCTGCGTTCCAGTACATCCCAGATATGCTCGATAGGGTTCATATCGGGGCTCCTGGGTGGCCATGGCAGTCGTTGGACCTCCTCTGCATGTTCCTGGAACCATTCCCGGGCGACGTGCGAGTGATGTGGCGGCGCGTTATCATCTTGAAACACCGCAGAACCGTCTGGGCACTGGAAGGCCAAAAATGGGTGGAGAATGTCTCCGAGCAGCTCAACATACCGCGTACCATTCAAAGTCTCTTCCAGAACAACTAGGGGGCCCATTCCATGCCAGGAAAATGCCCCCCAGACCATAACAGAGACACCAGCGCCCTGGACCACACCTTCGAGGCAAGCGGGATCCATTGCTTCATGTGGTCTGCGCCATACACGGTGCCTCCCATCGGCATGGTGTAGTTGAAATCGTGATTCGTCCGACCATATCACGTTACGCCATTGTTCCAGTGTCCATCCCTGGCGGCTGGCTACAAATGCGCGTCGTTGTGCCCGATGACGTTGGGTTAATATTGGCACCCGTGTACAGCGCCGGCTCCCATACCCCATAGAACCCCTGTTCCTACGGATTGTCCACTGGGAGAGGGTGTGTCTAGCACGGCCTGGGTTGAATTGAGCCGTGATTTGTTGCACGGTTGCCCGTCTGTCACTATTGACAATCCGTCTCAGATGTCGCCGGTCACGGTCATCGAGGGTGGCTGAACGGCCGCTCGTTCGTCTGTTGTGGACGGTGACACCCGCATTTAACCATTCACGATACACCCTGGACACGATTGATCGTGTGAAGCCGAATTCCCGCACCATTTCCGAAATTGCACTTGATATCCGTCGGGCAGCGACCACCATACGCATTTCGGTGTCACGACGACGTTCCATATTACACCTGTCACATGCACAGCCACTGCTCACAAGGTCTCCTATACAACTGCCGCTGGCACAGGGGGCGTGTGGTGCGCAGACAACACACCTGCGCATCAGTGCTCCGCTATCCCATGACATTTTCTCAGTCAGTGTATATGCAATACGCTCCATCCTCTGCCCGAGAATTCCTGAGTGATTCGGCCGGTGACGACATACAGTGCCGGGTGTACTCAATGCCGTGCTACCGCGCCAGGCTTCATTCTATGTTGAACGTTTTCAAAAGTATAACGTGTTTCGTTGATGGCATTAGTACCGTGTATAAATTCAGTGAAATGGCTCGGTGTGCACAAGTCTGGTATCGGTATTATATTCATACGTCCGTACTGAAAGTTGAAGGGCCGTATGGATACTATTTCAAGAGAAGTTTCCTGATGTTCAAATTCCAGGTCGGATTTCGATTCATAGATTAGTAAATAATTTACATAAGATGGGAAGTCTTCTCGATAAGAGACGTAATCAACCACGTACAGTATGGGAAATATTGCTAACGCTCTGGAAAGGTCCCCTTCAAAATCACTTCGACGACTTGCTCAGAAAATGGATATTCCTTATGGTTCTGTTAGAAAGGGTAAACATTTACTGAAGTTACGGCCATATAAAATTACTGTAGTGCAAGAACTTAAACTGGGTGACCCTGCATTACGAATGCGATTTTTCTAATGGGTTTTGAATGCCATACATGACGGAGAAATTGATCCTAATCTAATATTCTTTTTGGAAGCGAGACAGTTTCAATATCTCCTGGCGTGATATAAGTGAGCACTTTTATTTTTTGTGTTATTTCTTTGTTAGAAATAGCTTACGCGAGAATGTATTTACTGTGGACTTTCTGTCACGCACGCAGCTACCATGTGCTGGCTGCGCCCCTTTTGCCAGTGTTTAGGTCCTTAGTGGGATATGTTTAGGTCCTTTTTAGACAATTTATAAGTCTTCAACTTGCAATCCCTAGTTATAACATTACCCAAATTAATTCCATTGACAAACATGTGAGGCGAATGGAGGAGGCTAGGTTACTGAGGAGAATAATGGACTCTGTTATGGAAAGTAAGAAAAGTAGAGAGAAACCAAGTCGACGATGGTTAGACACAGTTTCTAACGATTTAAGGATAAGAGGTATGGAACTAAATGAGGCCACAGGACTAGTTGCAAATAGAGGATTTAGTAAATTCACAGAGGCTTGCAGACTGAACGCTGAAAGGCATAACGGTCTGTAATGATATATGTATGACAAACCTGTTGTTATATCTGTCGCTGGTATCAGTAAAAGCAGGTCAAATACTTCTGTTATTGTTATATTGTGTATACAGGCCGAATGTTAAAGTTGGTGAAGTTCCGTTTCACATGTCTACACACTGACCAACTTCGCTTCCTGCTACGACCGTCTCCTTGTTTATCTTACCGTCGAGGTTGCGCTAATTAGTTTGAAATGCAGGACGCTCCACTTGCTTTGATCATATACTGTGCAATATTGGTACAGGGAACAGTGCAGCCTCTTCAGCCGGAAGGAGACCATTCAGACGGAAATCGGCAATTAAATTGGGACGGCAAAAGTCAATAAAGACGTCCGCAATTTAGCTCCAATTAACCGTCAGAGCTTTCCACTCTCCTTTGGTCCTCCTCTCATTACATTACTTACTGTAAATAAACATACCAAACTCGCTACAATGTTAACAATATTTCCAGTGTCCATGGCAGAAGAAGCTGCTTTTGATGTCCGCTGCTCTGTCGTTTTAATAGTCTCCATTTTACATGCCTATATAAGTTGATTCACTTGGACCTGTAGTTGAATATACGTTCGCCTTAGGGCATTCCATCTTACAGTGGCATTCTCATACCTAACATGACAATCGCAAAGAGTAAGGGAACTGAATTATTTTAAATATGGAAAATGGTTTTGCACAGTCGCCCGATATTGATCACTGATGACTACAATGTTTTAAAGCCATTTCATCCATTAACGACTATGAACATCTCCAACCAGACCTGAATAACATAACGAACTGTAAGACAGAAAATAAATTATATCTAAACATTCCAAAATGTCTTTCACCAGAAGTAAGGCTACCACCCTCTACTCTTACAAGTTACGGTGCGATGATCTCAGAACTGTAATAGACTGGAAAGACCTCGGACTATTATTACACCCGGAGCTAACCTTCAGTCCCCAGGTACAGAAGGTAGTCGCTGAAGCATGTACATCCCTCCCCTTCTCCTCCTCCTTATCTTTTTAAAATACTTGATGAACATGATTATTGATTGTTCCTAGCACAGCCGAGACGGTTGCTTAGTAGGCTATAGGTATTAATATTATTATTCTTGCTTTGGAAAAATAGAAAAAAATATTATTATTACTATTATTATTATTATTATTATTATTATTATTATTATTATTATTATTTATTGTTACGGAGTTATCCGTGGTAGTTAGAGGTGAAAGAAGGTGCTGGGATGAATAGGTCTCAATCTACGAAATTAAAGTTAATTTAAAATTTAACAAGGTTATATTTTCTTTTCAAGATCAAGAAATAACAAATATAACAGGTACTCAGTAGCCGAACAACAAAACGAGAATGTACAATTACAGTGTTACAGGATTTGGGCTCCGAGAGCCAGACACACAATTCTTGAGCAGTAAGCCCAACTTTATCCGTATACAAAATTCAACCAAGGGGCAGAAGACCCCAATCATGCTCAAGAGCACTTGCTCCCAATTACATAGCAAAAGCCTCCTCGAGGCACACAGAAACAATTTTCTTTGGAAGAGCAACCCGCTCTCAAAGTTCCAGCCTATCAAAGACCACACCAAACTCCACCTTCAAGTTGTCCTCTAAGGACATAAATACAGGGGTAAAAATACCCAACCTACTGAGGCCGATTTAGTAAATAAACATGAAAATTACAAGGCCCCAAAATACAAACTTGAGTGGAGGCGAAACTGGCACTCCGAATATACTTTATTAAAACCTAATTTGGCCCTAGGCCACTTATGTAAGGGCTAATCCCATTCTACGGAGGTGACATGATAGAAAACTTTATGACATTACGAGTAGAAGGGAAACTGTTAAGAAAACGTAGTCACCTCAAAACAAAATGCATGGGAGCTCGAAAGGGTTAGGCACTCTCTATCCCAATTTGTAAATTAAAAAGACAGAATTTATACCAAGAGTCTTTTACATTTTAGAGGAAGGTTACATGGCAAAAGGTATCGAACCTGCCCCGAGAGTTAAACTGCTGAGTTAGCAAGAAAATAAGTTATTAAAAGGCCATTACCTTATTGAAGAACTGCTGCCCGAAGAAAGAGGCGCTACCCGCCCCCTGCTACATAATTTACACACTGATAGATGTTACTGAAGTGGCGCAGAGACCCGAAAATCAGCAGTTTATATACCCTCGCGGAACATTCGAGACCTTTCAGGAATGATAACACCCGCCCACAATCATTTTATTGGACGGCCAAAAGATTACATGTCAAAACTGAAGAAGAAAACCAGGATTGGTGGGAAATTAATTACGAAAATTACTTATTGGTCGAATTCAAAACTGGCGGAAAGTGAAGGGTTATACAGCCAACCTAAACAATGACTGAAAGAAATTTAACAAAGAACAAACTTATGAACACAAAATTTCTCCAAAAACACAGTTCTTTCACTTCGCACTAGGGTGTATAATTGTAGTCCTTCAGTAGTGCCATCTAGAAGAGAATGTTCACACTTCTTACTACAGGCAAAACAAAAGTACATCGAAAACGACACAGTTCAGAACACTTCAAAATTTACAAGTAGGGACATCTTCTGAGAAACTTGAGAATTAACACTGTAGTTAAAGTTCAGGCTTCCTCCAGTAGAGGAGTTTCAACTGGCGCAATGTTTGAATTAGCGGAGCGGAGGTGTACCGCCCGGTACAATTATTATTATTATTATTTATCAATGTGTTCTAAAGTTCAGTGTTTCTAGACCTTGATTCATTTATTTAATTACGTTTCATAGTGTAGTTAACACAGGAAAGGCGTTCATGTAATTGTGCAACCCATAGCATTTGCCTGGAGTGAACATGTCATACCACAGAAAGCCGTGAAGTCTCCTAGCACAGCCGAGACGGTTGCTTAGTAGGCTATAGGTATTAATATTGTTATTCTTGCTTTGAAAAAGTAGAAAAATTGTTATTATTATTCATACACTCCTCTACAGGAGATATGGGTAGTAACGGGGCACGGAATGAACCAAGTGCCTTACAATAATTGAAGTATTTACACATTATAATACAAAATATTGATGTACAGGTATATACACAACTGTATATCATGGGATCTTCATTCTTGCGAGAGGAACGGTCGCACAATCTTGTATGTTGACAGGAGGACAGAATGTTGCATAATTTTGTAGATGTTCGGTGGAAGACTCAATTCTTGAAGACTCTTGTGAAGTGAATGTGGAATGAGGCCGTTGACTGACAGAAACACAGGGACTATCCGTACCAGTTTAATCTTCCAAATCCTCTTCTTCTGCAAGTTCTTTGTATTTGTAAATTTTTTCACGGTACTTCCTGTCAATGTTGGTGTCATTACAGGTAGCGATGTCAATAAGGAAAGTTGTCCCAGTTTTCTTGTTTACCAGTATGATGTCTGTTCTGATATGGTTGACTGCTTTGTCTGTCACTACAGCCGTGTCCCAATAAAGTTTAATAGACTCGTTCTCCAGGAGTGGTGTTGGATGGTGCTTGTAATAAGGGATACGCTCCTGAATTAGTCGGTTTTCCTGAGGAAGTGCCTGGTGTATAATTACCGAGACATGATTGTATCGTCCCGTGTAATCTACGGGGGCAAGTACTGAGCAACCCGCAGTGGTATGGTCGATGTTCTAGAGATGAACGGAGCATCGTCTGCATTTGTCGCAGAGTACGCTAGTGTATTTGATGATGTACTTTATGTAATTGTTTGTAGCTATTACTTGGTCTTGTATAGCAACTGCAAATCGCTCTGTCTCCCCACTTTGTAACCACATGCACGACGCATTCTTGTCTATGTAGCAAATACTACAGATTTATGGAGAAGGCTCTTTTCTTGCTTTCTATGGAGGTTTCTCATAGGTTCTTTATCTGATTCCGGAGCATGACTTGAAGATCAAGTACTCCTCGGCCTCCCGATTTTCGTGGGAGAGTGAACCGTTCCATGCATGAATTTGGATGATGTAGGCCTATGCAGTCTATTTCTGTAACAGACCATTTCGGAATTCCGAATTAATAAACAAGAGTTGGAATATGGTAAGTGTTTATTGCTTTAATTTTGTTCTTGGCATTTAGCTAGCTGATCAAAATCTGGTGCAGCCTCGATATATATTTGTCAATGAGTTCGTGTTTGATTTTCTTGTGCTTCAGAGTTGCATTCTGAGCAAATCCAAGGTACTTGTAGGTCTCTGTTTGTGTCATTCCCTCAATCAAAGATCCGTTATGAAGCTCAAATTGTTGAGTGTTTGTGTACCGACCACGTTCAATTGTTAGCAGCTTACACTTCTTTACCCCCAACGTCATGCCCACATCAGCTGAGTAAGAGTCGATTATGTTAAGCAGGGAGTTCATTTGTGTTTCGTTGTGGGCATGCAGTTTAAAATCATCCATATGAAAACAAATGGGATATTCTGTGTTTCGTATTGTTATATTTAATATAAAATTCAAAACCAGTAGCTTTTAGAAGATTGGATAGGGGATTCATTGCAAGGAAAAACCACAGAGAACTTAATGAATCTCCTTGAAGAATGGCACGTTCAATTTTAATTCTGTCGGACATGATAAATTTATTTTCTGTCTTAGTGCAGAGCACTGTCTTCCAATTGTTCATAGTAACCTCAAGAAAATAAATAATGGCAGGACTGATCTTGTAAAAATGAAGTAGCCTACTTCTTTTAACCATGGTTGGGGAACTGAGTCAAATGCTTTCTGATAATTTATGTACGCTGTGTACAGGTTCCTTTGTGAGTGTATTGTCTGTTGTGTTACAACGGAGTCTATGATTATCTGTTCTTTGCACCCTAGTGATGACTTTTTGCATCCTTTCTGCTCCTCAGTCAGAATGTTATGGTTGCTGATATGTTTATATTTTCTTCTGTGAGTAAGGATGTAAAAAGTTTGTAGACCGTTTGTAGACAAGTGATTGGCCTGTAAGCTGATTATTATTATTATTATTATTATTATTATTATTATTATTATTATTATTATTATTATTATTATTATTATTATTATTATTATTATTATTAATATTATTATTATTATCACAGAAATTGCGTACATGTGATTGTGTAACCCCTAGCATTCGCCTGGAGTAAACATGTTATACCACAGAAAGTCGTAAAGCCTCCTAGCACAGCCTAGACGGTTGATTAGTAGGCTATAGGCATTAATATTATTATTCTTGTTTTGGGAAATTAAAATAATAATAATAATAATAATAATAATAATAATAATAATAATAATAATAATAATAATGTTATTTGCTTTACGTCCCACTAACTACTTTTATTATTATTATTATTATTATTATTATTATTATTATTATTATTATTATTATTATTATTATTATTATTATTATTATTATTATTATTATTATTATTATTATTATTATTATTATTAATGTTCCAAAGTTCAGAGCCTCATAGCCGTGGCCTTAATTAAGGTACAGCCCCAGCATTTTCCTAGTGTGAAACTATCTTCAGCGGTTGACGATAATGTGGTTCGAACCCACTATCTCCCGGGGCGTTGACTAAGGGTTACCGACGGACAAAACACCATCAACAGCGTTGTATGCCCTCACTCCATACGTGAACTGCGAAGAGGATTGGAATTTAATCAAGGTTTTTTGGACATACAATCTAGTAATAAGTAATTGTATACCACCACCTCTCTCACCCAGCTAGGCTGTGTGGCTCAGACGCTGACCTTCTATCGATAATCCCTAGGCCTACACAGAAATTGAACCCAGAGATCTGGGAATCGAACCTACCTCAGGCTGCGAACTAGTGGGCGTACTATCATGGCATTTCCCCTGACCCCTCTAGGTAAAAGCTCAACTCCGTACACTACACGGCCTGTGCGACATGTTTTATCTGATTAATTTTAAAATTCCCTTTCTGTACTGTATGCATGTCAGAGACACGGCGAACAGGCAGCGGGCAGTGCGTAAGTGCTGTCTCCACAAAAAATCTGAAACCCCGTTTCCTGTTGGGAACAGCAGAGAGACACTCGTGCAAGCTGGAGGCGGGCCACGCGCATTCACTTGATAAGAAAACGCACATACAAGACTATCTCAATGCAGAGATTACATCTATTATTTGAAATCATGTATAAATCCTATAAGGTAAGTACAAAAAGTGAACGAAGTGAATGTACAGAATTAAAACACGTACATAAAAGTTGTGAAAATGTGTATTTTACTGTTCATGTCTTCACTCCATTAGAAGATTATATTACGTAATCCAATGTGTGTGCTATGTAATGTGTTTAAAATCTGGGATTACTTTTATTATTCATACCGTGAATAGGAGCGAATCCATCTCCTTAACTAAATACGATGTAGAATTTTTTTGCATACGACTGTGGTTGTGGCAACACAGAAGAGGCATACAAAGAAAAAAGTAAGGTAGTTTCCCGTTGTTTACTTCAAAGAGAGTTTAAGGTTTCTTATTCAAGCTCAATGCTTATGTGATTGTGTAGTCGAAAGAGATAGGTCCCTTATCTTTTACAGACAAACCTCCCCAGAATTCCATAGTAACATCACTAATCATTTTACGGAGGAGACGGATCAATATTGTTGGAGTGATGTGTCATACAGTCCTAGCATTTGCTTTGTATTTTGGCACCTTGGCATTCGCCGAAATCCGTAAAAGTAGTTAGTGGGATGAAAAGCCAATAATATTATTATTATTAAGACGGTAAAATATTGTCGATTGCTGTAACATACAGTCCTAGCATTTGTTTCGTATTTACTATGGGCTAGTTCGTGAGGCCGGGTTCGATTCCTAGGCAGGTTACCGGAAGTATATCCTGGCTCAGTCCGGTGGTATTTGAAGATGATTAAATATAACAGCCTAGTTTCGGTAGGTTTACTACCACACGATTAAATTCCGGCACCTCGGAATCCGCCGAAATCCGTAAAAGTAGTTAGCGAGATGAAAAGCCATTAACATAATTATTATTGAGTCGGAACAATATTGTGGGGTGCTGTAACATACATTCCTAGCATTTGCTCGGTATTTACTATGGGCTAGTTCGTGAGGCCGGGTTCGATTCCTGGCCAGGTTACCAGAAGTACAACTATACATCAACTATACATCCATCTTCCATTATTATTAATAGCAGTGATTATTGTTTTAAGAGGAAGTACAACTCTACATCCACCCTCTTATTAATATTAATAGTAGTAGTGGTTATATATTTAAGAATGATATCTTCCGCCTATTGTTCGCAGAACGTCATTGCGTGTGCTGAGGGGAATAGATCATTCGTAACTTCTATTTGTGTAGAGTGAAAATGTGAAATCACGGACGGAAGTACAACTATACATCCATCTTGTATGATAATTAATAGTAGTGGTGATTATTGTTTTAAGAGGAAGTTGCAACTGTAATTCTCCTTTTCTTTATTATTACAATATGGCATTCAATTATGTGTTAAATTGAGCACTGTGATACTTGTTCACGTTCGAGCTTACATCTATCCACTATTAATGGTGGTAGTGATGATTGTTTTCTTCAAAAGTAAGTGTATGTATATTTTCTTCAATATAATCTACGATTAAAATGTGTTCTGTGATCGTAGTAACTTTGTATGGTGTGTGCCTTTGTTAAAATTCTAGGCACTGACGGAAATCGAACCCAGGACTTCTATGACAAAAGGCCAGCATGCTAACCCATTTTGCAACTAAGCCGAACTAATATTATCAATATAAGCGTATGCTATTATCGCATGGCAAAATATAAGATTTCTTCGATAATCTCTATGTAATGTGAACATTAGAGTAGGCACATAAAAGTCTCTAGTCTTCAACACAATAAGCTCGAAATGTTTCAGTGAAAAATTCAGTGTTCTAAGCATGTAATAAACTGACGTAACAGGCGACTAAAAGGGTGTGCTAGGGGGATAGTTCATTCGTAACTTCTGTTTGCGTAGAGTAAAAATGTAAAACCACGGACAGACGTACAACTATCATCTTTCTTCTATTATCATTAATAGTAGTAGTGATTAATTTTTAAGAGGAAGTACAACTGTACTTCTCCGTTCCTTTATTCTTACAATATGGCATACAATTACGTTTTAAGGTAAGCACTTTGATGCGTGTTCACGTTCGAGCTTTCATCTATCCACTAATAATGGTAATAGTGATTATTGTTTTCTTCAATGGTAAGTGTATGCATACTTTCTTCAATCTAATTTAAAGCTTTGCATTTAGAGTAATAATAAAAATATTTTTATACTTTCAGGTTCCAGTAGCATATTGCAACACACCTATACCGAGCGAAATGGCCTCACGGATAGGGATTTGTAGCTGTGAGCTTTGCATTTAGAGTAATAAAAACATATTTTATACTGTAAAGTTATAGTAGTATTGTGTGTTAATATTATTGCAACACATCTATACCGATGAATTGGCTACACCATTAGGGGATGTGTACCTGAAAGCTTTGCATTTTGTGTAATAATAAACATACTATATACTGCTAAGTTCTAGTAGCATTGTGTGATAATGCCATTGCAACACATCTCTACCGAGCGAATCGGCTACGCGATTAGGGGATGTGTAGCTTCAAGCTTTGCATTTAGTGTACTAATAAACATATTTTATACTGTAAAGTTCTAGTAGCATTTTGTGTTATTATCATTGCAACATACCTATACCGAGCTAATTGGCCACGAGGTTAGGGATGTGTAGCTGTAATCTTTGCAATTAATGTAATAATAAACATATTTTATACTGTAAAGTTCTAGTAGAATTGTGTGTTATGGTTATTGCAACACATCTATACCGAGCGAATTGGCCTCGCGGATAGGGATTTGTAGCTGTAAGCTTTGCATTTAGAGTAATAAAACATATTTTATACTGTAAAGTTATAGTAGTATTGTGTGTTAATGTTATTGCAACACATCTATACCGAGCGAATCGGTTACGCGATTAGGGGATGTCTAGCTTCAAGCTTTGTATTTAGTGTACTAATAAACATATTTTATACTGTAAAGTTCTAGTAGCATTTTGTGTTATTATCATTGCAACACACCTATACCGAGCTAATTGGCCACGAGGTTAGGGATGTGTAGCTGTAAGCTTTGCAATTAATGTGATAATAAACACATTTTATACTGTAAAGTTCTAGTAGAATTGTGTGTTATAGTTATTGCAACATATCTATACCGAGCGAATTGGCTACGCGGTTAGGAATGTGTACCTGTAAACGTTGCATTTAGTGTAATAATAAACATACGTTATACTGTAAAATTCTAATAGCATTATGTGATAATGCCATTGCAACACATCTATACCGAGCGAATTGGCTACGCGGTTAGGAACTTATAGAAAGTAGTTTAACGACATACGTCCATTCCTTTTTCTTTTAATTATGTTTCATTTATGTATTATGATTATGTTATAAAATCATGCTACACATATAAAATCTATCACCTCCTCCCTATCGATCCTTCTACATTCATCTTGCGCTCCCTTCTCTTCTTTTGTGTGTTAAAAAAGATAAATAGAAAAGGGAAATAAAATCAATGCACATGTCTGAACAGGAGGTGAAAAAAGACAAGAGGACATCTCTACACTATGCTCATGACATAAAAATTACGTAAGTATATCAGGTATGAAAATTCTGAAAACTAGATTACGTAGTCTTGATGAGAACTGTATAAACAAGAGCACGTGGTCTGAACACGTAAAGTAGACTCTTTGTCTGTAAGGTTAGCCTTTCTCTCTTTTCCAAACAACGCACCTTTAAAAGGTTTAAAAGATTAAAACCTTTGAGGTTAGCCTTACTCACTTTTTCAAAATTCCCGCCTCAATAGCATGTGTAATTAGGTAAAGATAACAGATGTGAGATTGCGATCGTTTACTTTTTTTAAATCCCCGCTTCACACTTGTTAAAAGCACGCAGAGTGAGGTTCCCTCCAAGGAGTTGTCCGGTAGGGGCATGTCGAGAAGGGCAGCTAGCCATAAAACTATAATCCTCTGAGATTATACGCCCCTCTGAGGTGGTGTAAGGGAAGGGGCATGTCTAGAGAGGCAGCTAGCCTTAATCCTCTGAGATTAGGACTCCTGGCTATGTACCGTCAAGATAACAGCAGTAAGTTTAGGAACGTTCCTTTTTTCAAAAAGTCCGTGGCCCACAAAAGCTTGTGGATAAGTCCTATCAAGATAATACCAGCGAGGTTATAGGCGATCGATCACTTTTTTCCAAAATCTGCGGCAAGAAACAAGTGCACGTGGTTAGGACCTGTTAAGATGACAGCAGTGAGTTTAGCCACGTTCAAAAATTCCGCAACAAAACAACTTCACATGCTGTCAAGATGGCAGCTGTCATCTTGGTATATGTTTAAATGCCGCACCCACGTAGTTAAGATGGTAGCAGTGAGGTTATGACCTGTCGAGATGGCCACAGTGAGGTTAGCGACTTTCACTAGTGTTCGAATTGTTTATTCATGTTGAACGAGGCCTAACTCTTCCCACAGTCCACGAAATGTATTTTATCGTCATTAACAGCAAAGGGAAGACCAAAATAATGTACATTACACACTTAATTTATTCACATGACTTATTACACTGTACAAAATATACACATTGGACGCTGTGATCCATAATGTAACGCACCAAACCCAACACCGTTACCCACGCTCGTTCAAGTCTCGCAATTCACTGCCGCCGGTGAGACGCGTGACTCTCTCCCCTTCCACTGGGGTGGAAGCAGTCTGATTAGTTCTGATCTCTGACGGACAAGCATACACATGGCGTTCAACACACCGCCCACCTAATTTATGTATAAATTACAAACATAAATGTTATTAAGAACAATAAAAATTACTCACACTGAAAATGACAAAAGTAAAAACGATAGGTTTAGCACATGAAAGATTACAAATTTTCATTAATTACACTTTTTCACTGTGTACAGTTTCAACCTCTTCTGGTAAGAGACAAAGTTTTGCAACTGGGTGTTTGAAGGTACCGTTGGGAGTGCGCATAGTGACAACTCGCACCAAGCCATCGGCCCCTGCGTGCGTATCTACCACGATCCCTGTGTGCCACACGAGAAGTGGCAAGTTATCTTCCTTGAGGACAACCAGAATTCCTGGTCGAAGGTTGACCCTTAATGCTGACCACTTAGTCCGCTGTTGGAGTTGACATAGATTGTCCCTTGACCATCGCTTACAGAACTACTGCCTGCAAGGCTGAAGTAGTTGCCACCTGGACAGACGAGAACCTGAAACTGTAAGTAAATCTGACCCTGGGATGGTTGTGAGAGGTTCTCAAACCAGGAAGTGACCGGGAGGCAAGAATGAATAGTCATCAGGACTATCAGACAATTTGGTTATTGGTCTCGAATTCGGGCATGCCTCAATCTGGACTAACAACGTAGACATTTCTTCAAAACTCAGTACAAGATTTTCTGCAACCTTCTTCAAATGAGACTTAGTAGACTTTATGCCAGCCTCCCACAGCCCACCTAAATGAGGGGCATGTGGTGGAATAAAATGCTACTGTATTCCACACTGAGATGCGAAGTCATCCACTTTCCTCTGATGTACTTGAGATCTGAAGAGAGTGTGAAGCTCCCGTAGCTCGTTTCTTGCTCCCACCAATGTACTTCCATTGTCGCTGTAGATATTCCGGCAGATACCCCGACGCGATATAAATCTACGCAGAGCAGCTAGGAACGCACCTGTAGACAGGTCATAGATAAGTTCAAGATGAATCGCCTTGGTTGCCATGCAGATGAATAAATCAATATAACATTATACCTTTGTTTTGCTCTTACAAGTCCCCTGCTTAATGTAAATAGGACCACCATAGTCAAATCCACAGTTCAAAAATGATCTGTTGGGTTCTACCCTGTGGTGTGAGCTGACCCATGAGTTGATTTGATGTACTTGCCTTCAACCTGTAGCAAGGGAGACACTTGTAGGTTATGTGCCTAATGACAGACTTACCATTAGGTATCCAATATCGTTGTCTAATTGTTGCAAGCAAAATTTGGGGTCCAGCATGCAGAAGTCGCATGTGCTCGCACATTACTAACAACCTGGTCACATGATGATTAGGTGGTAGAATGATGGGTTGTTTCTGGCTGTACGGAGCTTGAGATTATTCCAATCTGCTACCCTCCCTAAGCATCTGGTTTGCATCTACATAGGGATGAAGAGACATCAACTTGCTGTCCTTTGCAATCGATCTGCCAAGTAGCAGATCTTGACGTTCCTTACCATATTCTCGCTCCTGGACAGTACGCATGATACTGTGCGATGGCTCTTGAAGTTCTACTACAGTCAGACTTCCCACCTGTCCCCTTGAAGCAGCAAGCCTGAAGTTGTTCATGTACATCAATATGAAGGCCACGACTCTCACCAGCCGTAACCAAGAAGAAAAGCGTTGGACTAAGACTTCAAGGAAATGACTGACAACAAGTAAGCAAAGACCTGGTTTCCGTTGCTCTGTTACATGAGTGAGTTCAGAAGTTTTCTTCATGTCGCTGACAGGCCAGGCTGACAGTGGCTGGTAGAGCCAGGATGGTCCCGCAAACCATAACAGTTTGTCTTGAAGAAGATGTGGTTCAATCCCTCTCGAAATGATGTCAGCTGGATTGTCCTGTGACGTCTCATGGTTCCATTATTCTACAGATGAAAGTTGATGTATCTCAGACACTCCGTTACCAAGAAATGTTTTCCACGATGGGGGCTCTCCTGCATGCCAAGCTAGTACTATAGAAGAATCTGTCCAAGAGTAGTTTTGTTCAATTTTTACGTTAAGTACAGTTCTATGATCCATTAATTTTACAAGGAGTAATGCACCACATAGTTCACGTCTAGAGAGGGAAATCTGTTTCAGTGGCGCTACTCTGAATATGGAGTTTAACAGCACTACTGTTACATAATCCATGACATCTCTACTCCGTAGATAAACAGATGATCCAAGGGCCCTTTCTGAAGCACCAGAGAATCCGTGTAACTCATATCGTTTAATTTATCCATATGCCGTCACTCTTCGAGGGATGCGAATGTCGTTGAGTAATGACAAATGTGCGTCAAACTGTTTCCAAGTAGTTAATAGCTCAGGAATCAAACTCTGATGCCAGTCCACTTTCGCTTACTATAAGTGTTGTAAGAAAATTTTACATTTTATTGTTACTGGACCTAAAAGTCCCAGAGGATCGAAAATGGATGAAATGCAGGATAACACACTACGGTCTGTCCAGGTTGTGGTCTTCTGGGTGTGACTGGTAGCTACAAACTGGAAGATGTCCTTTTGAGGATGCCTCAGTAGTTCCAAGGCCTTAATTGTACCCTCTTCCTTGTCATCCAGACTCCAGAGCAGTTGTGATTCTTGGTGCTGAAGAGACATGTGCTCTAATAGAGTGGGATGGTTAGCACACCATTTAAGAAGAGGAAAGCCTGCGCTACTAGTAGTTCGATCAGCTCTTGTTGCAGACTGAGTGCATCTCCAATGGTATCTGCTCCACTCAGAACATCATCAACATAGAAGTCTCTTCGTAATGTCTCCGACGCTCTTGGGTATTGCAGTGCACCATCGTTGACAAGTTGTGCCAGGCCTCTCGTGACTAAAAAAGTACTGCTGAGGTATCATAAGTTACAGTGGAAAGTCGCTAAATCTGGATAGTTTCATTTGGAGGTCAACGCCATACAATGCGTTGCAGATCTTGGTCATCAGGATGAACTACAATTTGTCTGTACATTTTTGTAACATCTACAGTGAAGGCATATTTGTGTGTTCTAAATTTTAAGATGATACAATACAAGTCTTCTTGCACCGTAGATCCAACCATCCAGATATCGTTCACTAAGTAGTTACAAGTAGTTTTAGCAGAGACGTTGAAGACAATTCTGACCTTAGTGGTAGAGCTGGACCGCTTAATTACAGCATGATGGGGCAGAAAATATGCTGGCTTATTGGTTTGCGTTGTTACAAGTTCCATGTGATGTATATCAGCATATTCTGTCATAAACTTGACATAGTCCTTCTTCATGTCTGGTTGGCGATGTAACCGCTGTTCAATTTGCCTGAGACAACGAGTGGCTTATTTAAATGAATTCCCAAGTTCCTCATGGTGTGGTTTAATAGGCAGTCTCACAGCATATCTTCCGGTGCTATCCCTAGTTGTGTTCTCAAAGTGTTCTTCGCACTGACTTTCTTCGTTGGAACGTGGGGGAGACATCTTTACTTCCTCTTGTTGCCAGAACCGTTCGACCTGTATGCGCAGTTCATTGCTGCGCACAAGACAAGACAAGACATTACTTTCTTGCTGGTAGACTTTAGAGAGTGTGGTGTTATATTGCCTGATAATATCCAGCCAAATTCACTGTCATGTAGTACGGGATGACTTTCTCTCGTGAAATGACTAGGACGCAGTATGTCTAAAAGCACAGAAGCCCCTAGTATTAAACCAACTTCACCTGGTGTACTAAATTGAGGATCCGCCAAGGGAATGTCCCGTGGGAGCTGCTAGTAAGACGTGTCAAGCTGTGTTGTAGGGAGCTGACCAGTTATGCGAGGAAGTACAGCACAAACAATCGGGGTAGTGTAGTCTGTGACCCTGGCTGTATCTTGAATTTGTCATATATGTAATGATTCAACTACCTTAGTATCACTAATTCCCCTTATAGGCGTTGAGTGCCGACTCAATTCAATCCCCAAGCGATCTGCCAAACGCCTGGACATAAAATGCATTTGAGACGCACTATCAAGTAGAGCTCGGCATTGATGCGCATTCCCACGTTTTTCTGTAACCACTACGAGAGCTGTTGACAATAAAACTACATGAGTATAGTAGCTCTTCACAGCACAGTATGTTTGCTGCTGAGTTTGGTTAGTTTCTGATGTGGTAGAAGCGTTGTAGGAAGTACTCTGCTTCTTGTGCAATAGAGTATGATGTCTATTATTGGACATTCGACAATTTCCTGAACTACACTCCTTTAATGTATGATTAGCACCCAGACAGTTAAAGTAAAGTTTACACTTCTTGGTGAAATCTATTCTACTTCCAACACTGGCTTCACGAAATCTAGGGCATTTTGTTAGGGTGTGAGTAGCTTTACAAACCTCACAGTGAGTTTTTGTTGTGGCAAAGGATATCTTACTGCCCTTATCACCACCATATATGGGTGCGACTTCTTGCTTATCGCTTTGGTGTTTTTCGAGGTTGATTAGCTCCAGAGATTGACAACTATTCTTCAAGAATGCTAGTAAATCCTTCAAGCGAGGGAACTTCTTATCTGAGGATTTAAGTTCCCACTGTTTTCTTAGACTGAGGCTGATTTGATCTAGCAATAAGCGAGATACGAAAACCCCATGCAGATGCATATCTATCTCCATTACTTCGATAGCGCTCAGGTTGCTCAGCTGTTGATTTAGCAACACTCTTAAATCCTCAGCCGATTCTGTTTTAACTGATGGAAGATCTAGCAGTTGCTTAACGTGTAGGTCTGCAATCATTTTGGGGTTATTATATCTATGAAAAATTAATTTCTAAGCTACTTTGAAATTGCTTTCAGTGACAGGCGAGCTTTCAATTAATTTGTGAGGTTCTCCCGATAAGCATGATAGTAGGTAATAGTACCTCTGTATGTCTGTTAAGGCATGATTATTAATTACCAGGCTCTGGAGGTATCTCGAAAGTGAATAAATTGAGAAATAATTCCCGTAAACTTTGGCAGTGAAATTGTAGGGAGTCTCATTTCATGCATGCAACTAGGATTCCAAGAACTAGACGTTACGCGCCAAACAAGTGCACGTGTTTAGAACCTGTCAAAATGGAAGCTGTCATCTTTACAACTGTTACATTCCGCGCCCTCCTCGTACTTATAACGGCAGCAGTAAGGTTAGGGTCTGTCATGATGACAGCAGTGTGGTTAGAGAGGTTCTCTTGTCCAAAAAGTGAGGTTTGGTTCCGTCAAGGTGATAGCTGTCAAAAGCACGTGGCTTTATTAACAATCAAGACCACGTGCTCGTGACGTCGCGGTCAGATGGTCATGACGTCATGGGGTCAATGACCTAGGGTGCTGGCCCAGCACCTATTAATGCTGACGATATGGCTCAGAAACACCCTATCTCATACTACTATTATCGTTTTTCTGTAGGAACGAGGTCAGTTCTGGGACAAAACTCTCTCTACAACGGTGTTTCTTTCAGACACACTTCGCCAGGTGGTACTTCGATACCCGCTTTGGATGTTTGAATCGTAGAAAAATTATGTTTTACGATCAAGTTACATAGAGGAAAGATACTTCCTCGATGGTTTCCAGGGATCCCATCAATCCTGCCCTTGAAATATTAATAATGTTATTTGCATGACGTCCCTCTAACTACTTTTAAGGTTTTCGGAGACGACAAGGTGCTGGAATTTTGTCTTGAAGGAGTTCATTTACGTGCCAGTAAATCTAGCGACATTAGGTTGACCTATTTGAGCACTTTCAAATGCCATCAGTCTGAGCCAAGGTCGAACCTGCCAAGTTGGGGTCAGAAGTCCAGCGCCTCAACCATCTGAGCAAGTCAGCCCGACCTTAGAAGTATTTT